>NW_027395971.1:0-572571 GCF_047715735.1 Aspergillus multicolor | reverse complement strand
ACCAACCACAGGCAAGGGAGTCAAAATCCGACGCCGTCACGTCCAAGATCTTGTTATATCAGTCTGCTGCCCTGCTATCCTGGACACCAAGAAGATTTTCTTCCATAACTTACCATGCAGCGTGTCGATTATAGTGCACAGTTTGCGGAAACAGCACGCATTTAGGAGGTAGCGACAACTCGATCGCATGTTAGCGGGACCTTTATGACAAGGAAAATGTGTACGCACATACCTTGTTGACCCAGAATCCTTCTTCAGGTATTAATAATGGTAGCACATTCAGGCAACTCGCATGTATGATTCCTTCTCAACCTTTCTAGTCTCCTCATTTACGTTGGTTCGCTCACAGAAGCCTATGATCTGCTCCTTATGCTCTATCCCTTTCGGTACCGGCCGGGCTAGAACCTTGGGCGAACCTGCATGTGCTGCCTGGGCGCATGATGAACCAGAGCATTTCCCAGAAGGCAAAGAACAGCTACAGCCTTGCTCTACTAAAGTAACAGGATGCCACTATCTTATAAGATGTGCCGAAGACCTTACTGTCTGCAAGGAGTTGCACATAAATCATGGGGAGGGCTATGGTTGCTGTGAATGGACCAAGCCTGAAGCGCCCGGAGTGGGAGAATTACTGCCAATAGTTCCGCATTTCAAACCACATATGGGAATTTTGTACTTTCCACTGAGCGATGTTGAACATATTGCTGGGGCGAGCTGTCGGTACCCGGACGCCTATAATGGCTCTTGCATCTCGGTAAAAGAAATGCAAGGATGCCAAACGGTTCAAAGTCTTATCCGTAAGGGCAAGGGCTGGCTGCCTGACACGGATGATTATGACTTTGAGAGAGACACCGACTTCTGCCTCACAGGCCTGTCTAACGGCACTACAGTTAGTCTTAACCATGTGATTCCACCCAGACACAATGTGTTCTGGATGACAATCTGCTGCCCATTGATCAATGTAAGCACGGGGTTTCTTTATCTGGACCACCGCTTGAATCGACTAATGACAAAAGTAGGGTGTTCAGCCCGGCATACCTGGTGTCCCATTCCATCCTTGGTGCTTTGGTGCGTTTATGCGACTGTGTAAGCTTCAATTAGGCTACACACCGGTTGAAAGGCTTTTCTCCTTTTTCCATGACCCTATCAACAACAACAATTCCTCCGTTGCAAGACAGCTTCAAAGACATGAGCAAAAATGGAGGCATCATGCTGGAGGAGAATGGGTCACGGCAAATCCATTCTACGCAAAGCAGATAGGACGTCTACTGAGGGATGCAATAGACCTACGATTGGATTTCAAACCAAGCAATGGGGCCTTTGAAGGTCGACAGGAAACCTCTTCAGATATTTTTTCGCGCCTACCCTGGGAGATACAGCAGGAGATACTCCAATACCTTGGCAGCAGTGAGATCGCATGCCTTCGTCTAGCCTCACGAACGTTTTATCAGCTTCCAATATCGCTTTGGCATCGGCTCCTTCGAGAAGACATGCCATGGCTGTGGGAGATATGGGGCTATGAACCGCTCTATTACTGGGTCACGAAGACAGAAAATATCCTCAAGGATAGAGACATTCTTGAGTCTGAAGACAAGCTTGTGTCAGAGCTAGAGCATAGAAACAGAAACCACACAAACTGGTTCAAACTGTATTGCGATATAAAAAAGAATTGGAAAGATCTCAAGTGTCTACGAAATCGGAAACGAATCTGGGAGTTCCAGACGCAACTGTTGGATGATATGAATCTCCTGTGAGCTTATTTATTTTCTTCCATACATAGTACATGGCTCTGAATTACTCATTACATGCATTTATTAAAGAGACCTCTGCTGCTATTCTTCCTTATGCGGTCACAAGTCCTCTCACGGAGGAGGCAGATGGCTCTCGCTCTACATCATCAAATTTATGGACTCATGAATGTGCACCGTTCCTTCCACGAAGACGTAAAATACCAGGCTCAGAAGCTGTATGTGAGATGCGGAATGCCTTGCAAAAACTAAACTAGCACTACTAGTAGTCCATATTTAAAGCAGGAATAGCAGTTCTCGGACACTTTAAATGCCATTTGACCGTTAAAGCATTTTAGTTCACTGGCATCTCGGATCCTGCCCATATAATATCAGCTAAAAGTTATCCTCTGTGGCTCTCAAGAAGGAACGGAACAAAACGCAGACGACAGCCTATGGACGCGATGTATCCAGCTCTCTCAAATTTTTCCTCTTAACACCGAGAACTAAAACTTCTGCCAACCATTACCGACGCCACCATTGTCATGTCTCAAGAAGTGGCTGCGCAGTGAGGACTTGGTCCCGTAACATCCATTCACAGGACTGCTTTTGCTAAGCACAATGTTATTCTTATTACCCTCAAAGTCTTGTGCCAGGGAGCTCCATGCTGTCAATAACCTGGCCGAGGATCTCATATAGCTCGGCTTGAGAAGGGTTCCGATAGTTTAGTATCCATGCTAGCTTCATTTGCTGAGGCCGTTGAGATATGCTTGAGCTAATGAGCCGTTGGGATATTGCCTGTAAATGCTCAAAGGGGGGTCCAAGCATGTCTATAAATTTCTCCGCCGCAGGACACCTACAGGCGGTATTTTGCAACACCAGTAGACAGGCTTTGATGCCTTTCTCATTCGTGACTAAAGTGGTCGTGCTCTCGAAATGCAAGAGGCGTTGACAGAAGTCAAGTATCAATACTATGCAAGCATGAAAGGATGCATGGCTGTGAAATGTTAGAAAAGACAGTAATGTGGATTTTATGATACTTGCATTATAATCCAGGAGTGTGTAAAGCCACATTGATCATGGTAAATCACAGAGATTATATGGGAGAGCTGCTGAGCGAAGCCGCAGTATGTCATGTGGTTATCGAGGGACGAATGTAGTATGTTATGCTGTCCCTGTTGCTGGATATAGCTCTCATATAACAAGACCTGGCTTTCTAGGTATATCATATGCAGCATAAGAACGGCTTGTCTAAACGGGGCCTTGACGTTAATATCCTCGGTGAGCAAGGCTCGCAACTGTAGGACAGCTGGAAGATCTCGACGCCAAGCATCTAGATTATCTGACCCGCGTTGAATGTCATGCCAAGCTACGTGCTCCATTTTTCGCAGACTGGCATGAATTTGCGAAGATAGTACAGCGACCTTGTTGAAGTAGAACTGTATCTGACTAGTTAAGACGGAGTGTACATCACTATCGTCCTGGGCTTCTTGAGTTTTCAGGTTTTCAAGCTATAACTACTAGTCAGCACAAATTCGTAGGCATAAGACGACAATAAGTGACTAACAAACTGGATATCATCGACAGTTATGGAGGGGCAATAATTAATATTGACACTTAACCAACTATAACTTTATGAATTAGATTGAGAGAACTCTGTAGGGCTGTAGCAGAAATACATGCCTCTCAAGTGTAGTCAATGATTGGAAAAGCCTCAGCAATTGCAAGTTTTGCGGTTGATTTGACGCCAAAAACTGGCCCTGCATAGGTAAAAGCTGTCGGGATAAAGTTATACCGCAATCTATGACCAAATAGATCAACAATCATATAAGCGACTTTAGAAGGACGGATTTACCTATAAGGGCCCGTGAGCTCTTGGTATTGGTTAGAATCAAGTATGTTGCAAGACAAATGATAGCTCTGATTGCCTGTTCTGTGTCTGCCTCCAGAGTATCACATAAATGGAGTATAGCAGGTCGAAAATACTCCTCTCTTGAAGTAAAGGTGTGGATACTGTTATACTGGCATCCGACTGCCGCAAAGGAACAAAGTTCGCATAAACTTTCTTTATTGGTGGCTTCATCATGGTAAACGTCCAGCATCAGTCTCTCCACGTAATCTTGACCTTGAACATAGACCAATATGCCGATGCATGAAAAAAACGCAGATATTGTATGGTGGGTGACGTGCTCTACCGGTATACAACCAAAGCCAGTGTTGTATTGTTCTGTGTTTTCCTCCGCAAGAGGGCCTGATTTTGTGTGCTTTGTGTCCGAGTGCGGTGCAGGCGAAATAGCCGTGAGAGGCTGCTTGCCCTTAGGGTCTGCTGAGGCCTGCTCTGCTCTCTCGCGAACATGCTGACCTTGATGGGAGGCTTCTGGAGTGCCATGGGCCTGTAGTCTTTGGATTGTATTCTTAAGTTGTAGGATCTCGTCTTCTAACACATGAATATGTGCTGTCAAATCCGATCTTGTTCGCCTATCAACAGTCCGATATTCACATGTTCTATTGTGCGCGATGCATGTGGAGCAATTAGGTCTTAATCCATCACACTATGAGGTTATATCAGCCACTGTTTGAACTAGAGACTATGTGCTTTTATACCTTTGTCCTCGAACTTCGGCATGGATTGCATGCCATACGGACATTGTTACGAGAGGGCGGCAACGGCCTAGGGCTTGGTGGCGGTTGCCCCAGAGGAGCTATTGACTGAAAGGACATTGGATACGGTTCATTTAACCCCTCATGTGCTAGATGCTAGGCTTCTGGTTCAGGGTCGATAAAGAACCGAGAAATTTGGAAGAGAGTCCTGTCATGAAAGCAATGCAAACGCAATGAGGTCATTGATAACGGACGTCACCAGCGAGAATTACTTGCAGGAGGGGGAGCGTCATCATTACGTAAATCCCGGGCGGACCGGTCCGTCTTTCCCGACCGCTCCGTCTTTGCCTCAAGAATTTCAATGCTATCCGAACTTTAAAGTATCATAACTCAACCAAAAGTTATTCAATTTAATTGAACTAAGTCCTGCGACGCTTTGGACATCAAGTTCTAATATGTCTCTGAGTACATAGTATTGCTTGTAATGTATGTATAGTTCCCCCTCTAAAGTAACTGGTAACAGAGTTATATGGTACCCCGCAAGCGCTAATGGAAGGAATACGCTACGAGGCTTTCTTTGCGGATGCCATGGCTGCTCTGATCCCACCAGTACAAAAACTATATCCTATGATCTACCGAATCAAGCACTTGAAGTGTCAAGCTCCGATGGCATTAGATTGATTGATCTCGCGATATCATTCAAAGGGGTAAGCAATCTACCATAAGGTTACGATAGAGCTTACCTACATTAGGAGGCAACCGTTATATATTTCATGTTTGGCCGGTTTATATCTCGAGGGAAGGCATGGGCGTGCAATGTGGCAAAGACCAATTTATCCGGGCAATATCTGATTGAAGTTTGCGCTATGGTACATTAATGTCTTCCTGCTTGTCATGCTTTCTCCTCGGCTTTTCAATCAAAACCCCGCCAATGAGTACATGCAGCCTTTGTCACCCTACCAACCTAGAAGTAGGTATTTCTATCACCTCAAATATATGCAATTACTGCCATACAACAGGGTTCTTGGAGGAGAAAGGGACCAAGTTCTCAAACCTAGGATTTTAAAGTATTAAGTGTATTTTCAAGAGGCGCGTGCTGCATTAATCCCCAAATCACCAGACAAGCTACGCAGATACTCCTTCCCTTGCAAAAGATACGGACTTTTCTAAGGAAAAAAAAAAAAAAAAAAAAAAAAAAATCAAAATCACTGCGCCGTAGTGGAAACTAAGCAGACCCATCATCATTGTCATAGTCGTCACCGTCCTCATAATCTTCACCATCGCCAGCAGCATAAACATAGTCAGACTCGTCCCCGTTGTCATAATCGTCATCATCGCCAAAACCTGCGTAACCGTGGCGGGGACAGTCACGACTACAGTAGCACCGGCAAGACATCCATGAATCGACTGTTCCCTCGTCTGCACTGCTCTATCCCTCGTCTTCCTCCTCATGCTCATCCTCGACCTGTTTGGTAGTTGTGTCGTTATCCTCCTTATTGGTCTTGAAACCCATTTGCTCCTTCTTGTACTCGCTGACCTCCTCAATCCGATGGACATGGACGTTCTCTTCTACTCGATGAAGAGCCCCCAGCCCATAGAAGACCTGTGCGTCGACCGTCCCGAGAAACCCCCAAACCATATCGCCAGGCTTGCTAACGGGCGCATTAGATTCAAAGTTCCGCTGAGTCCGCGTGAAATCCGGCCAGACAGCGGGTCTGTACACGATTGACTCCTCGACCCAGTTCAAACGGGGGATGTGGATCGTCTCTCGGATCAGACCGACCTCGTCATAACCTGAAAGAAAGACCCGTCCCCTGTCAATAAAGAAGCCCGCTGCGAGTGTTCTGATGGCGTGCGTGCAGGGTTCGCTATCAAGGCAGTGCGTCTCCGCCGGATTCGTCAGACGCTGCGTTGTCAGCGCCGCATTCATACTCCGCTCCTCTTCCTTGAGCCGGTTAAGCTCTGCAAACCGAGACTCCACCTCGGCATGGATCCGCTCCAGTTCATCGCGGACTTGCTGCATCACTGTTGAGAGGTCCTGAATTTCTGCGATGGCTTTCAGAGCCACAACGATCATGGTTTCTAGTGCCCGCACGACGACCCGGTTGTGGAGGGCTTGAGCAGAGGGTTCTTCTCGACGGCGTCGGCGATCTCGTAGATGTCTTGGGATCCGGCTTTCAAGGCTGCTTTGACTTCGCTGGAGACGCCGTTTGGGCCTTCTTCTGTGGTTAGGATGAGGTCCTTGAGCCGTTCCATGTCGGCGAATAGCCCGTTCAGCTCCATTACGAAGTTGAGCCTCTGGCCGTAGTGCTGGGCGAGGCTGAGATCCTTTGTGGAATTCATGCTGATGGTGGAAGGGAAAGATGATGGATTCATAACGGCATTGATGAGATAATGATGGGTTGGTTGGTTTGTGAATTGGGTGTTGGCGATGGAGAGTTGGAGGAAGGCGAGTTCCTCCTCAAAAGGAGAACGCATGACTTTATACTGACTATGGGGAAAAGAAGAAGTGAAGCAGAAGAATGAAACAGACGAACGGCCAGTGAATGTTGATACTGCCAAGTCATGACCTGAGGGAGTTTGTCAAGAGTGAATGCAGGCAAGATGTTCAGCAGTCTTCGCATGTACGCTGCTGCACAAGAAAAGTCTCAGCTTTACGCGCGCCCAGTTCCAGATATTATCCATCCATCCAACTTCCCATATTTATGTCCCAACCCTCCAATCCTTCATTGATTTAGGCATTCTTCGGCTAGTACGGCAGAAATTTTCCTCACTACACCATAAAGCAAGATCCTAATACCAAGGACGTAATGTGTTTCTTCCGTTGGGTGTAAGTTCTGCGACCCTTCCTGCCTGCCTGTTTTTCTACTCTAGCCTGCTCACTGTCATTGTTCGATCTGGTAGGGAGAGGCTCGCGGGGTTTGTGAAGAAGGGCTGCTCAACTAGCAATCGGAAGCAAGAGTCAGAGCGAAGGAAATATCTAGTGCGGTGCGCATGGAGAGGGCAAGTGCCGAAGGCAAGAGCAGGAGAAGCGGGAGGTCGGGTGCAGGGAGAGGGGAGGAAGAAAGGGGCAAGAGGGGGAGGGGAGTGTGAGGACGAGGGTTTCTGGAAGCAGAACGACAAGCAGGGGAAGACCAAACACGAGCCTACCTACAGCGCGAAAGCCAACTTCAAGCCCAGAAATGCAACGCGATGGACCGTCCAGCCGGAAAAGATCGGGTAGAGAAAAGCCAGTTAAATGAAGTTCAAGCAAGAAACGATCGAGCAGAGGAAGTTCCAGCAAAGGAAGATCGAGCACAGAAAAATCTAACAGGGGCCATCCAGGCAAACAGAATACGAAAAGGACCCATTCAAGCAAAAGGGATTCGAGCAGAGCACATTCGGGCGGAGCCAGATCAAGTCGAGTACTAACACGGGGCCCCAGAGAGAGAGCAGCAACAGTCAGCCCGCCCACGAAGAGGACAAAACAGACTGACAGCACGACGGTGTCACATACACCAAGAGGCAAGTTAAGACCGATAGAGCCCGAACAAGCAGGACGACAATTTCAACCAGAGTCGCGACGCAAACAAGAATGTGAGGACGTCCATTATGAGAAAGGAACTCACGGAAGGGGACGGCAGGGTTGCTCTAGGCCTCATCACTGATTCCAAGGGCAGAGGCTTGTCCGATTCAAAGTGAGGGCTGGACAGGAGAAGGAAGGGTGGACGGCACTGGCGTTGTGTAGGTATGAATGGGCCGCTCAAGGAATTTCACCCCAACGTTGGTTTTTTGAATCGTGTTTCTGTATTCAACGTATGTTATTACTAGTAGCATTATGTAGTCTTACAGTCAGAGGTTTTGGGAGTTCTATAATAGAACTTGAATCTATTTATGCCCGTGGTAGTGGAAGTCGAGGATTTCGCCAAAGAATACGCGCCTTAAAACCATATGGTGAGGTATATATTGCCTACTTCAAAAGGCAGAAAGGACTTATAGACGGACTTAGCATGAAGAAGTGACAATTGAAGAGACTGAAGGGTTTGTCTGCTGTGGGAGATGCGCCCGCTCTCCTGTATACAGTGACTGTTGTACATACAATAATGATTAGTTTTGCACTGTATGTCCATATGAGATAATTTCTACTACGAGTGTCTTGATAAAGCTTGTTAGCAGGTTTGATGATGTTTGCGCGGGCCTAGGTGGCTCCAAAGTCATAGGGGCCAGCCTGGGTTGAGTATGAAGTGCAAAGTCAACAGAGCAACACTTCACTTTATAATATACCTGAACTCTGTACAACATTTAATCATTACACACTATATCCTTTGAGTAGCCTTATTTGGTGTAAGCGAAAACGTTTTACTACTCTGCTCATTCACTGAAGAATGATCATTCACCTGGTCCAGATTTGCACTGTGTGGTTGACAAACACAACACCAGGAACACTTCGCACCTTGAATGAAGCATTTGCCTTGTCTATTTAAAGACCTCTCCTTACCCCATTCCTGAGGTTCAAACCATCACTCCTTCCATCCACTATCTCTTCCCTCTCTTCCCAACTTTTCTCGCGCCTCAGATCAAGCTTCCAAGGCAGTTCCAGACTCGGTCCATCGTTCCGTCCTCGCCAGAACTCTTCTCTCAAACACCTTTCTCCCTTTCGTCGTCATGGCTGCCTCTATGCCACTCGCCGTCTACACCAATGACAGCTCTGATAGCCACATCACCGAAGCCATCTGGCCTCACATGTATCACGGCAATATTACTGTCGGCGACGGCAACAACTTGACCATAGGCAACCTTTCTGGCGGCACGATCAACATAATCAACAACATCAACTACTACAGCCACAACGTCCTGAACATGCTCACCCCCTCCGGCCACCCATACAGCCAAGCCCACTCCACCCTCAACGCCCTAGCCCAGCAAGCCGCCGAAGCCGAAGCCGAAGCCGTAGCCAAAGCCGACCGCCGCAACCGCATCCACCGCCAAGTGCGCGTCCTCTCCCCCTTCCCGGGCCCCTTCACCCACGGCCACGGCATCCACGTCGGGCCCGACGGCTTCCTCCGCCCGTCGCAAGGCTCCATCACCGCATTCTTCATGTTCCCGCTCGCCGTCTTCGTCCGCCCCGACGGCCACCCCAACGGTCTCGCAGCTCGCATGTTCTACCAGCTGCGTCTGAACGATCTCCTCGATCTGGAACGTTCGACTGCGCCTGAGCATACGCGTGCGGATGTAAGAATTGGAGGACTGGGACATGGGCTTTGGCTGTCGCCCGATGGGAGTCTGATGTTTGGATTCGGCATTGTGATGCAGGTCTTTCATGATGTTTTTCTGGCGCAGTTGAGTACGATGCTGGAGCCGGATGTTGGGCCTTCGAGTGGCTATTTTGGCGCGGATCCGAATCCGGGGCTTAGGCCGGAGTTGAGGTTTCGTTAGGTGCGTCTTTGTCTTTTTGTCCGCGTGTTGATGTGTTGCTAATGCTGAGGGGATCCTAGGCGCTTTCGAATTTTGTTCATTTTGCTGTCTCCTATGGTGTAACGGCGATCTAAGGATTCATGGATAGCGAAGGCGTTATCCTGCACGATTCAGCTCTTGTCTCAAACCCTCACGGCGTTGGATACTCCCAATCAAGTGTTTCTCTTTCGACCTTGTCCCTGGTGGTCTCATGCCTGAAGTTTAATCTACACTCGCGATGTATTGATGCATTCTTGGCCTTAACTTAGATTTATCAAGAGCTTCCTTTGTCTCAGTACCATCCATCAGGTTCAACAATTCATGGTCTTCATACTCATCCCTATTAACTTCGGACTTCCCTGTTAAACTCATCGTAGAGAAGCCTAGTGCCCGGATATACGCTATAGAGGGGGAACTTGGTGCACTCCAGCCCATATCCCCGTTCCAATAAAGAGCGGACTTCCACAAATGTATTGTACCCTTATAATGGCCATATGTCACGCGGCCAATAAGGAAGACCCAGTTCGCTAGTGGCTCAGTTCTAGAACCAAATGGCCAACGAAGTTCCTTTCAGATTCGCATAGAACAATCGGCAATTCCATGGTTGTCCAATATATGATAAAAGACCACATTCTTTATGCAAAAAGCTACTTGTCGCCTTGGCCAACAACGAAGAATGAGCGTTCAGCCTATTTAACATGTACACAAATTACTCCATCATATCTCGGAGACATATATACCTCTTAATACGTCACTAGTCCTTGTCCATTCCACTCATCAACAGTTCAACGCCGATTCGAAAGTCGACGGCCCTCTTGTGCACGAACCACCAGCTCACCAACTTCGGGTTCGAATCTTAGATATCGTCAAACCACCCACCATGTCCGGCCCCAGCTCAACCCCCAGCTTATCCTCCAGCCTCAACTCCAGCCCGCCCACTCCTCACCCACACCCTCACCGTCGCCCTCCCCTCTCCCGCTCCGCCTCTTCCGCCGCCCGCAGCACCACCGATTTACCACGGATTGGATCGCGCGCGCAGGGGCTAGCGGAAACAAGCCCCGGCGGCCTGGTCTTCCCCTCCTACGGCACCGTGCAGTCCGTTTCTCCAGTCTTCCCGCGCGTTCTTCTTGTTGTCACTGTGCCTGTTGTCCAGGTGAACCTTGATGAACTTGTTGAGGCACGGATGGATGGGGTGCCGCTGCCAGAGGGGAAGGAGGTCTCGGGGAGGAATGAGGAGGTTTTGTCCCGCTTTGTTTTGCGGGGCTTGTTGAGTGTGCGCAGGTGGTGAAGCCTGAGGGGGATGGGGGGGGATGGGGCAGGGATGAGGGTTGGTGACCATGCAGAGGGGGTTTTGGGGCAATGGCTCGACGTTCCTCCATTATGGGAAGGGGGGGGGTCGTTGCGGTGCTGGAGAATGTTGTTGTTTGTAAGGTTGCGAGGGCTGGGGGCGCGGTGCATCCGCTTCCCTTGCCGCTGTTGCCCCAGGTGGAGGATTGAGGTCGGAACTGCAGAAGCAGACTTAGATAAGTTCCTCGGACCCTGTTAATCACTTTCTTTTCTAGGTTTTCTTTTGTATGGAGTTTGGCGTTTGGCGGTTAATATGATATACTTGTGATTGGGCTATCTTTGATAGATTTGATTAGGTACGTAGATTTCTTAAATTTGTGCAAACGACGGGATAAAATAATGGCTAGAAGCGGTAAGTAGTCCAGCGTACGCATGGCAAGGTGATGGTATGGTCTACATCCTTTCGAAAGTATTCCAGGTCATAGTTCTCTAATCTAGAGGAAGCTGGAGTCAAAGGGCGTTGGTGAGGACTGCCTCGGTTTTCAGAGTTCTGCTTCTGCCGCTCCAAAATATATTACTGCTCAACAATCCCTACAAACTACTACGAAGGGTTGCACTGTAGGCCCTATTCAAGCGATTTAGTTCTTTATCAAGCCCTCAATGTTTCAAGCTCACCATAGCTACCCTAGAAGATGTTGTGATTTATTTACCGAGACATCGTCGAGGCGCCAATGTCTGCTGTCACTAAGCCGACTGCGTATCCCAAGAGCGGTCCTATCTATACCTGATTTCCCATATTAGCAAGGTAGGCACTTTGGGAAAGGCCAATGCGTTAGACTCATGATCCGACCTGACTCCAAACCCCGTGCTTTCATGGGATCGGCCTTGTTCGGTCGCTGACTTTGGATTGCAGGGAAGGTGCGACCGTGACGCCGTCCACCGTCCGGATAGTTGAAGGAATCTTCTCCATTCCCACTTTTTCCATCCAACAATCTCATCCGTTTTCTCGCATCTTAGTGCGCATTCAATATGTTCTTCAAGCTCAACGTGGCCCTCTGGGCTATTCCCGCCCTCAACCACTTCTCTCAGTGCTCGGGTTACTCCTTCGCCCCGGACGATGACCAGGTTATCACAGACGTAAGTCACCATCCCATAGCCCACTGATGAACCGTTTCTCTCGTGCGAGAGAGCTGACAAGGTGAATTCAGCCCAGATTACCTGCCTTGTTCAACGTTCCCGCACCCCAAACACTGCTCCCGAGCCCCGAAAGTCCCGTCGCCGGCTACTGGACTTCGTCCTTTTTGACAACCACCACCGGATCGCAATACTTTCTCGCCACCGGAGTCGTCATTTCCACGCGAGACCAGCTTGCTGGCTATGGCTTCTCTCTGCTCGACCTTGCAACTCTGAACCGCGTTTCGCATTCGAGCATAACCACCTCCTTCCAGAAAGACGACATTATTGGTCTCAGTTTCGCCGGGCCTCAATACAAGATCTCAGATATATCGACGGAGGAGCAGGGCATGGTCGTCCAGGGCGACGCGGAGAACGCTTCCGTCAACTTGACAATCCACCCCACTTCGAGCGCCCTGTACTACGGCGGTTCTGGTGCGTGGATGTATGTGGACAGACCGATGTATGGATGGGCGTTGCCAGCTGCTCGAACATCGGGCAACATCACCCTTCCTTTCCCTGCTGCGGAGCCTCCAGTCACCATCGGCCCTCCCTACCATGTCAATGAGACGGTCGGAGACGCGAACATCGCGATCATTGATCCTGCTGCGTCGCTTACCTGGTATGACCACCTTTGGGGCCACATGGGTCTTCAAGATGGCAACATCACCTGGTTCAACTTGTTCGTCGACGACAACGTCGAGCTCGATGGCGACCACGATGACAAGAAGCTCAATCTCGCCCTGGTGTCGTACCTCCTTAACAGCGTCAACCCGCCCTTTACCTCGCGCAGCATCCACGTCCGAAACCGCAACCGCAACGAAAGTGCTCTTTCCATTATCCCGGTCGACAAGTTTGAGCCCAGCTCTGATCCTAGCACTGTTTGGACATCTCCTTCTACTGGACTGTCCTACCCGCAGCGATGGGAGTTGGGCATTGAAGACCGCGGCTTCTTAGCCATTAGCAGCGTCCTTGCTGACCAAGAACTTGTTGATCCTGGAAGTGGAGCCGCGACTTATGTTGGATTTGTCAATGTTGAGGGAGTTTTCGATGGAAAGCAGGTCACTGGGTATGGAAGTGTGGAGGTCAAGTTTGTCCAGCAGCTTCCTTGACTAGGGTCGGAAGACGATGGGTCGACGAGGTCTACTTACTCATCATCAATCACTCCTGTACTCTCAAACATCCCTAAGTCACACTGTTAGCAGTGATAGCATGAATCAAAGAGTATTGTTATGATTGTGGATTGAGTCTGACGAGTCTCGGCTGCGATGGCCCGATCTGGTGCCTGAGCAGGATGACGTCATCCTCTGTGTCTGCCTGCAGATCCTTTCGGTCCAGCCTCTTTCTTTTTGCTGCCTAAGACCACTCGATCCTCTCCAGAAATGCAAAAAGCACAGACAATGCTGAAACCCCGGAAAACTCACACCAAATCCAGATATGGCTGCGATAATTGTCGCCGCCGCCGGGTCAAATGCGACGAGATTGGCCCGCCCTGTACCAATTGCGTCCTCCGCCGCCTGGAAAACTGCACATACTCGCGGGTCCTGCCGGCTTCGTTAATGGGCAATGCAGGCGGTCGCCGCGCCAGTACACCATCAACTACCAGCTTTTCCGGCAGCAGCCAGTCATTACCAGGCGCTGCATATTCCGCATCCACCACGCCAATCCCCCCTCAACCTCTCAAAACCAATGCCGTCGATGAACTCGAACTCATGCACCAGTTCACTGCGGAGACATACCAGAGTCTCTGCGTTAATGAGACTGAGACGCGAACCTGGCAACTTATTGTTCCACGACTCGCGTTGAAACACCGATACCTCATGCATGGGATTCTAGCGCTGGCTTCCCTGCAGATCGCTACGACGCGCGAACCACCGGACGCCGCACTAGCGTATATCGACGCCGGACTTGAATATCACAGTCTCAGCCTCGAACCCTTCCGAATCGCCATTGGGAATCTCACGCCTGAGAACTGTGATGCCGCGCTTGCGCAGTCGGTCGTCACGACGGCGATTAGTCTTGCCCTGCCGCAGGTTACGGCGGCGCGGGAGGTGCAGCGCGAGAATACACAGTCATTACAGGCACAACCGCAACCGCAATCGCAAGCCCCTTCGGGTCTCAGCATGAGTGTAAGCGATAACATCCTAACGGTCTTCGAGCTCCTGCAGGGCGTCAAGAAGATCTTCACCATTGGGAAACGCCAGAGCTGGATTAACCTTGGTCTCTTTTCGAAGGGGGAATTCTGGCGGAAGGATAGCGTTACGGTGTTGGATCCGGATCTTGATGGTGCTTTGAGGGGTCTTGCCGAGTTGAATTCGGACGCGGCTATGGCTACTACTTCGAGTAGCGGTGGAAGTGGAAATGGTAGGAGTGGAACTGTCAATCCGGACGTGATAAACCACCTCCGCCACTGCTTCATGAAATTCCAGTGCTCGCCGGACCCGGCGCCGGTCCTTGCGTGGCTTGCTGCAGTCGATGTGGGCTTTGTGGAGAGTTTACGCCGCCGAGAGCCCATGGCTATGCTTGTCCTTGCGTACTGGGGCATTCTGCTCGGTGAGCTGGATGGCCAGGAGCATCGGTGGTGGGCGCGGAATTCGGGGAAGGCGCTTGTTACGGAGGTGCTGGGGAGTCTTCAGGTTGGAGATGGGTTGGAGCTTGGGATGGAAATTGGGACGGGGACTGAGGTAGGAACAGGGACGGAGAATGCGGGGTGGGATGAGTGTTTGGTTTGGGTGCGGAGAAAGGTTGGAGATATCCCGAAACCCCGAGGTGGTGATGAAGATGCGGATGGGCTCGGGAGGCCGCTTTTTCAGGCGGGGATTTATGTGCCGCCGCCGATATCGTGATGCGAATGGAAATCTATGGACAGGACAGTCGGGCCGGACCCTTGGCTGGATGGGCATGTACAATCTTATTACGCGGACCTTGACGAGGTCTGGACACTAGTTCGTTGTTCTACCGTATTATTCCGGGTGGGAACGGCTTTTTTTCATGGCAATGCCTGCAGGCGCGAGAGTAGTCGCACTTGTCAATGGGCAAGGTGCAGACAGACGGTATACCATATTCTTTTCAAAAAAGAGGTTTTTAAGTAGCGCCTCATTCTCAAGCTATGGCGGGGGGTACAGCAAGCGCCTTTCTTGAGGCTGAAGCTAGCTAGGTTTCTAAGTAAGGGGCGATGGAATGGTCCGGACGGACTTTGACCAGGGCCGATGCACTGGATGGATGTTGTATCATTAGGTGCGGTTTGTCCTCTCCGTTGTTATGCGATACCATAGTGGCGGGAGGGACATGGATGGATGTATGGGTAGGCCTTTTTCCCACACTCTCCAAAATGCATACCATACCTAAGTACGATCCTTGGGCCTCGACGGGACATGAAAGAATGTCATTTACAAGACTATGGTACCCTACTCAATTGCATCCGCCGTCCACGGTAGCCCAACTTAATTGAACAATGCCCCTTTGGATGGATCGATCAATGAGACGTTGATGGTGCATAGAGGAGCTCAGTACTGTTTCAAAGCTAATCGTCAAATTTCATGGGCTGCTCTCTTTTCCCCTTCCTTCTATAGCTGTTATCCCATGGTACTCAGAGCACGAACAAAAGAGCTAAAGCGTCAATGGCCCTTTCTGCTTCAAGGACATCTGAAAGCGGCATTCAAGCTGTCTCCACCCGGCTTCTTTGAGCCTTTTGTTTGTGCGTAGCAAAGTGCACAAAGAAGCTTGACATGGGTAAAGGAGGGCATATAGAGCTCCTTGTGTGATAATTGACAAGGACACCGGGGTGTCAAAGACGAGATTGGAATTATATAGTCCTGCAAATGCCGTCGCTACTCTGTGTCTATCATCGCCAGTCCAGCTCACATTGCGACTTCCAAGGGTTTACCTCCGGTTCCCATTGAGAGCAAAGCCAACTTCGATCGACCACACTCCACCAGTTGAACTGAACATCACAATCTCAGAACAACCAACAAGCAAGCACCACCATGTCTTCGACCGGTTCCTTCTACTCCGCCCACTCCACTCGGACCATGGCAGCCGGCACCTCAGCCCAGAACTTCCACTCCACGAGCCAAGCCCTCTCCCTCGCGAAAGAAAAATACAGCGAGGCCGCATCCGCCTGCTCAACCGCCGCCGTGGCCGCCTCAAACACGGCGTCCTTCTACACAAGCGCCCTGCGCTACTTCGACATCGCCATGGACACGATCGCCAAGGCCGCGAATGGCAATATCGGGTGCACCGACTACGATACCATCTTGGCGTCATGCCAAATCGGTATCAAGAACGCTGTTATCGAGGCCGTTGAGGCGAGTGCTAATGCTAATGCTGCTGCGGAGATGGCGGAGGGGATTGCGTTTGAAACATGCGCTGATGCGGAGCTGAATGGGGAGTGGGAGGATTGGAAGTGGCTTTTTGGGGAGAATGATGAGGAGGATGAGGAGGGTTTCCGAAGGGATGGCGATGAGTCGGAGGATTGGTTTCGGGATCGGGGTGTGGATAGTTTCCATGAAGATGAGGATGATGATGAGCTCAGCGTTCTCGGCGAGGAGTTTCTGGTAACTGAGAGCGTCATGGATGAGTGGATTGCGCTCAAGGCGAACCTTGCTCGCGCGAAAGGACGCGTCCAGACTCTTCATGCTGGCACTGGTACTGCTGCTGATACTGATAGCGATAGTGATACCGCAAGCACACATGCAGACGACCTCGACCTCGACCTCGGCGTGCCATTGTATACCCCCGACACCAACACTAACACCACCTCCACCCCCAGCGGACGCTCAAGCACCCCACCCCCCAAGTCCTGCTGGGGCACCGAGATCGGCGAGTTCTCGGGCGGCCTGGTGACGCAGAGCCCCAGCTCCGACAGTCTGTATACAGGCTTCGGCGAAATCACAGAGGCGCTCGTGTTCGACACGTTCGTGCTCGTCGAACCAACCGCTGAACAAGCCCTCGCCGGGTTCCAGAGAGTTACCCTGCCGGAACTGCGGCTGTTGGCGAAGACGGTCTATGAGACGCGCCATAGGGTCGGCGATGAGAGCTGGGGGTTTCTCCTTACGGAGGAGGATAACCTGCCGCTTATGTCTGGGGTTGGGCGGGTTGTTGGGTTTGGCATGGATGAGAGTATCTGTATTGTTAAGAAGGAGGGTTGTGAGGAGGGGGTGGGGAGGTTTGATGTTTGTATGGTTGTTTAGGGTTTTGTTGGATCTTGTAATTGCAGTTCTTGGGTTGCATTATAATGTAGATCTTGTCTTCGAAAATCAAACTGCCATCTATTATCTATCTTTAGTGCATCTTGTAAATGTAAATGTTCATGCTTATTCTTCCACATAAGCAACACCAGTAATCGCGCCTCCAATGTCGGGGTATATAACATGCTTGCAACTGCCGTCGAGATTAGCACTGTAGAGTGAGCCCCCGAGGTCACCGAAGAACATGCGGTTGTTTTTAGAATCCAGTGCAAGCCCAATACCTTCATGGAGCTTGCGGACAAGTATATCCGGTTTTCGTTCGGATGTAGCCTCGGTCAGGTTATTGAGATTAAAGACATTGACGGAGTTGCCGTACGGCGGATCACCACGGTCTGTCCAGTATAACTTCCTCGTAAGAAGATCTAGTTCCAGATCAATGGGTTCTGGTAGATTATCAAGCAGACACTCGAGGTCTTTTCGGTTCTCTGCTGTTTCTCTGGCATCGAGTTCAAGGCCCATGCGGAAGATCCGGCCCTTGTTCCCCTTTGACGGACCCTTTTGCGACCAGTAGATATGCCCCGATTCCTCGTCAACTGCAATACCAACGCACCAGTGCTCGCAGGGATTTCTGCCCTCCTCTGCCGTATTGGACCGGTACAAAACCTCAACATTACTCCCGTCCATATTCGCGCGCATAACTCTCGTCCTCTCGCGATCAGACCAGTACAGCTTGCCCGACTTTGGCGCGATCGTCAATTGCTTTGGTGTATGCGTAATGCCCTTGGGTATGATAGTCACGATGTTCGCGCCAGATAAGTCGCATCGCTGGATGGAGCCGTCGTCGGCGGAGGGGATTCCCATGTTTGTCCAGTAGATGTGCCCGTGGATTTTGTCGACGGCGATTCCGTCAGGCATTGTTTTGATGTTCGTTACTACCTCGCGGAGACCGGAGCCATCGGGCTTGCAGGTTAGGATGCGCCCGTTAAAGTCTGGAATTGAGATTCCAACATCGAGGAAGTACAGGCGGCCATTCCCTAGCGATGATAAGTGTTGCGTCATGGTGTAAACAGGTTCGATATGTTAGGTTGGAAGTAGATGTACGGAGTAGTAAAATATATAATCGACGTGAGGCAGGGGTAGACAGGAACCAGGCTTTAAAGTACGCCGCGCATCGAGAAAGAGATGACTTTCGCAGTCGGCATAGCCTAGCCGGATCAACCCAGTGACTCCATCGATCATCATCATATCTAGACGGAAATCCGGCGCAGGGTGAGAGGGGAGCAGGTTTCGGGATCCCGAGCCCCCGGAATGACCGAGATTGGACTCGGGATGCGAGCGGAACTTCCGAGATCGGAGCCACCGGCAACGGTCGGGACGGAAGAATCCTCAATCCAGCAATTCTTGCGTTTGCTCCGACATCACGTCCCACACACCACGATGATGTTCTCATTCCGCGCCGAGAAGACTCCTCCACGGGAAGAGTCAAGAGAGCCTAGACCAAAGCGTGCCAAGATTGGTGTTGCGTGTAATGTTTGCAAGGCCAGGAAGACGAAATGTGATGGTGCTAGGCCTGGTAAGAATTAAGAGATGCCGGAAGACAAATGGCGCATGATGTTGATACTCTTATTTCTAAACAGTCTGTGGCCCTTGTGCGAAAAGGAAAGCCGGAGCCCAGAGCTGCGTATACCGTGAGATTGACACATCTCCCCACGCGTCGAATGTGCGGTACGTTGTTCAATCTGTAGACAACATGAAGGATGGCAGTTGCTAAGCGGTTCCAAGACCCAATAGCTCCCAGAATGCCCGACATCAATTCCCGCGACTGACTAGTGCCGATCGGATCCGACACAATAATGGCGCGGAAACTCATGTCCATGAGGGTGAAAATGAGGAGGAGGATGCGGAGAGATTACCCCGCGAGGGCCTTTTCGGCGCATTTAGTGGAGCTCGCATCTTGCACGAAGCTAGCGATGAGGCAGGGCAGGGAAGCAAAACGAAAAATAGCCTAGTTCGACCAAAGCCGCTCAAAGAGCTGCCGAGGATGCGGAAACGAACAAGGCAGGAACCGTCAGACGTCCAATTTGCAATCCCACCAAGGAAGGTGGCAGACCATCTCCTCAATCTTTACTGGGATTTCGTTGACAGCGCTTACCCATGGCTTGATCGCGCTTCCATTGGAAGAGCATATGAAACGCTATGGTCGACGGACGGGCAGCTCGCCATGGATGAAAGGGCGCTGCATTGCCTTCTGAATCTCATGTTCGCCACTTCATGCGTCGCTTCTCAAGGCGAAACCCCTCTCTCTCGCTATCAATCATCAGTGATTTTCTTCGAACGGGCGCAAGCGCTGATGACGTACGAACTCATGGAGATGTACAACTTCGAAACCATCCAGATCTTGCTTTTGACCGCGGTGTATCTTCAACATGAGAAGATACCTCAGAAGTGTTTTCGCAGTATCGGAACCGCAATTCATATTGCGCAGGAGTTGGGATTACATCTGCCGGAGACGACTGATGCCATCTCTGACCCTCGAGAACGCGACCTGGCTCGTCAGGTTTGGAATGGATGCGTTATTATGGATAGGATCTGTGCTATGACCTTTGGCTGTGCGCTCAAGGTACCTCAGTCACTGGCTCAGAAAGGGTTGAACTCTATGGTGCTGTCTGGAGAGAACGAGATGTTGCCCTCCAAGGTGAACTTCTATATCTCCTTTTGCAGATTACACCATATCATTGGGGAAGTGCTCGAAATGTTCTATATCCCGACTGACACGACCGGGCCTGGCACGACCTGGTCTGACCCTGCGGAGCCGACGTACTTCCATAAGCTTGCCAGTCTGTTTCGGATCGAGTCGGAGCTAAATGCCTGGGTTGCAAGCCTTCATTCGTTCTTCCAGATGCCATCAGATACCCAAGACCCGACTCCGTCTAAGCATATAACGCGTGAAGCGAACATTCTACGGGCTCGGTAAGTACCCAATACCGGCACCGTGGGATTGTTACTGAACCTTTAAAGCTTCCTGTCCGTTCGTCTACTTCTATTTCGGCCTTTCCTTTTACAAAACGATCAACCACCCATAGACAAACTCGCCAGTGCCGGTTTATACACAGACGACCAACTGATGCCTCATCTAATCCTTCGCTGCCAATTAAGCTGCATCAAAGCAGCTGGGGACATGGTCGAGTTTATCGCTTCGAACCTACCGCAACATAAGCAAGCTTATATTCTCCCTTCAAACTGGTACATTGTCTCATGTAGGTCGCCCAATATCTGAAATTGACTATATCGAACCCGTTGGGCTAATTCTTTGTAGATGTGTACATGTCCGTCACCACCTTACTAGCCGCCAAATCGTCCGCCCAGGTCCTCGAGCACTTCCCCCAAACTCGTTTGCATGGTCTTCTACAGCTGGCTCGCAGCATTTTGAAAGAGTACGCGTCCCATGCATTCCTCGCGTCCAGAGTCAATTCGGTGCTCAACCTGATCAATGAGAATATTGATGCTCGTGGGCTTGGACCTGACGTGGCCCGGACGACTCCTATGCCTGGGGATGTCCCGGCCAGCCTTGGAACAGGCGATTCTCCCAGTATACCTGCGGTTGTTCGCGATACACATTCAATGCCACAGGATACTGCGCCTATTCCAGGGAATTTTGACTGGGTCGATAACTACGTGTTTGATTGGAACAATTGGCCGACGTTCTTTGCCCACCTAGAAGGCGAAACCAGCCCACCAGAGGGATGGGCCATACAATCATGACATCAAATATACCTAGGTATTCGAACTTATTGCGTTGAAGACTCTATCTATCGTACAACACACGGCAATCACTTGTCATTACACATCAAACTCTCTTCCCATTTAAGCCCACTCAATCCCCTTATCATGATAGCAGTTAGGCACTGACGGCGTCAACCACCGGGGCGTGACCTTCTCATCACCGAGCTTGACAACGGGCTTCAAGATATTCAAATCCACCCACGGCCCCTCTCCCTTCTCAAAAGAAGTCAGCAGACTCTCCTCTCCATCCGCAAAGTACTGCGGGAAGACCCTCTTCCAGCCATCCATAACAACCAGGAGAATCTCCGTGACGAACTGCTCGGGTCCAATATGTCCCCACTTGAAGATCTCGTTACTCTTCACCACAACCTTGGGGCTGTACAATCCCACCTCGGGCTCGAGAGAGATAACATCCGCCTTAACCAGCGAGCTGGTAACGCGGTAAGACCCACCATGTCGAGCCCGATCACGCAGAGCCAAAAGCGTACCCAGAGCACCGATCAGACCAGTACTCATATCCGAGATGGGCAGGGGAGGGAGAACGCTCGTTCCATCTGTGAACCCAAGACTGCGACCCATGACGTATGATGAGCCCGAGGCGGCATCGCCGATCTGCTGCCAACCGGGTCGCTCGTGATACGGTCCGTCGGGACCGTAGCAGTTCTCTTCGACGTAGATGATGCCCTTGCCGCGCTGCCCGGCGATCTCGAGCAGGTCGTTGACGCCGAAGCCCTTGCGCGCGATGGCGTTGGGCCGGAAGCCCTGCACGAAGACGTCTGCGTTGGAGATTAGGGAGCGAAGAATTTCTCGGTCGGAGTCAACAGTGAGATCGAGGTCGATGGTGCGTTTGCCGGCGTTCAGGGTTAGTTGGAGGATCTGTCCAAGTTAGCACCACACAATCCGAGGCAAAACGGCCTGGTCGAGACAGGTATGGTGGGTAGACATACATTCAAATCAACCAACCGCGAACAATTAACCCTGATCACATCCGCCCCAAATGCCGCAAGGGTACTCCCAATAACCGGCCCCGCAATAATGCGCACCAGCTCAACGACCTTGATCCCAGCGAGCGGCCTCTTATCCTCACCCTTAACCCAAGGCACAGCGGGCGTCGGAATCGCCTGCTTCTGCCTCTCATACCCAACCAACGGATGACTCGCCAGTCTCTTCCCCATAAGCGTGTCATTCCACCCCTGCGGCGTGAAACAGATACTCCCGCAGAAGCCATTCTTGATATTCAGCATCTCCAGCTCGTCCGCGCTCCACTGCTCAACTCGACGCGCGATATACTCGTATGCCTCTTCCGACGTCTTTGCGGGATACTCGGGGTCGCAGCCCAAAGCCCTCAGAACAGGAGGGGCATCAAGCGACCCGTGCAGCTGATACCAGACCCCCGGCGTGGCGGTCTTATACAGCGCCGTCGTGCGCTGGCGCATGGGACTGCTCATAAAGTTTCCCTCCGAGTTTGTGGGGTAGAGACGTGCGACTTCGCCGCTGCGCACGAGGGCGCTCATATCCTTTTCCTCTTGGCCCTTGCGCTTTAGAGCTGCGGCGAAAATACTCCCGAGCCAGATAGCCGCGTGGTCTGTATTCACGGAGACAGTCTGCGAAGACGCAGGTGTACCGTCTCGATCTTGCAGGATCTCATTCGCGACGACACCGCACATCCCGTGCAGGGCTGCGGCGACGAGGGGCGCTTTTGTGGGACCAGGGATTACAGGGAATTCGGAGCCGCTGAAGGATACGGTATTGAGAAGGGAGGGGTCCGTTGTGAAGCCGGGGGTTTGGGCAGCGATGTAGGAGAAGATTCGCTGGGCATCTTGGGGCGCTGGGAGGAAGGTCTTGTCGACGAATGTGCCGGGGCCGTAGATGGTGTCCGAGGGGATTGTTGTGTGTGGCATTTTGGTGATGTTGTGAGGGATGGAGGGGAACTTTGGTGTTGGTGAACTTCGTAGTTGGCGCAAGTACCATACGTAAGTTCTTATATCTGTCCCTGAGTACCTCGGTAGGTGAGCAACAATGGCTTCAAGGCCAATGTGAGGCAGAAGCTCCGTTGATCTACGTCAACGGCCCACTTTTCTCAAACGGCGCTGTTCCGAGGCCGGGACTCGGCATGCCGAGATTACGGGATGCGTCGGGATGGCCAAAATTGGCAGTTGGTGCTTCAACTGGGCGAGATGATTGGACCAGGATTGGTCCCGAGAACTCACCGGGACAAGACCGAGATGTGGAACTGCCGCGGGATGTACCTGGTGGCTCCATCAGTCAGCCGTTCCCGAGGTGTCCTTTTCCAGAAAGAGTATGTCGCCGACTCTTCCGATCTGTGTATGTGCGCCATCCCGAGGTTGACGTAGGTAGGTACTGCTTGTCTGTCTCTCATATATCCCCATCATCTAAGATAAATTATTGTCTCACTCGTCTAGGCGCTTCCAAATATACACCATAATCTATCGCCAACTGACCCTATACCTACGTATACTCACTTCACAATGTCTACACCCAGCAGAACAATCGCCGTAGTCGGCACCGGCGTAATCGGCTCCAGCTGGACAGCACTCTTCCTTTCCAAAGGACACAAAGTGATCGTGACAGACCCAGCCTCAGACGCCGAGCGCAAACTCCACGAGTATCTACAGAAAACATGCCCGACCGTACCAGGATCAACCCTCACAGCAAAGAACTGCTTGGAGAACGTAACATTCGTCGCGGATATTGACCCGTACCTGGGAAATGTTGACCTTGTACAAGAGGTACGAACATTCACTCTCAAACATAACATTATATAGAGTGTGTGCGTTGACTGACAATTCCCGCCCAGAACGGCCCCGAACGCCTCGACATCAAACGCCCCCTCATCGCGCGTCTCGACTCCCTAACACCCCCACACATCCCAATCCTCTCCTCATCCTCCGGCCTCCCCTCCTCAACATTCATAACCGAGTGCACAAACAACCCAGCGCGAATCCTAATCGGGCACCCCTTCAACCCGCCGCACCTGGTGCCCTTGGTCGAAGTCGTCCCGCACCCCGGCACGGCCGATGAGTTCGTCAACGCGGCATACGATTTCTACAAGAGCCTCGACAAAGACCCAATTATCGTCCGCCAAGAGACGCCAGGCTTCATTGCGAACCGTCTGCAGGCGGCGCTTTGTGCGGAGGCGTATAGTCTGGTTCAGCGGGGGGTTGTGTCAGCGGAGGATCTTGGTGCGCATACCCATCCCCTTATCTTTCCGAGAACCTCCTTGTGTGTGCAGTGTGCTGACAGTCTATGCGTAGACAAAACAATGACATCCGGCCTCGGTCTCCGTTGGGCACTTACGGGGCCTCTGATGACGAACACGCTTGGTGGAGGAGGTGATTTCGGGCATTTTATGGACCACCTGGGTCCGGCGCTGAAGAGCTGGATTTATGATATGGAGGCGCATCGGTTTGATTTTGAGGAAAAGGAATCCGTTGATAAAGTCAAGGAGAGCGTTAATGGGTGGGTTAAGGGTGTGAATTTGGAGGATGTCGAGAGGAGGAGGGATGAGGGGTTAGTGAAGTTGGTTAAGGGAAATGGAGTGGGAAATGAGTGTTTGCTTCGATAGTATTGAGGCACATCATGCAACCGTTCGTTGTCTGTATATAGCAGGCGAGGATTATATATTTGTTATACTCGTTCCAACCTCAAGCGACGCAGGTGGGCGGGCTACCTGACGTCACCATGGATATAGCCCTAACCCACTATAGCTCCAGCCACTATAGTAAAGGTAGCAAGGCCAAGGATACAACCCCCGCATCCTCACTCAGGGTCTTCCGGTAGATCGACGATTTTCCCCGATCCAATTCTCCCGAGCACCGTTTGCCAAGCTAATGCAGCTTCATGGAACACTCCGATCGGTTGTAAGTAATGCTACACCGAGTGCGGGGTACACCATGTCGGTATAATTCACGCCGGGCTACAGCCTACCTATAAAGGCTAGCAGCAAATGGACATTACACTGAGTCTCTGGGGCCCCAGTTGACTGTGGTTGCCTCGCATCGCACAATGCGTCCCGATACTCTTCTGTTCCTATCCACAATCTTTGCTGGCGGTGCTTCTGCCGCTGGTACAACGCAATATCTTGAATCGAGCGGCTTTCGCATTGGCATCGACACGGACACTGGAGCTCTGCTCTCAATCGTGCATCCCGGCGACAATGCATCGATGAGCTGGATTAGCGGACCCGAGAATACACCCTGGCTGCCTCTCGGGAGCAGATGGGGGCTTGGATATGTTGACCTTGGCCTTCTGCATCGGAGTTTCTGGGAGGATCCCGACATCACGATTGATGAGAGTACAATGAGCGCAGCCTACACGCTGAATGGGCTGCAAATCGACATCACAAGAACCCTTCACAGCGACGACGAAGTACTGCAGGAGTGCTACGCCTTCACCAACACAGGCAGCGAAAGCCTCACATTGGACGCCGAAGGACCCGAGTCCTTCGCCATATACACGCCCTTCAACGACCACTACACCTCGACAACTGATGTCCTAGAAAATCGAGCTCATGCACACGTCTGGGCAAACGGCGGCGCATCGTCGTGGATCAAGCTTACTAGGATGGGTCTGCGCGGACCGCACCTTGCTCTTGTTCTCACGGAGGGCTCGCTGCAGGGGTATAGCATTGAGGGAAGGAGTAGAGTGACGCTGTCGAATACGAGGGGTGTCTTTCTACTTCATCCAAAGATACCGACTTTAGAAAGTGGAGAGACGAGTCGGGTGTGTTGGGAGTTGTTCTGGCATGAAGATTGGAATGAGTTCTTCAGAGGGGCTATGCAGCGCTCTAGGCAGTTCTTGCATGTTGAGGCCGACAAGTGGACTGCTGTTGCTGGGGAGGCTGTGAACTTGACTCTTACAGGGCAGAGAGCGGATGATGTGGTGTCCAATGGGCTGGAGTTCGTTGCGAGTGGTAATGGATCAATCTCGACGTCCATCTTAACCGATGAACCCGGTGAACGAGAGATAACATTCACTTTGGGCGAGGGAACGAATCAAATCAACTCAACCATCACTCTAAACATCGTCCCCAACATCAACGACCTTATCGCAAACCGCATAAAATTCATAACGCAAAACCAACAACTTCCCAGTGATTTCACCGACCAATCCAAGGCCAGCGCCTACGCAGTCTACGACAACCAAATGGAAGACATTGTAACCTTCGAAACCTCCTCCGACCGAAACACTGGGCGCGAAAGAGTCGGGATGGGCGTCCTGATTGCCCGATGGCTCCAGGAGAAGCCCAACAACACGGACATTGAAACGTCCCTCCGAACATACTACGGCTACGTGACCAACAGGCTACAAGAAGCAGACGGGTACGTCCGGTCCTGGCCCATCGGGGCTGCACGAGCCGACACCTCGCTGCGTCTGTATAACTGGCCGTGGGTCATGCAGCTGCATTTGCAGATGGCGAAGCTGGGAGATATAGAGGTAACAAGTCATGGTAATTACACGGCAACGCCGACTCAGCGCCTTCTGGACACAATCGAGCGCTTCTATGCAGAGCCGGAAGCGATAGACTACTACCCCATCAACCTCCCCATCTTTGAGAGCGTGGCGTACTTCCGGACAAAAGGTAACGAGGAAGCAGTTTCCCGGCTACTCCATCTCTTCACAGCACACGGGACACGCATCGCAGAGATTGGATCCAACTACCCGAGCGCAGAAGTAAACTACGAACAATCGATCGTTGCGCCGGCGGCAATAATCCTCCTCGAACTATACCGCGCTACTAATGAGACCAAATGGCTAGACGCCGCACGCGGGCATTTCATGCGTCTCATCGCGTTCAGCGGCCGGCAGCCAGACTTCCACCTCCACGATATTGCAATCAGACACTGGGACGGGTATTGGTTTGGAAAGGACCGGATGTGGGGAGATACGTTCCCGCATTATTGGAGTACGTTGACAGGGATTGCGATGCACCACTATGCTATTGCGACGGGGATCGAGAAGTACAATGAGCGGGCGAGGGGGATATTGAGGGGGAATCTGGTGCTCTTTGATCAGGAGGGACGGGGATATAGTTCGTTCATCTATCCGACGACTGTGGATGGACGGCCGGGGCACTATGCGGATCCGTATGCGAATGATCAGGATTGGGCGCTAGCGCATCTTTTAGCGATGAGAGCGGATGGGTTGGATGGTTAATAGGATGTCAGCACTGAAGGCTGGGTTTATATATCACAATATTAATCAAGGTTAGGCCATGGTAAGCTAGGTTAGGACATATATGGTAGTATAGAGATGTTAAGCAAGCGAGGGCAGGTCTTAAGTATATGCAGGGCATTTCGTACCCTACCTACCTACCTGGATACCTGTTAGTAGCACGTTCCAACATTCTCAATGAAGATACCAAAGACCATCGTTAAGCAACCAGTTGACGATCCAATCACCTACTTTTTTAAATGCCAGGAGTGGATGAGTAACTGCTACAGACCCCAGGTACCTAGGGAGGTGATGTCTGATGTATCGATACTTCATCCCTCCCCCCGACTCTGCTGATCTGCAATCATCTACTAATTTTTATTCTTGTTTATCATCAATTCCATATCACTTCCTCATTATACATCGCCCCGCCAGCTGGCTTATATGCCTAGCTCGGCTAGCTCGGCTAGCTTGCTGGCTAGCAGCTTGAGGACCTCGCGCTCCTGCCCCGGCAATCCGGCCCGCTTCTCCAACCCCCCACGTTTTCCCTCTTTTCGTTCTGTTTCTATTTCATCTCGAAAACACTCAATTTCGGTTCTTGCATCATCAAAAGATGGAGAACCTAGATCTTGAACGTGAACCACCACCTCCCCGACTTTTACTGCTCAAACTCATCAGTTCGGGCTTCTCGTTCTTCGTGGCGGGGCTGAACGATGGCAGTCTAGGCGCTTTGATCCCTTACATCCGGCAGGAATATGATATCGACACCAACATGGTTTCCATTGTGTGAGGATCCGTCTAAGAAAGGGGTCGCAAAAAGTGACTAACTCTGTCAGATATGGGACAACCTTCTTTGGATGGTTCTTTGCTGCCCTGACCAATAGCTATCTCACCCAGTACTTCAACATCGGCATCCTACTTCTTCTCGGAGCAGCCCTGCAGATCGTCGCCCACGCTCTACGGACATGGGCCCCGCCATTTTCTCTCTTTGCCGTGACATTTTTTATCGCTGCCCTGGGTCAAGCGTACCAAGACACCCACGCGAATAACTTCGTTGCGACTGTCAAGGGCGCCCATCGCTGGCTCGGTTTTATCCACGCCATGTATATGGGCGGATGTCTTGTAGGGCCATTCGTATCGACCGCAGTCGCTTCTTCGGGAAATCACTCGCACTGGGAGCTCTTCTACACGACCCCACTTGGAATGGGCGTGCTGAATCTCGTTCTTGTATGGGTCGCCTTCCGCGAGTGGGCAACGATGAGGGAGCATGAGCAGAATGAGGCCTCTGAGCCTCCTGTATCACGACAACGCGGCGCCGTGACCGAGATGAAGAGGACTCTTGCTACGCCGGGGGTGTGGCTTATAAGCTTATACTTTTTTTTCTTTCTTGGCGCGGCTATCACGGCTGGAGGTATGTTCTTTCAAGGTGGTATTGTAATAGTACCCAGTGCTATACTGACTCCGACAGGTTGGATAGTTGAGTACCTAGTCGACGTTCGTGACGGCGACCTCGACAAGATGGGATATGTCCCTGCTGGCTTCTACGGCGGCAGTTTTATCGGTCGCTTGTTGCTCGCTGAGCCAACGTATCGATTCGGCGAGCGGAGGATGATTTCCATCTATGTTGTGCTCTGTCTAGCGCTTGAGTTGGTCTTTTGGCTGTATGGATTTTCTCAAACGATGTCGAACCTTGGCTAACTCGACCAGCGTCCCTGATATCATTACTGAAGCGGTCGCTATCAGTCTCCTTGGACTCTTTTCCGGGCCTTTCTTCGCCACAGTAAGTTCATTATCCGGTCACCTTAGTCCGAGAAGCCGCTGATTGAATAGGGCATATCTGTTGCATCAAAGCTCTTCTCCGCCGAGATTCGGTCTTCCGCGCTAGGTATGTGCTCTACACTCTGTTATTTACCAGTGGAGCTGACAGCCATATTAAGCGTTCATCTTCCTCATGGGACAGATCGGAGGTGCCATATTCCCTGCGGTTACCGGGGTCATAGCTGCCCAGTCCGGTGTCAAGGTCTTGCAGCCCATCCTTGTTGGCTTACTTGGTGCCACCGGCGTCTCTTGGTTGATTATACCAAAGCCCCGACTACACCATGATTGATTCACAGGAGTTCCGCCCCAGCTATCCAATTGCACAAAAGATAATTTCGAGTCCACCCGTTCTATAACCTTACTAGACCTCAGCGCGGAGAAAGTGGACGCACTCAATCAAAATTTAACCGCCTCTTCAACCTCCTAACAATCTCCTCAAAACCAGGCTCATTCTGCGCCGTAACAACCCCCTTCCGAATCAAAAAATCAATCACCGCAACCGCACTATTCAGCTTAAACTCTCCCCTCCTTAGCGCCCCCAGCACCTCCTCCACACTCCACAGATAAAACCCCTCGACCTCCCCATCCCCAGGAACAGGAACAACCCCCGGCTCCAGACGCAACGAATACAAAGCCTCAGTCTCAGGCTGCAAGAACCCCGGCCCCTCTTCTCTTTCTGCCTTAACGTGGTAGTACGATATTTCAAGCGAGGGTCTGATCCGGCGGCGCACCATGGCCTCATCGAGACTCGCCTCCTCGACGGCTTCCCGGACCGCTGCTTCAAAGCTGTTATCGGTGAATCTCGTCTCGATACCACCGGCTGCCGTGTTATCCAAAAGTCCCGGGTAGGTTTGTTTCGTGCGCGACCGCCGCGCAATCCACAGAAGCAGTCCGCGCTCCGGGTCCTCCACATACGCCGTAACCTGCACGCCGCGCGTCAAAATCCCAAAAATTGCTGACGCGCTGCGCTCAATTTCCAGCATGACTTTCCCGCTCACGGTATTCTTGATCGGGAACGTCTCGTCCCGCCATGCCGAGTTTAACTTCGCCAGCGCCGGGTGGTTCGACATCTTCATTTGTTGCAGTGTATGTGCCATCGCGGCGGTAACATCTTCTCTCCATGTCTCGAGGTCGAAATTCCGGGACGGCAAGTCGGGTGTTATAGACGCGCCGAGTGTTAGGGTTTGCGACGTGTGGTCTACGGCCCACCCGCAGGCGGCGAAGTCGAATGCGGCGATTATGTCCCTAGGAACGTGGCCATATGTTGTTCGTAATCCGGTAATCTTGAAGGCGTAGTAGTTCTCTAGGGTTGAATTGTAGAGTGTTGAGTTGGGGGTTTTGTAGGGGAAGCTGTTGTTGGTGGGGTTGTTAGATGTAACTTATTACTGGACGATGGGGAGGGTGGAGGGGTTGAGGGGAGTGGAGGGACAGGGAGCGTACTTATCGCATTCTTTGACGATGTCGAGGAGGGACTTGGGCATTTTGGTGGTGTTGTTTTGTATCGTTAATCTCGACAAATATGATACTTCGTATAGGAGGGTAGAAGGACGTTGCTGGCTATCTCGACCCTCATATGGGACCCTGGAAGAGCGGATGCAGGCGGATAAGAAGACCTGGACAGATCACCAGTTGCCCCGGCGACAAGTGGCATTAGTACGAAGATAAGAGGTCCAATACCCATGGTACACCTAGATAGGGCATGCACGGACAACATTCAAGGCGCGTAGAGACTCCCTAACGTAGCTAATGCTTATTGAACCTTCCCATGGCTCAAGATCCAGCCAAGTGCCAATGTCGCAGCCCCAAGCCTAAATCTCCCACCACATTTTACCTCCACCTTTGAGGTCATTCTCAGTCTCCCCCCTCTTCCCCATCGTCTGCCTTTGCTCCTGCTTCTCCTTCCCCTTCCAATAACCCACCGCCGCCCCAAAATTCTCCAAATCCGCCAGCAAAGTACACTCAACAACCGGCTCAACAACCCTCTCATAGATCTGGGACGTCTCCACCCTCTTCGCCCTCAGGGTGCCCTCCACCAACTCACACAGCGTCTCCATACTATTACCCCTGAGCTCCTCGAGCAAATTATACTCTTCCCCCGTATACCAGTTATTTTTTGGCCATGAAGACCTCGCGAGTCAGGGCCTTGGTGGCTGCGTCATAGTGGTAGATGAGGATTTGGGCTTTGCGGGCGCGGACGTTGCGCAGATCGAGGGTCTCGACTAGCATACCCAGGAGGGTGATTTTGTCCTGCTGCGAAAAGTATTCGCGGACTGGTGGGAGGGAGAGGAAGTCGGGTGCTGGGAGGAGAGAGAGGAGCGAGGATTTTAGGGGCGCGGTGTCGAGGTGTGTGAGGGGCTTTGGGATTCGGGGGTTGTGGTCACGGTCGGAGGGGGAACGGGGGTGGAAGTAGCAGGGGAGGGGGGTGTTGGTTTCTGCATATATCAACAGGGTATTAGCGAAACAATGTCGAGAGCATATTCAACATTCATGGTATGCTAGATCGGACTGGGCTAACCTTCCATCTCCGCTTCGGGAAGTACTCCCTGCCAGCTTTGGGTAAATGCGACGAAAGCTCCTCCATCTTCCACTCTACGGCTGCTGTGCCGTTGCTCATGGTGTCGTCCTCTTCGCTGCTGTCTTCCTCATCCTGACCCTATCGTCCGTGGCCATGTCACGCTCTTTGCCCTGGGGGTTCGCCTCATCCCAGCTGCCTGTAGCTGCACCATCTTCAACGCCACGGAACTCGCGCCCGATATCAGAAACCTCTTCTCCATCTTCCAACCCGAGCTCGTGCGCCCATTTGCATGGGGCTACATGTGCAGGATGTATGCGACCAAATTCAACATCAGGAACCTTGTCGCAGTTAGGCTCATCCCCTCAAGCCTCTAATCCATACGTCTCATCATCACCCTACACACCGTTTTCCGAATCACTCGCTCTCTCCTCCAGCTCCGCTGACAGAAACTCATCCCAATTCACCCTAACACCCTCCATGCGGTATTGGAACCACTGGTACCGATCATTACCGCAGTCGTGGTTGTCATTTCCCTGTACCTCCTCTTGGGGAGTAAAACTATCCACATCCAACTCCCCGTCGGTGTCGATATCGGTTTCCATCTCCCCGTCGTCCTCGTTGGATTCCTCATGTGCGGATGGGTTCAGAATATCGTAAATCAAGTGCTTTTCGATTGGCATCGTGCTTGATTGACCGTGACTGTAGGGTGAATGGGTTCAAGGATAAGTGGTCAGCAACGCTGCTGGAATGGAAGATAAGCAGGTAGTGGAGGTAGAGAGAAGGGAATAGTCTACCTAGGCCACTACATCAATGTTGGGAAGTCTAACTTTTCCGGCAGCGATATCCGCGATATTGTTGTGGTCTGGAAGATTTGGCCGACGAGGGTACAACTTTTAACAGTGGAAGATCTTGCAGGTAATCGTCTACTGCTCGGTAAGTCGCTCCAGCCTGTGGATTACTTATTACAGGTTCTGCCTGGAGGTGTCTTTTGGTCGTGGAGAAGAAGAGGTCCGGCTTGGAGACCTCAGTTCTAGGGCTGGAATGTCATTTTAGGCCTAACCTTCCAATAATGACACCCACTTTCCCCTCCAGAGTTATGTCTACTCTATCAGTGGTTGGTTCATAGCACGATACCGCAGGACTCATGTAGAGAGTAGACTGTATGTCCCAAGCGCAAACTTCAGCACCAACAGCCCATATCCACCAAATCCAAACTATGAAGTCTCTAAGCAAATGCGTCAAAGATGCCTGGAAGACCATGACACAGCAGTGCTAGGAGTTTGAGCCTGCCGCACTTCGAATCCGAAGTGTCTGGAGTACAAAGCACATTGAAAGTGTGAATGGGCCAGTAAAACGATATCTGAGACAATGCGTCTCAGGCACAAAAGACATGCCCTTTCACTTGGGACCATACTTTGACACACGAAGTGAAAGAGCACTGTCAATTTCACAACAAAGCAATCAACTCCCTACCTTACTAGCATATCTATATAAACGGCCAGCGAATTTGTAGACTAGACCGCAGAATATTTGGTCAAAGGATAGCAGCTCATAGCAGCTCAGCTGAACAAACTCGCTCTTTCGAAATACTCTACTTACCGTGGCAGCACCACTTACATCCTATCCCAAGCACACGGCTACCCTACCATCTATACCCCCAAAATGTCCACCCCCAACCCCCGCAGCAAAACCACCCGCCGCCAGCGCCGCGCCACCTGCGTCGGCTGCACCGTGCACTGGACCCTCGCCCTGCGCCAACTCATCACCGACCCGGCAAACTACAGCTCCCTACGCACCTGTCCCACCTGCAACCGCGCCGACTACATCCGCCCCATACCAACCGGCTTCCTCGCCGCAAAAATCACGGAGGTCCGCGCCGCGCTGCAAGCCTACGATGCAAACATGTACGCTAGCATGCAGGCGTCTGAATTCGAGGGATCTTCCACCACACCACCGTTCACCAGCGAGGCGGGTTTCGTGCTTCCAGATTGTCCGCCATATAACACGCCCCAGCCAGTGATACGCGACCACCCTGCACTGCTGGCAAAGCAGTTCAGGGGCAAAGAAGGCGATCTCGGGACCGGTTTCTTTGAATCCGAAGACAGGAAGGTTTATATCGTCACGGGGCGCGTGGAGAGTGTATCCGAACACCTGATCTTCGTTCGGGGCCCGGAGCGCGGCATGTCATTGCGTTTGTCGGGGGTTTATGGGAACGCGCCGCTTCTTCGTGCTATGAACGGGTTTCATGAGCCTGCTAGGGCGCGGAGTCAGGAGAGTGTTCATGTTCCCCTCCCTGTGCATATCCCGCCTGATGTGGCGCTGGATATGTATACGGATTTGTATGAGAGGGTTCATGTGGGGGATGCGGTGAAATTGAATGAGAATGTGCAAGCGCAAGGTATGCCAGTGAGTACCACGCGCAGGCAGATGGCTTTGCCGTTTCGTCCAAGGCTGGAGAGGTCCGAGGGTGCGCAGGTGGGTGAGCAGGGGATGGGATTCTATGAGGATGCGAGTGGCAATGTCGATGTTGGGGCTGGGACTGTGCTTGTTAATACGCCGCAGGGGGTGATGATCGGGCAGCCGGTGCATCCTGCTCAGCCGCAGGCGCAGCTGGGACAACAGCATCTGTAGGTAGGGATAAAGCCTACAAGCCCATAACCTACCTAGGTAAGTACAGTGCAAGAAATGCCGGTATAACTGCCGCACAAGCCCAGGATCCGTGGATGGACTCGCCATTCCCTAAATCCCGCTCCGTACTTTTCCTGTTAGTTTTGTTGGTTCTACCGCAGTGTCTTTTTTTCTTGTTTCCTAGTGTCAAGAAAGGAATATTCCCTTCTGTTGTGTTCTTTTGTGGTGAACTGGTGCCGTATGATAAATATGGAGAAATAATAGGTCTATACATTCAAAATGCTACGTATATAGCTAGATATGAACCTCTCTCCTGCAGACCGGCAATCCTACGCCGACGGAGCTTTGGGTGATGAAATGAGCTTCGATGTCCACTCCGGAGGTCGTAACCCTCTCATAGGCCAGAACTTGGCTAGAATTAAACTGATATGTTCCGATTACTAGTAGGTATATGTCAGTAGATTTGTTAAGACTCTTCATTATAGCACCTTATTTCGACGGGTTAGGGATCTGGCACAAAATCTGACGAAAGCTCATACAGAGGTACATGGGTATCTGGGCAGCAGGCTCTCAGCGCTTGTCGAGAGAAGAGACAGGCTCAATGTGCCTGCAAGCTCACTGATCAATAATACAGAGAGAAAGAAAGCAGCGAGTTGTGGTACGGCGCCCTAATACAGTATAAGCTATCTGAGCACCTACGTTCTTACCATACCACGTTCATGCTGGAATCTTCACAACGACTCTCCCCGCCACAGCATCATCTTTCAGCCTGTTGATCAAGTCTTGTGTATCTTCAAAGTCAAAGACTTCCACAGACGGCGTGATGATCCCCTCAGCAGCCTGCTGCAGGAGCTCATCCATCTGCTCTTCTGTGCCAACAGACGACCCAATGATCGAGAGCCCTAGAAGTAGCATATTAGCACCCCTACTCGGAAAAGACCAATAGAGCACTCGCCGGGGAAACTATACCTCTGGCAGCCAGCATCGTCACAGAAATCGGAAGCTCCATCTCATTCCGCGGCAGTCCCACACACACAATAATCCCCATATTCCTCACCACCCTCGGAGCCATCGCAAAGGCCTCCCTAGTCCCCGGTACAACAATGCTCGCATGCGCCCCTTCACTCGTGATTTCAAGCACCCTCGCCTCAACATCCTCTGTCCGATAATCAACAAAGACCTCCGCACCGGACTCAAGACTCAACCCCCTCTTCTCAGGTCCCGCACCAACCCCAATAACACGCAGCCCCTTGACCCTCGCCGCAATCTGCACGCCGATATGACCCAGTCCCCCGCCAGAACCTGAGATCACGATGAAATCTCCCTTATTTAGGATATTATCCAGTTTACCCAGCGCCCCAGCCATCGTCAATCCCGCGCAGAGTAACGGCGCAGCAATGATATCGGGTACACCGTCCGGAATCCTCGTTAGAAAACGCGCGTCGGCGAGGACATACTGCTGTAGTGTCCCCTGGACGTGACGCGACGTATTAACCTGCTTGGCGCAGTAGTGGTGGTGCCCGCGCGTACAGAGGGAACACGTATCGCATGCGCTGTAGAGCCATTTTACGCCGACGCGGGTGTTCAGGGGGATAGCGGTCGCAGTCGCGCCAGGCCCGGCTTTTATAACTGTGCCGATCCCCTCGTGTCCGATGATTGAGCGGTACGGACTCCAGTTTAGGACGGCGCGGACTTCGGAGTGGCTGTTTTTGCATTCATTGTCAGTGCATGGTCTGGGTTAGGGCTACAGCTGCCAAGATCCATGATGCCTCCTAATTGACGGGTTCATTGCGCCCGGGCTGGAATAGATAATAAGGGAAATTATACCATAGTCCAGTGCACGTCAACTTCACCAACACCTCGTTCTCGGCCGGCTCTGGAACCGGAATGTCGTTTCGGATGCGGATTTCGAAGTCCTCACCTGGGTTGACGACCTCGGCCGCTTGCTGGAACTGTGGTATCGCTGCGGTCATTTTCGTGGCCTTGGGACGTCCTAAGGTATGTGCAGAAACTTTACCTGTAACTAGTATCAGGTTTTCCTAGCCTAACCTGCCTAGCATAGCCTGGTGATTTATACAATATGGCATCCTCGACAGTTTTGCCGTGCTTCAAAGCCGTGCTTACCAATACTCCCCTTCAAGTCCCGGTTAGGGCCCGGGGCTCCCAGGCAAGTACCACCATTGGCTTCCCTAGACCTGCATGGCTTCGGAAAAGATCCCGGACCTCCAGGCAAGCTCGGTATTCGGGATTATCCCGAGGGACTTTACCGATGACGTACGTATATACCTACCATATTACCTAGGTCAGTTAGGTATGTGATGTCTACGATTGAACGGCGCCGCCTTTTTACTCCGGTACGCTCAACCTCAATGCAATCAATTATACCGCATAGGGAGACCAAACTCATCAACATGCGATTCTGCGCATTCATCATCTATGGTAGTGGTAGTTGACTTCCTACGGTTTTCGGGGTTAGGTAGGCAGATAGGCTCGTTACGTAACCTCAGGTTTACGGCTGGCACATCGCCATTGCAGTTCAAGAACAGGTGGCGGAGTTTGCGGCAGATGGCGGCCAGATCCCTACCGGCCCTCTCCCAAACTAGTCCGCCGCTTTGGTTGCTCCAATTCTGTCGTGCTGGATGGGAGTGTGTCGGGTGGGCCTGAATGACGGTACCCTGCGCAATGCGTCGGGAGAATTGGGAGTTTGGGAGGCAATTCCGATATCAGGGTTTACTGCCTGTCCAAAAAGGTTAAACGCATCCACGTTGTATAAGTCCAATTCTAGAGATAAAGCTATTGATTTCATATGCCATGCATCAAACGCAGTATACATGTCTAACAACAAAGATCCCAGGGCCGTACCCTTCACGGCATTTCTGAAGCGTACATATCTTCCACCACCAAACCCCCGGCAATCGACCCCCCGGCAAACCAAAACCCATTCCGAAACCACCAACAGCTACTACTACTCTTCAAGTCCACACTGCCAATCATAGCCGCAAGGAACCCCGACGCCCCAAGCACAGAGATAACATAGTACAAGCCAGACAAATCACCAAGGTATCCGCACACGAGAAGTATGACCGTCAACCCAACCCAGAGCCGCCACATCAGCGGCTTTGTTTTCCCGTGATACAAGACAACGAGGCTCTTGATTCCGGCCTTCTGGTCGTCCTGCAGGTCCTGGTGCGCGTAGATCGTGTCGTATATTATTGTTCATAGGGTGGATTCTGTGAACAGGCAGAGGATCGAGGGCTCGAGACGCATCCGGTCAATGGTGCTGTCCAGTGTCTGAGTCTGGGTAAAGTGAAGAATTGATACATTCACAGCGAGACATCCAACCACGACACCCCAAGCCAAACAAAGCCCCAGCACAAGCTGCGGATAGTCTATATGGCGCTTCGCGTAGGGGTAGTACGCCCACATGGCTGCCGAGGGCAACGCATACAAGACCGCTCTGACCAGCCCTCCAGGCAGAAACACAAGAAACAGCAAGGCAGCCAGTGCCTGGTTCGCGGCAGAGCCCAACGCGACAGACCGCGAGATAGCACCCCTGGGAATGGGTCGGTGCTTGGTTCGTTCGACCAGCGCGTCCAAGGGCGCATCGACCAGGTCGTTCCAGATGTGGATGACGTTTGAGCCGAAGAAACTGCCGACTAGCAGGACGGCGCCGGCGCGGAGCTCCTCGTCTGCTGGGTGTTTGGTGAGGATGGCGCCGAGCAGGAGGCCGAATGCGTGGGGGAGATAGACGAGAAGTAAGCCGACGGGTGGGCTGAGGCGGGCGAGCTTGATGAAGGGGATGGTTGACTCTGGGACGTATTGTAGCCAGCCGGTTCGGCTGTTGCCTCTGTAGCGATTGTCTGATGCAGGTGGATGCGGCATTGAGGGTGGAGCTGGTCTTGGGGACAAGTGATGAGAAGTGCTTTTCTCTCGGGAAGAGGCCACACTTTATCTAGACTACTGCAGATATTACCCGTCCAGCTTATCTGTATTTGTCTCGTCCATCTCCCTCTTGGAATGTCTTGGCAGCGCTACTAGGGCTTGTCGGCTCGCTCTAGACAAAAGGCTCGAGATCTAGCTAATACTATAAGGTATCCCAAAGATAGTGATACTTTTTGCGCATTTGACGTGGCGGAGCCTGTCTTGATCCGGTTACCATTGAAAGCAACGTAGGCACCGCAGATGCACAACCGTCCGGCTTCGCGATAGCGTTAACTACATCGATAGCCCTGCAGCTGAAGGCGAAAAGACGCGGGGCTCGTCAGCCATGAGATTATACAAATGATGGAGGCGGTTCGCTGCAGTTTAGAGATGGCGTGCTTGATTCCAGGAATGTTACCACTCAGGCTCCTTCCCACAAAATAGGAGAATAGACACTAATAGGGCGACAAACCAGTCCGGAGGTGCCGGGGATCAACCTCAACCTCGATAATGAATCATAGATTTGAACAAGCTACGTACTGAGGTGCGAGATCAGTCATGCACCCTTGTCCCCGCAAGGAGTCGGGGCGGGCCGTCTCCGCAACCTTAACCGGGCCAGTTGCCGGAACCCCCTCCGAGGTCACGGCTTGGAACTCCCGGAACCAGCATAGAACCTAGGGTGTACTTCTCAGCCTCCTCACCAGAACGGAAGAAGAATGCAGTGGCCAGGGCTAGATCTACGATTATGGTACATAGGCGTTATCACCCAGTTACTAGCTTACCTACCCCTACTGGCGGACCTTAGAATCGAACCAACATAGATCAGTATGACTTTCCAGAAAATGGGTATAACATGAGTTAATACATAAACAAGAGCATACTCGCTAAATACCAAGCAAAACCACAAACACCAGAAGGAAAATCACCACATCCTCTCCCACCACCTCCGAGCCCAATGCATCTGAGCCAGCTCCGCCCTCCGCCGCTCCTCAACACCCCCATCCTCCCAAATCCTACACTCGGCATCAACCTCCGCCTTGCCAGAAATAATATCCGCCTCGGCAGGCTTCACAAAACTCGTCCGGTGCCAGACCTTCCAAAATGCAAACATGACGATGAAGAAGCCGATGGCAAAGTAGCTCGTAATGAAACCCTGCGTGCTCCACGGCGAGAAAACAGTGAAGCCGTTGAAGATGGTCACCGCGCACCCGATCACAAAGGCGAGAATCGCCCAGTATGGCATCAACGGCGCGGTCCAGTGGAGGTAGGTCTTGCGGTCGATGCCCTGGGCTTTGAGGGCGCGGTACCAGAAGAGGAAGACGGCGATCATGCAGGTGTATGTGACGATAAGGCCGGAGGTGGTGAGGTCGATGAACCAGTTGAAGACGGTGACGGTGGAGTTTGTCGAGGCGAGGAAGGTGACGCATGTAATGAGGGAGACGACGACGACGCAGTAGATTGGCACGCCTGATTTGGTGCACTTGAGTAGAAAGCGAGGGGCCTGGCCGTCTTTTGCGAGGGAGTAGAGGGTTCGGCTGGAGACGTAGACGTACGCGTTGCCGCATGACCAGCCGGAGAGCATGATTAGGACGTTGATGAGGTCGGGAAGCCCGCGGATGCCTAGGTTTTCGATGCCGATGACCCAGGGGGAGGCGGCGGATCCTGCGGAGCCGTCGGTGATTGCGCCGATGAGTCGTGGGTCGTTGGGGTTGCAGATTGTGCCGACGGCGAGGGTGCCAATGATGTAGAAGCCGACAATACGCCAGAAGGTCATCTTGACCACGCGCGGGATGGTGTAGCGTGGGTTTTGGATCTCTCCAGCGGCAAGGGCTGGCATGTCAGGGCCGGGCAAGGAGAAGGCGGCGTAGACCATCACGTTGAAGAGACCCAGGAAGCGTCCCGTATTGCCGGTGGTATAGTACTCAAACATCACGCCGTCTGTCCAGTTGCGGAAGCCGTAAACGTCGTGCTTAGGGTTGCCGCCGACCATGGTGATGAAGGTGAGGAAGACGAGGCCGATCAGGAGCAGGACTTTGGTGGAGGACATGATAAACTCGCTTTCGCCGTACCATTCAACTGCGACGACGTTGAGGATGATGCAGACAACCATGGCCATGGCGATCCAGACGGCCGGGTTGACATCGGTGTTCCAGTATTGTATGACCGTTGCGACGGAGGAGTATTCAACGCAGACTAACATTACGCAGGCGTAGAAGTACACCCAGCCCCTGAACGGTTAGTCGATGGCTACAACTGGTATGAACGGAGTCTTACATGGCAAATGCAAAAGCAGAATCAACGTATCGACCAGCCAGTTCGAATATCGAGCCTGGAATGGGCAAGTATGCGCATATCTCGCCGACACATAGATAGCAAGGCCAGATGAATAAAAGTCCATATAGAAGGTATCCCAGAACGACAGAGAGAGGACCAGAATCGCGCAGATACTCTCCAATACCAACAAAGAGACCCGTTCCAATTGAGCCTCCAATGGCCATGAGCTGTAGATGACGAGAGGAAAGGCCGCGTTTGGTTGTGCCGTGAGGGGCCATAGTGCCCTCGGCAGTGGAAATGGGGTTGCCATCCACCGAGGGTGTCTTTTTCTCCATGATGCCGTCCATAGTTGGATTGTCAGTGAAAGGCGAGACGAGGATGACGCTGCGACCTTATAAGAATCCTTAACAGGGCTGATACTCCTGCAGGGCCGCGGGCGTAATCGATATGGTCAGGTCTCGTTGTGGCGTCGAGATAAGCGCTATCAAGGGGGCAGCCTGGGGTCGGGCCCGGGGGCGAACGGATCTTACCCGAACAGGAAAGAGATGGCGATGCCAAGTGATACGGACAAGCGCTTATCAGCTTCCCCAGCGGAATCGTTATCAAACCGCTTGACATCTCCGCCATCCAAGCAATGCGCCGTTATCAGTCGCTGACTCGGGTGTAATCGTGCTTACCTGGGTACTCCGGAGTAGTCTACTCCAATTTCAAGGTAAGCCCGGCGTTCTCCTCGTCTTTCCCTTCTGGGTCTAGACTAGGAAAGCCATTTCTGGTCTTGACCTGAACGGTAAGGTTATAGCTTGCCAGGTAGCAAAGAATCGATGGTTGGCTGGATACTCCGGAGTATATCAACTCAACCCCGGATTTATCCATGTGGCATCAATCGATTAGCAATAATAACTTCAATGTATCAATCGCGTATCCATACGTCTATCGGGCGGGACCAAGATCAGTGGGGCCATAACGATCGGGGACGAAGATGTGCATTCATGATGATACGACGAGCAGTATCATATAAGCAAGACAAAGGGACAACGGCTCATTGTTAGGTAAGCCCAGGACTCAGGGAGAAATAGGCGAGCCGTTTGACATGGGAGGGTGTCAACTATATATTCTCGATACATCCCCAGCGATCCGTAATCACCATGATCCTGTCCTTGTCCTTAGCCGCATCAGGTGAAGACTGAGTGGCGATCAATCCTATTCCGACTTCTCCACCTTCTGGTAAACCGCCACCGTCGTTCCATCCTTTAACACCACATGCTCAGCTTCCAGTCTGTACCCACCAAACCACGGGAGGACCACCTGCCAAACCGCCCAGTATACGACACCAGCCGCAAGAACCGCAATGCCGACAACCGGGTAGAGCCAATATGGCAGACTTGTATCACCCTTGCCGCCAGGCGGCCTAATAAACGGCGCGACGACCTGAAAGGCTTGACCCGCCATGAAGAACACAGCGACAGGCCAGAAGACCTTGAACGGGCGGGGAAGCTGCGGCTCAGTGTAACGAAGGTAGAACAGCCCAGCGACGACGAGAAGATTGATGATTGACGAGGGGTACCCTTCGAGATCGAGGATGAAGTTATAGGCGTCGCCGAACGGGATCGCGACGATGACGATTAACGACGGGATGAAGTGCAGTAGCAGTCCGGCGGAGGGTGATCCGAAGGGCCAGGATGAGGCCCAGAATGTCGGGAAGGGAATCACGCCTTCTTTCGCGAGTTCTTGGTTCACACGGGCTTGTGCAAAGGTCACCGTCATGACGTTGCCAAAGGCGGATATCGCGACGAGGACACTGTTCCTGTTAGGCAGGCTACCCATGAAATGAGAATGGAAACCGCGGGTAAGTGAAATACCTCAAAGCACGCTCAGCAGCTGATCCAAACACCTTTCCCATGAAGTACGATGCGACCGTGGTCCCGCTGTTGGCGATTTCCTCGGGCGTTGCAGCAGCATAGTAGGCAACGTTTGCGAGGAGATAGAGCACACCGCAGATACCCAAGCCCGTTGGGGCGGCGATTTTGAGTGTACGAACTGGGTTGCGGATCTCGTTAAGGACGTATGCGGCGTTAGACCAGCTGGAGATATAGTCAGCATGCTATACTACTTGAACGAGGGCATTGCGATATACCCGGCAAATGAATTGAGGACTTTGAACAGCGCCGTCGCGTAGAGGTTACTCGATGTCGCCGAGCCAGCAAAAGAATTGTGGAAGCTGGCGTACGGATCAGGGACACTGTGGACACGGCCGCTGAGCACCACCCATCCGGTTATGACGATGAATAAAAGCAGGACGACTTTCATCACTCCAATCGCGTTCATACCACGGACGCCCCAGTTGGGTAAGAAGACATGGAGAAGGGTAATGAAGCTGATGACTGCGATGGCTATACCGCGCTCCTCCCACTCGGTCGCCTCTTTGCCTGATGCGACGACCATGTTCGAAGCAAAAACGATGCATCCGGAGGCTATCATGAGTCAGCTGCGTCATGTTATGGGTTGCATTTCGAAGCGACGATGAATATACCTGTAAATCCTAACGCAACAGCTTGCACGGCAAAGACAACAGTAATCAGCAGTTTTGGTCGACGGTACGCCGCCTCTAGGTAGATCTTTTCACCTCCACTCCTGGGAATCATGCACCCCAATTCGAGCCATACTGCTAGACCAGAGCTAGCAAGGAGAAGACCGAGGACCCAAAGAAGTAATGCCGCACCGACGCTACCTGCGCTACTTGTGATCGAGGATGGTGTAGAGAAGATGCCTGTGCCGATGATACGGCCGACGCTATGGATATGTGGTAAGCCACCATTCACAAATCGTAAAAAGGGATACGGAAAGGGAGACGAACATAAGCAGAATTGTCGAGAAAACACCCAAGTGCCGACCGAGACCTCCCTGGGTGTACTCCTCGAAACCAAGCTCACCAACCCGCGTAGAAGTATCCTTTGATTGTATGTCCCCATTTGCAGGCCCATAGTGAGGAGAAATGCTCAACTCGGTGTCCTTGCTCGTCTGATACACCATGTCGGAATGCCAAGATGAGAAAAAAGCTTGTCAAAGCTTGACTGTGGCGATTGATTTGTTCTCGATGATAAGAATTTATAGTGACTCCAATTTAGCGTTGTTGCCGGTCATTGGCACTATGATGGCGTGATTGCATTGGTTGAAGATAGGCTCAGGTTCGCGGGAAGCTATGTTCCCAAGGTGCGACGCAAGGGCTGAGTTCGGATATAATTTTCGATGTCATCGCACGCAGTTCGCCCTTCAACTGCCATATTGAACATCGTCTTTATCGCGAAGGAGAGTAGTAGACATTTGTCTCGCATAGAAACTCTCTAGCAGAGTTCTGTAGGTACTATGGTAGGCACTTACGTGCCTTCCCCACCCCACTTAATCTTATGGCGTGCGAGTGGTCAACAATGGGGATATCACTCGGAGCCTATCTCCGCCATAGTACCAATGTGCCTCGGATTTAATCATCACTTTGCATTGCCGTCCACTGCGTCACTCACTTCACTATTCCCGTATGCCCAAAGGTGATCAAACGGACAACAGTGATAGATGCAGCAATACCGCGTCTAATAATTTTCGACTAACGCAGTGGCAATGGTAGACAAGAGAGCGTAAGTGCAGTGCACATTGCGTCTTTGGGGGCCGCAACTGGCACATTGCGCATCCGGCAAATTGTAGTTGCCTCAATCCGGCTTTGAGTAGTGCTACTACTTTGTTGAATACCTTGATAATGGACTGCGCGCAGCTGATAAGGTTCTGAATCTTATTCGAACGACAGAAGTTCCCATCCGTTTCGCGGCACACGAGCATGGCCAGAGTTTGTCTCTTATAATGTTGGCTTCTGATACTTCGCTTCGTAGAGACCCGATGGGAACGGCATGAAACAGCGTCGTTTTAATCTGGGCCGATCTGTGACTCGAGGCTAAATAAATGGATTTTCATTGGCTAGTAAACAGAAGGCAGTCTTGGAATCAGCGAGACGTACGGCGACCAGGTCATCGTCAAAGAACGCCGTTTCGGCTGAAGAAAGTTTCAGCACGGAACTCCAGTAGTCTGTCGCTCAAGACGGCTTTGGGGCGCTTCAATATGAAGGCAAAAGGTAAGCAATGACGAAAAGTATCGCAGGGTCTGGCTATCTGGCGGAGTAACACGTTGGTAAGGTTGGCTCTTACAGCGCTGCGATTGTGTTGTCGGAAACCTTGGATGAAATGACGGCGGAACCTAAAGAAGTCTGATCGGGTAGACAGTGACGACTGCGGAGCATCAACCGCAAGGTTGGTGCCTAAGAATTGTAGGTCTGCGCAGTTTCTTTGCGTTCTAGGTCCGGGAGCAAACGCGGGGAACGGAGGATTCAACACGGTGCGAGCGAACTGAAAACTGTCAACAAGCACCATGAAATTGCTTGGACACATGACGACATGTGGATCGAATAATGCCTTGGGTAGTACTCGCAAGATTTTAGTTGCAGGATAATTCAGAATGAGTACAGCAGATCGCGAATGAGGTTGTCAGATGATGTTTGTTGTTCCAATAGCTGGCTCCCAACAGCATTGAGGCCGTCAAGGCGAGGAGTTTGCTACATACGTATGGCGCAGGCTTGATAAATCTATGCATATATAACAAATGCATAGCGTCTCGTGAGAAGGCATTCTTTGAAAGTGAAAAGAAGTCATAGGGTAAGGAACAATTTGGCTATGTAATGGCATGACAGCACAACCATTCATAGACAAAATATTGCCATGAAACTATGACATCGTGCAACATGAGCTTCTACATAGTGACTTAATCAATCCACCGCAATGGAAGCATAATCAAAATCAAAACAAACATCCCTCAAGCAAAACCATTCCGTCTTTGCCGGGTCTTCAGCTTGCCGATAGAACTCGATCCCACCATGTACACCATGCTCATCCACAGTGCAAATGCCGTCCTCTACAAGCTTCCTCCACCGGTCGAAGATTGTTGCTAGACGGGTAGAGTGCTGAATAAAGAAAGGGCACTCCCCATGCTGCCACGGCTCGCTTCCGTGGGTTGGCGTCCTAAGCTTGACACGTTTCCCGTCGTTATCCGGATAGGATTCAATGCTATAAGGCAATGCTAGGCTAACTGTATCAGCCCAGCCCTCATTAGGGGCCATCCATAGACCTGCCTCCGCATCCATGTGCCCTTCCGCTGGGAAAAGGATAAGGGCTTGCGCGTGGTCCGATGCCAGCCTATAGCCCATGTCCGGATTTGGATAGACATAGCGTAGAGATTGAGGATCCCGGTATGGTAGAGGAGGAGGCGCGTCTGGGTTGTAGACTGTTAACCCTGGGGCGATGAGTTTGAACGGCGGCTTGGAGGCTGATTGGAGAAACGCGCGGGGAACCCCTTAATTACTTCTGCGAGCGAGTCATTGGCTATCGCTTGCTGGGGAACTTGATCGTGACTATATTCTGGAAGTAGGGCTGAGATGGCTTCAACAAGTACATTCCAAGTATCAAGGGATTGTCTCAGACTGAAGTGATTCCAGGGCGCAACATCCCAGCGCTGATCGTTCCCCGAGGAGTTACACTTCTCGGTCCCAGGAACAACAGCCTTGTACTTTTTCAGTTTCTATAATCCAAAGCCATGAAAGCAAGATGTCCTCAAGCAGATACAATGTCGTGACTGAGTCATCTGGACCGAATCCATTCTCATCAAGTTGATATGATACCAGCAGGTCCTCGAGATCCATTAGCAGACCGGCACAGTCGTATTCCCCATAAACATGATTAGGTAGCAGAATAATGTAATCCTCCTTTTCGCGGAAGGCAGAATAGTGCTCGATACCCAGCATCTTCACGAGGTGCGGCAACACTCCGATATGGTGCACCAAGGCATCCGGAACGCGGGGACGACCATCCCTTATCGACGATAACGTTGACTTGGTTGAGGAAAGAGACGAGGGGTACTAGGAATAGGTCTCGGCATTCTTCCAATTTCGGATCGTCCTTAAGGCTTCAAACCACTTGGTCTTGGTGTGGTCGCCATTTTCCGCTAGCTTACTGCCCTCAAAGCCGATTTCAATGATCTCGTTATACAACTTTGCGCATAGCTCGGGGTCAAATAATTCCAGGTCGCTTTGGCCTTCGAGTTCATCGTCTGAGGGCATGATGTCTTGCATGTCATCGCCAGGATCCAACCACCAAGATACCACGAAGGGTATCAATAACCATACCTTTCAGGAAGATAGCAAAGCCTTGAGCCTCGTCGTCGGAAGGGACATTGTTTGGGGTCGTTCCGCGATGAAGGGAGAGGCGAAGTCAGAGAAAGGGGCAACCGCTTGGTTGGCCAAGTTCAAGCCAAGAGGCATGGCACACCTCATATTGGTATGCCATTCATCCTCCCGAACCTATGGAAAGGCTGGATAGCCGGATAAAATTATTCCTTCTCTATATACACTGAAGATATGTCCATTGACTGTGGAGTCTTAGAAATTTTGAATGAAGCTTTGATGAATAAAGGATATCAACATCAGTAGGAGATAAGGAGATAGGACCGGTAAGGTTCAACAGCTTTGGAGACTAAATCATGGTACAAAGAAAGAAAGTACACAGGAATTCCCTCAATGGCCGCAGTGGCCGCAGTAGCCACAAGAGCTCGCCGAGCAGGCCGTGAAATCCTTCTCAGAGCCAGAGTCACCATCAAAGTCCAACTCTTCCTCCCGCTCCTTCCATCGCTCGTCCCAACCATCCACGCTTCCTTCGGTCCCCTTGTCGTCATCCTTTCCCTCATCTTGATCTCCTTCTCCGACTGTCCAGCGTCTCTTCATTGAGTCTGAAATACAGCGATTGACTTCGCCTCCGACCTCCCTCAATTCCAACTCACCGTTCCCGTCCGCGCCTTCGAACACAACCTCATATCTGCCATCCGGCTGGCCATGGGCGAACGCAATCAGGAGCTCCAGAAGCGTCGAAAGTTGTCGCAACTCCCCTTCATGATCTGCCTCCCACTGCCGTATCTCTTCACGAACATTTTCGACGCGCACATCCTCAAATACACCGTACTTGTGGAAGCCGATGACAAAGTTTGGAACTTGAGCGAGCCACAGCCGAGGAAGCTCCTCTTTCATGACCTCGGAATATTGCCTCATCACGCTTCTGGTTTTCAGATCGAAAATGGCGGATTGCGGGATCGTAACTCCCCCAGTCTCAATGGCGAGCGACTTCCCCTGCTCGGACTGGACTGGAGTCACTCTGGTCTCCTGAAGTGACGACACCAGATCATCAGAAGTACTTGCCGCGATCTCGTCCCGAGCTCCGGGTGGTTGGTAGATGTTTGGGAGATACCCATCGCCCTCGTAACGGAAGAGGCAAGATAAGCCGGCGAACCTATACTCGAGGACTCTCTGATGCGACTCCGAGCCTTTGACATCGGTACCCCAGGTAGTGTTTGCTTCTGGAAAGGTATGTCCATATCCACGAACGTTTGAGATCGTTTGCGTTGGCGAATTCTCACGTCGCACCAGGAACACAGCCGAGCCAATCGCTTCGACCACAAACCTGAACGCTTTGCCGGGCTCCGCAATGAATCGACGAAGGTTACCGAAAGTGCTACCGCATGCTACAACGTCGATTTTGCTGAAATCGTACGTGGGGTCGTGCTTGAGGATCGCCTCCAGTGCGGGCTGGAAGACATGGTCGGCATACCTTGCTGCGTTCTGGTCGTGGAAATACGTGCCGCTGTCGTACGGCAGCTTGCGATTTGTTGAAGTAGGGGTCCAAGCCGGAGGAGAGCCTAGGTTGCATACTTGTAAGGATGATATCGCCAGCTTGATATTGCCGTTGAGATTCGCTTACCTGGAACAAGGATTGTCGGGCGCTTTCGATTCAGCCAGTTGTAAGACCCTACTAACTTGGGTTCAGTGATCTTTGGCGCTTCTTGGGCGCGTGCTGAAGTTGAGGATAGGTTCAGTTCGCTTCTGCTGATCGTCGCCAATAACGGTCCCACGACAGGGGCGGGTGGCTCGGTCACAACTAATCTTGGTGAACCCCTTGAACAATCCCAGCCCCTCCTGCCTCTGCCCCGTCCACGGGTTGAGCCATGATTGCGTCCTGTCATGATGCTTGCGAATGATGTTCTGGGTTGTTGGGATAATAGGTAGCGGTATATGGTTGAGCGGGTGAGAGGTGGAGGTTGGTAGCGGATGAGAATTGTGGCTAGGAGAAGGAAAGCCAAAGGTCAGATAAGTGCTTTTATATCTACAGTGATATTTTCTTCTGCCTAAATCAAGTTTCCGTGATTCTGCCTTCAATTATTCTCTCGTCATTGTGTTGGCGCTCGCTTTCTCTCCATTGGGCACTGGGTGTTTGCCGCTTTGCGGCGCAGCGACTGATTGGAAACCGTTGCAAGCACGCTCGCAGCCTTGTCTTGCAACTGCTGAGGGGGAATCTGCCTTCAGCAGTGCCGCCTGCACTTGAAGCGATATTTATCTCCATCTATTTCGCGTCTTTTCCATCATCAACAAAACTTCATCTGGAACCCTCTACTTGACCATCATTCACAAAACCAGCCCCTGGACTCATAATGGCGTCTCGAACTGACAGACTCAACAAGTTTTTGGCTCTAGTCCTCAACGGCAAGCGCCCTATCACAACCGTTGAGAACTTCGCATTACTGCTAGAAGCCATCCAGCAGGAAAATGATCATGCTGCCTGTGTTGAACGCATCATCGCAAGCCCTTCGGCGCGAACCGCCATCCACACCGGAGTCCGTTTCAATACCCAGCCTGACTTCTTGAACAGTCGGACGTCCTTGCTTTTACACTATCTATCTGATCCCGCGGTCAAAATTTTATGTAACGGTCAGTTCTTGCGGGACATGTTAGAACTGATCATCGAGCCACCCACTGTGTGGAATGCCTTCATGCAAGCATTCGAAACTGGACAACTTGAAGGCCCGGCGATGCAAGCTTTTGCATGGCTGTTGATCGAACTCCTCACACACCCATCGCTTCGCCATATCGATATTGTTAGCGATGCACAAAAAGTGGCGAGTAAAGGCAGCCTGCTCCAGTCGTCGTCCCCCGAAATCCACTCCTACGGCCAAAAACTACAGCAAATTCTACAGGTCAAAGCAAACAACGTCGTTGTCCAGGACTCAGACCATATGCCGGGGGGCCGGCATGATAACGACCACGCTGACTTCCGCAAGGTTGCCATCTATCCAACCTCGTCCGAGTTTCGCTCTGCCGAGAAACCCTTTTATCGACGTGCAGACGAACTTCGGCAGCTGGCGGCGGAGGACCGTCCGGCAGCCCATCTTGACAACCAATTTCGGCTCTTACGTGAAGACATGCTTTCAGAGATACGCGAGGAGATCCAAGTGGCTAGCGGAAAGAAGAAAAAACGTCGCGCGGTCACTGTGCTCCAAAAGCTCGCTTTGGAGGAGGTATTCTGGGGTTCAAAGAAGCGAAGCTACTCAAGCGCCCTAGTCATATCTTGTCGACAGGGATTAGAGACACTGACGCGCCTCGACAGCGATGAACGAAAAGCATTCCTAAAGAATGACCGCGGATATCTTCGACACGGCTCATTTGGATGCCTATTACGTGGCGAAGAGATTGTTTCTTTTGCTACGGTTGACAGGCAAGTTGACTACCTCCTCGATTCCCCTCCGAGTGTGGTCTTGTGTGTGATAGGCAATGAAGCCGTGAGAAAGACCTTGTCATATTTCAAACTCTACGATGATATTCGTTTCCTACTCGTTGATGCTCCAGTATTTGCCTACGAGCCTATCCTGAGACAGCTTCAACAGAAGAACGAGCTTCCTCTTGCAGATGAGCTGCTAGGGTACCAGGAGAATGAAGAGATTGGTGAAGCGAATACCATCCATTCAAGGGTCATTGAGTCCTTAGCCGAGCGTCATGACGCGCTGCAAGACATACTACGTACCGAGAAGCCTATTTCACTGGATCATTCGCAGATGGAGTCTTTGCTATCCGGACTTACCCAAAGACTGAGCCTCATACAAGGTCCACCAGGTAGGTAGACCATCTTTTTTTCTTCTCGGTAGTCCCCAGCTAACTGCTCGTCAGGAACCGGAAAGTCTTTCGTTGGCGCTCTAATAGCGAAAGCATTATACGACAACAGCAAAGAGACTATACTTGTAATGTGCTACACGAACCACGCCCTGGACCAATTCCTTGAAGACTTGATGGATATTGGGATCAACCATTCGGCCATTGTTCGATTGGGCTCCAAGTCTTCTCCACGGACTGAGGCACTTAAACTATCCTCCCAACAAGCCGACTACTCTCGAAGCCGAACCACCTGGAGCATCATCGATGAGCTAAAGGAAAAGGCTAATAGTATTGGCGAGCAGCTAGCTGTGGCATTCGATGCCTACTCCAATTTCAATTTGAATTATGGCACTATCCAAGAATTTCTCGAATTCGAAGAGCCGGAGTTCTTTGAGGCATTTATACCCCTGCATGACCCTGATGGAATGACACTCGTCGGTGAGGGAGGAAAGGCAATCAATGGCCAGTATCTATACGATCGTTGGACTCAAGGGAAACACCATTCCCTGCCTTCCCTCAATCATCTCAGCGATGAAGCTCGCCAGGTCTGGCAGATGGACAAATCACTTCGGCAAGAGAAGATAACCTCTTGGAAGGAAAATCTTCTTGAGGAACAGGTCGTCAATGTGCAAACTCTGATGGCCAGGCTGGACGAATGCCAGGAGAGACTCAATGAGATGTGGAGTAAGAGAACCCGCGATGTCCTGCACTCTAAACGGATTATCGGATGCACGACAACAGCTGCCGCAATGAACGCCAAAGACCTTAGTGCAGTCTCGCCAGGTATCGTGCTACTGGAAGAAGCGGGTGAGATCTTGGAATCGCATGTCCTTACTGCGATCGGGTCCCATACCAAGCAACTGATTATGATCGGCGATCATCAGCAACTGCGCCCAAAGATCAACAATTACGCTTTGTCTGTAGAGAAGGGCTCGGGGTACGACCTGAACCGATCTCTTTTCGAGCGACTCGTGCAGTCGGGATTCCCACACTCCACTCTGGCGAAACAGCACCGCATGGTCCCTGAAATCTCGGCGCTGGTCCGAAGACTCACGTACCCGGACCTCCTAGACGGTGATAAAACGAAGGATCGCGCAGCGCCAAGAGGGCTAGAAAATCGGGTCATTTTCATCGATCATCCTCATCCAGAGGATTCTCTGCATGGCGTTTCAGACCGAAATGACGCTGGAACCAAGGGTAGCAAGCAAAATTCTTTCGAGGCGAAGCTGGTGCTGAAGATTGTGCGATATCTCGGTCAGCAAGGGTACGGGACTGATAAGCTTGTCGTACTTACTCCGTACCTTGGCCAGCTACATCTACTCCGTCAGGAACTAAGCAAGGAAACAGATCCGGTTCTGAATGATCTAGATTCTTACGACCTGGTCCGCGCTGGCTTGTTGTCACCAGCAAGTGCGCAGCATGTCAAACGCCCTATCAAATTGTCAACCATCGGTAGGCTATCAATACTTCTTTGTGTATCGTGCGGTGGCTGACTAGACATAATAGATAACTATCAAGGTGAAGAGAGTGATATCGTAATTGCCACCCTCACCAGAAGCAACAAGCATGGGGATATCGGGTTCATGTCAGCGCCGCAGCGGTTAAACGTTCTGCTGTCCCGAGCTCGAGACGTCTTGATTATGATCGGAAACTCTAAGACCTTCATCAATAGCCGAAAAGGCAAGGATGTCTGGAAACCGTTCGTCGATCAACTTCAGACCAGCGGGTATTTGTATGACGGGCTTCCAGTCAAATGCGAGCAGCATCCTCAGCGAAAAGCGGTGCTTAAGACGCCCGCCGACTTTGATGAGAAATGCCCAGACGGAGGTTGCGATGAGCCATGGTACGTTCCTCTTGATCTACACACCCGTGTATATACTGATCAATGACAGTGGAACAAAACTAAACTGTGGACTCCATGATTGTCCTCATCGGTGCCATCAATTGTCGGACCATTCCAAGATGCAGTGTCGGAAAATTATTGAGTGGACATGTACTCGCGACCACCGATTAAAGATCCCATGCTTCAAGCAGAAAGGGTCGTGCTACCGCTGTAACGAAGAGGATAGGGAGCGAGAGCGCCGTCGACAGCGAGACCTAGAGCTTGACGTAAAGGCCGAGGAGAAACGCAGGGAGTATGCTCGCCAGTTGGCTCAAATACAAGATGAGATTGCGCATGAGAGACGGTTCCAGAAAGAAAACCGAGATGAGCAAGAGAGACAGTACGTTCTACGTCAACAGCGCGATGACCTTGAACGCATGAGAAATCAAGCCCTTGAGCGTTTTCGTGTTTCCCGGGAGGTCAACAAGGATACAGACCCCGGTCCCAGTTTCCAAGGAGCAGCTCCGCAAGGACAGAGCGCTCGGCAAATAGCAGCCCAACCTAATCACTCAAAACGCGCATCTAGTCCAGATATTGCGACAGCTCTATCATCCGCTGAGCAAGACTGGCAGCATCAGAAGAACTACGAAGGGGCTCAAAGCGAGGAACTTGACAAGCTGATGGGCATGATTGGCTTGGAGAGCATCAAGGCCAAGTTCCTTACTATCAAGGCCCAAGTTGACGCTGCATTAAGACAGAACGTTGACTTCAAAAGCGAACGGTTTGGCTCGGTTCTACTGGGCAACCCAGGAACAGGTAAGTCTTGAAGTTGACTCGGGCTATTAACTCGCTAATTGATGAGTTAGGCAAAACGACAGTTGCACGCCTTTACGCAAAGTTCCTCACAGCTATGGGCATTATTCCAGGTAGCTATATTATAGAGACTACTGGTTCTCGACTGTCCAATGGCGGCGTGTCCGGCTGCGAGAAGCAGCTCAATGAGATTCTCAACAAGGGCGGCGGAGTGCTCTTCATTGATGAAGCCTATCAGCTAGCGCAGTCAAGTGGCCAAGGTTCCCAAGTCCTCGACTTTCTTCTAGCGGAGATTGAGAACCTTACCGGGAAGGTGGTTGTGGTACTTGCAGGATATCGGAGACAGATGGAGAAATTCTTCGCCCACAACCCCGGCCTGCCCAGCCGATTTCCTCATGAGTTTGTCTTCGAAGATTATGATGAGCATGAACTACGCCGCATCTTGGAGTACCAAATTAACAAAAAGTTTAGGGGACGCATGAAGGTTGAAGGCGGAATGGGGGGATTGTTCTGTCGTATCGTTGCTCGGCGGATCAGCAGACAACGAGGCCACGAAGGGTTTGGCAATGCCAGGACCGTCGAAAATGTCTTCGCCCGTATCCTTGAGCGGCAGGCCAAGCGCCTTTCTTATGAACGGCGCAATAAGATTCCTTCCGACGATTTGTTACTCACCAAGGAGGACCTTATCGGCCCAGAGCCGAGCAACGCGCTCCAAAACTGTTCCGCTTGGAAAACGCTACAGCAGATGATTGGTCTTGCGTCCGTCAAGGACACTGTCCGTGCTCTGTTGGACAGTATTCAGAGCAACTATGAACGGGAGCTTAATGAAAAGCCCTTGGTGGAGTTTACCTTGAACCGCGTGTTCCTTGGGTCGCCTGGTACTGGCAAGACGACGGTAGCGAAGCTTTATGGGCAAATTCTTGTCGATATTGGCTACTTGTCAAATGGTGAAGGTGAGTACCTAAGCACCCACATAAACCCCCACGTCAGTATTGCGAGACTAACGTTGTTAAACCTCCAGTCATTGTCAAGAACCCAGCAGATTTCATCGGAAGTGTCATAGGAGGTTCGGAACAGAATACCAAGGGCATTCTGGCTTCAACTTTGGGCAAGGTGCTTGTTGTCGACGAAGCGTATGGTCTCTTTGGAGGTGGAACCCGCGATCCAGCCGGTTCGCATACTAACCAATTCAAAACAGCGGTGGTCGACACAATAGTGGCCGAGGTCCAGGGCGTTCCTGGAGACGACCGTTGTGTGTTGCTTCTCGGGTACGAAGAACAAATGAGAGAGATGTTTCAGAATGTGAACCCTGGACTGTCGCGACGCTTTTCTCCAGATAACGCCTTCGTCTTTGAGGACTTCTCCGATGCCGAGATGCGGCAGATTCTTGATCTGAAGATGAAGCAGCAGGACTTTATCACGTCAGATAAGGGACTGAAGGTCGCTATGGAAATTCTAAATCGTGCTCGCAACCGTCCAAATTATGGAAACGCAGGTGAGATCGATATCATGCTGAACGGTGCAAAGGTTCGGCAGCAACAGCGGCGTACGGCCAAAAAGGGTAACCTCGCTCTTGATTACTTGGAGCCGCAGGATATAGACCCTGAGTACGATCGGGGTGAGCGGACCGAGACGAATATTCCAATGCTGTTTCAGGACATTGTGGGGTGCGAATTGATCATCAGTAAGCTCGAGGGCTACCGCCAGTCAGTCAAGAATATGCGCGGGTTGGACATGGATCCCAAGGAACATGTTCCCTTTAACTTTCTTTTCCGCGGCCCGCCAGGTAAGTCACCAGAGGAACTAGAGGATGCATTGACTGACAATTTTAGGAACTGGTAAAACAAGTACGGCCAGGAAGATGGGCAAGGTGTATTATGACATGGGCCTGCTATCATCTGCAGAAGTCATCGAAAGCTCGGCGACGGATCTAGTAGGGCAATATATAGGCCACACTGGTCCGAAAACCCAAGAACTGCTGGAAAAGTCGCTCGGCAAAATCTTGCTTATTGATGAAGCGTACCGACTTGCGGAAGGACAGTTTGCGAAGGAGGCGATGGATGAGATCGTGGACTGCATCACTAAACCGAAGTTCTTCCAAAAGCTCATCATTATCCTCGCCGGCTACGACCAAGATATCAATCGCCTTATGACCATCAATCCTGGACTTACAAGTCGCTTCCCCGAGGAGCTCGAATTCAATGGTCTCGGTCCGGCCGACTGCCTCCAGCTCCTCAACAACTTGCTCAAGAAGCGAAAGTCCGACTTCTTACCCAAAGTCAACAGCTTTGACCTGGACGCTTTGGAGACTCCCAACGCGAACTTTACCAAGAAGATGCTGAACCGGTTCCATACACTCATTCATACCGCGAACTGGGCCAATGCACGCGATGTGCAGACGCTGGCAAAAGCAATCTTCAGAGTCGCTATCCAAAACATGCAGAATAAGAACGTCTCTATCAGCGAGAGTCTGATCCTTACTCACATCGACCATATGATATCTGAACGCACCAATCGCGAGAACAAACAGTCAAAGCCGAGAAATAATCCCTTGGACCTTCTACGAGCGCAGTCTTTCGATAGGAAGCCGGCGCCTCCGGTGCTAACTACGACAACTAACACGACGTCCTTCCAGGGCGATGAGGGAGACCAAAAAGAGCCCGCCCCTCCTGTCCCAGAAACTGCGCCAGATACTATCCCCAGAGACGACGGCGTACTAGATGACGTATGGCAGCAACTGCAGCAAGACAAACAAGCCGCACAAGCAGCCGAGAAGGAGTACCAAGCGCTCCTCGACGAAGAACGCGCCGCCGAAAAGACACTCCAGGAACTCCCAAAGCCTCCTGCGGATAGTTCATCCAAGATTGACGACGAAGCCAAGAGACAGCATGAACAACGCCGTCTCGAAGAACTGAAAAGACGTGCCGAGCTGGAAAGACTACGGCGACAGCGCGAGGCAGAAGAGAAGGCTCGACGCAAGGAACAGCAGGTCCAGCAGAAGCTGCAGCGTATGGGGCGTTGCGTTGCTGGGTTTCAGTGGATTAAGCAGGCCACTGGGTATCGGTGTGCTGGGGGGACGCATTTTGTTTCGAATGAGGCGTTGGGGGACTAGGTTTCATGTCTATCGTGGTTCTCAAGTGCTCATATATTTGTTCGAGGTCTTGTTGGGTTCAATATTGTGCTTGACTAGAGTTTTGGAATATTTCATGTTCATTTTAGTCCGTCAAATGCCTCTTGGAAGCCTTTCCCGGTGTCAAAATATCTAATGAAACCATTGACCAAAAACTCCGGTTTTCCGACCAGAGCCTATCTTAACGCCCGGTTTGAAGGCATTTGGCAGTAGATGCCCAGAGAATGGAATAACTAGAGTTGTATACCATATCACTTCTCTTCTGCCTACTTCGCGCGGGCCCTTAACTAAGGCACCTGCTCTCAACCCCGGAGCACCAACCAGGGCAGCTCAAGAATCCTACAATCTTGATCACAGTCAAGTCCTGGAATAAACAGAACCAGTGGCCCTGTTTCTTGTGTATCGTAGTCGTTCTCATCCCTGTCAAGTCGATTACGAAGCTGATCGTAGTTAGGGAAGATTGAACGGAACGAAAAGCAAAGTCGGTAGGAAATCGGAGTAGGACGTCCTGAGAAAGCGCTCATTTCCTACCTTAGACTAGGCCCAGGGTTGTTCGCATCTAGACTGAGTATGGAGACATACGGAGTACAAAGCATGGAGACTAGGCTGGAGTATCTAGTTCCACAGTCGAAGAGCTCGAAAACAGGATCAGATAAAGACAGGGGTAGTTGCTCCAATACTGCAGCTCCACTTAGACTGTAGACACTCCGTACGGAGTACTGCGAAGGCTGAGCGAGCTACGTACGGAATATAGACCCGTCATTTCGATACGTCCCGACCTACTCCGTAGATAGGTTAGACCGGAGTACATACGTAGCTCTGGAATGAGCTGACGAAGCTCCAGCTCCAGCTCTGCAGGTACGTGTAGGATGAGCCGTAGCTTGAAGTTTAATGAAGACGGAATTCTCTTCCTTCACCAGTACAGGCTCTCAGTCTGGCCTCAAGACAACCTCCGAAAATCGCTGTATCGTGCAGGCTGCGTGTTACACAAGACCTTCCAGACATGTAGACGATCCGTTCCGCAACTCCTTCGCCGTACTACGGCTCCGACGGTGTAACGCGACCAGCTCCATACGGCGTGCTGGTTCTCTGGAGCTCATGCAGTGTCAGTCTTCTTGTCCCCCCCGTCGATCAGGTCGATCAGGTCGATGTGCACTCTCTGTCAGTATGCAGGACGGGTAGCAGCATGCTCCGTCGTCCATACGAGGAGGTGGAGTCGGTCGTACCATATCAGGTGAAAGATGAAACAGGTGGCATGCACTGCACTACGGAGCACGGAGTACTCCAGTCTCCATCTGGGCGTGATATGATATGATAAATAAGGTGCGCTAGTGGGCTCCGTAGCCCGGGCCGGCGAGCTTGACTGCATTAGCACCCGTCTGATCAGCCATTTCAGGAGACACAGCCACTCCGCGTTGTGAATTGAGTTGAGGGTGGGACAGGGGTGGCACTGGTACAGGCATTTGATAATGCGCGGAGATCTGGTGCTTGCGGTTGACTGCAGGTTGGGAATGAGGCGCTCCGGAGGTTGAAGGGGATGGTTAGATAGACGGGGATGAGCTTCAAGACGTGCAGCTAGCTGGGCCAACGGCCTTGGGTAGATCCTGGCCCATATTAGGGTGGAATATACCCTTGCAGTCCGATGGGCCTTGGGACCCATGAAGAGGATGCAGGCTGCAGAAGTCCTTGACGACGCCCGGACCAGGTCGGATTTCCCGCCCGGAGCAGGGCGGATCGTCGAAAATACCATGACCAGCTCCACGGGAAGGGAACTCGACGAGTCGGAGTACGTGACGAGCTTGAAGTCGTCATGCCATAGCGCGCTGTATATTGAGCCTTCTTGCTGTCGGGGTTGATGTCGCCGGACCGGACGCGCTTACAAATGTTGGCGGCCCAGGCCCAAGAGGTTGCAGCGAGGACGAGCAACTTGGAATGCTTCTGGATGGACTGTTGTGTCCGCATGGAGTCATGAAATCTACAAGGTCAGCGCTGACTGGCCCGTCTAATGCAAGTCACTCAACGCTGCGCGCTAAATCTGCACCTTGAAGAATCAGGTAAGGATACCCCTTCCGAGGCTCGCCAATCACGATGCACTTGGTTTTGTCGTGGGGTGGTTGACATTCCATCGGGATGGCACAGAATGCGTGTCTCAAGCCAGCATTCTGGTGGTCGTTGACAGCGGGCGGAGCGTGTCGCGGGCGAGAAAGGGGCAAGCCGCTTTATCTGACACTGGAGATAGACTCCGTCGCTCAGATCGATAACGGTGTCTTGTATAGATTAACTGGACTTCGTCGATTGGCCTATTCGGAGTATACTGGTCCTTTGCAGTGGAGCGGTTGGCTCCCAGTAGTCCACTTAGCCTCTGCAGCGGGATCGACGGACGATGGCAACTCTGCAGTGCACTGTCGCAATAATGCAGTAGTTGCCGGAGTTTCCCCGCCAGGGCCCCAGCGGCATTACTAGACAGCAGTTAGCATAACTTAGCATACTTAATACTCTGGTCTCAAGTGCCTCGGGGGAAAGTCCGAGGATGGCATCTGCAGCGCACAGGACACTGGCTCCAGGCTAGACGTCATAGCGTGGGATGGCGCAGTTCGATCAGCCACGCTTGTCGATGGCAACGGGGATCAACGCTGTGCGAGCGGCCTTGGACCTGAGCTTGACTAAAATATGTTTCTGTCTGCAGGCCAGTCGGAGGAAAAGTCCGGGGTAAGCGAATGTCGCAACGACGCACTGTGAACCCATGATTTGGCGGAGGACTCAGATCCGGGTATGAGCAGGAATACGGAGGACTGCCAGGCTAATGCACCGTGGCTTGGGCTCGTTTCCAGAACCTCGAGCGCAGTCAGGGACGCTCGAATGTTGGCGAGCTGATTGGCAGTGGCCGCTGGCTCCACGAAAATCCCCCACAGTCAGGAGAGTTGCCCCAGAATTCAGAATAGTGTACGGAGTAGTAAAATCCCCACAGCTGGGACCTTGGAGCCTTGGACCTTGGCCAGCTCTCGCTCGGTCGCCGCTCCCAATCTCTCACATTCTACATTTTAGCCGACTGAGACAATGCGGCGCCAACCGCCACGCTCCAAGCAGTGGCTCGCTCGCTCGTGGCCTTCCCCAGCCGTCAGGAACCGTCTGCCCACCAGCCTGCATCCTGGGGTCCGAATGGCCTCCAGCGCTCTGCAAACGGTCAACGCACCTGCGTCTGATCCCTCAACCACGGATGGAATGGGAAAGCGCGACAGGATGGCGAACCCTGGCTACGTCAGATTCTCACTCTCCAAGCTCTGACCTGCAGTGCACTGCAGCCTTGCCTGAGACCAGACGCGATGGAGGTGCTCCTTGTCGCAGATTGCGCCTCGGCTGGCAACGGCCGTATTCCGCACTGCTACTGCACTTGCAGGACACACCGTAGACGCTGTTATTTGACTCTTTGAGTATCCAAAGATGCACTGGTCATCCACAATCTCCTTCCCTCGTCTTAGCATCACGACTATTGATTTTCTTTGTCTCGTCTTACTGTGTACCAGTGTTTCGGTTTCCAGTTCAAGGCAACGGGCGTGTGCAGTGGTGAGGTGCGTGGCGGTAGTGGATAATCCTCTCGGATCCGGATTGAGTTTCAGAGTGGCGACTGATTGGCTGAGAATGTGGCACAGACCCAAGAGTAGCTCCCCCCGTGACTCCGTTGTGGGTCAAACTCTTGGCTCTGACCCAGTCGTGGTCCATGCTTTGTGCTCATCGGCCCACCGTGGAGGCGACCATTGGCCAGCAGCTTCGTGGTTTATCCCGCGACAGTCACCGGGGTAAGCGTCCACTAGAGGTACGGAGGTAACGTGCAGCCGGCCGTAACTCCTGCTCTCTCTTCTTTGAGAGCTCTCTCTCTCTGACACTGAGACCTCGCAGTCACTTCCTCTTCTTCCACTGCTGGTACTAGAGACAAACCTCCTTTCTCTATCCCTCTCTCTCTTCGTTTCGTCCTATTTCTTAGCTTTCGGCCTCTTTTCTTGTCCTCTTCGATTCGAGATCATTGTTCCTGGCTCTTATCATCAATTGACCCCAATTCACGCTATCAATATCCGGCTATCTCTCCGGCTTATCCACTGCCAGCACTCGGGCGATGTTTGCTTGATTGCCGCCATCTCACACTGTCAACACTGCTCCCTGACTCCCCGGAGAACCAGCGCATAGTCTCTTCACCTTTCTCTGGTTGCAATTCAGTCTGTTGGTGTACCCATACTTCTTCCCCTGGGTCCTGAAACCTGGAACCTGAACCCCCTGCTGAGTACTCCGACTTGGACCTCCAGGAACATCTCGCCACATCCCACCTCGCTCGCCCTGCTCTATTTCATCGGCCGCCCGTCGCCTTTTCCGATCGGACAGAGCTTACACTTATTCCTGAAACTCAAGATCTCGATTTCAATACATCATACTGTCGCTCACGGTGTTAGTGCTTTCCTCACCTTCTCCGGCTACCCCAGCTTCCTCCCGTTTACTTGACCCACTGCCCAAGCTTTCATCTCATCGTGGCGATGAGCTCTTCGATCCGATCGCTTCCGCCTCGGCCATTTTTAAACACAAAGGCTAATATCTATCAGTGAACTAAATAAACATCAATGCTGGCCTGATACCGCTGTCGCAGTGCAATTCTGAGTTTGTACAGCAGTTTGGTTCGGTAAACAATCCGCGACCACGTCTTTAACTTCTACAAGCCAGCGCTGAGCCGGACGAGCTTTCCCATTTCTAAAACAGATATAGCATGTTAACAGGCCCGATGGTGGACCACAACTTGGGCACTAGCCCAAAGATGGAGGATCTCTCTAGCATCTCGGAGGTTCCTGGGGACAATGGTGCGTGCTTAGGTTTCATCCATCCTGGATTCAGCTTCTAATAACCCAGCAGTGCCCAAGGACAATTCAAAGAAGGATACCGTCGTTCCGGCCAACATTCCTCCTCCCAAAACAGACAAACCACGTCCTCATGGCTGTACAACGTGCGGTCGGTCGTTCGCTCGGTTAGAACATCTCAAGCGTCATGAACGTTCTCACACAAAAGAGAAGCCATTTGAGTGTCCCGACTGCTCTCGGTGTTTCGCTCGCCGAGATCTTCTTCTCAGGCATCAGCAAAAACTGCACATGACAACTACGCCTTCTTCCCGGCCCAGGAATGCTCGCAGAGAAAGCACTGGCGCTGCTGGGGCGGGGGCTGGAGCTGGAGCAAACCGTGTTCGCAAGAACTCTATAGCCAGTAACTCTAGTAACATGCGCCCGCGGGCGAACACAATCAGTCATATCGAGGGTGCTGCGATCGGGATTGCGAGTAACGCTAATCCCGCGCCGGGAGCGGCTGGCCATTCTGGCGGCCATGCCTACCATCCCAGCCTCGGCTCTTCCGTGGGCTCGAGCATCGACTATCGAGGCTACTCCACTACCCATCAACCTCCTGTCAACGGGCTAGCAAAATTAGAGACGCATGGGCTACCTATGGACCTTTCGGGAGGCTTGCGTACAGCGCCGGTCTACGGCAGCTTCGACTTCAACATTCCAGACTTCATGAGCCACGGAAGCACCATCAATCCCGCCCAGCTCCACTTTGGGGGTTCCCCGCAAACCTTCGGGAACGACGCCCCCTCTTCTCCGTACGGTACCCACCACATGCCTCACGGAAACGACGCTATCATGGAGGACGACTACCACTTTGATTGGATGCAGCGATTCGACCCAGCACTCCCAATGGGTAAGAACAATGAATCTGCGATCGACGAGTCTTCGCCCTCCGCCATGAGCACAGGTAGTCAGAGTGGAATTAGCGAGCCCATGATGGATGGAACCAACCAGTTCTCAATGCCGTCTGTGAGCTGGCAGTCTCAGTTTCCGCCCCATCCGGCGGTTGCCAGGCAATTCTCCGATTACGCAACTACCTTTAACGATCTAGGCATCCCACCTGAGACCGTTTCTCCCAAGTCCTTGATGGCTCAAAACCCGTTCGCTGAGGCCTATGCCACTCCTCCATCCATGACTTCGGTGGGCCAGCCCGTGCTAGGAGCACATTCGCAGAGCAGTATGTTTTCATCCTCCATGGCAACAAGCGGAGATCCTCCTAATCCTCTCAACCTACCTTTCGCGAATAGTGCCCTACGAACTCACCATGCCCCAGCCTCAACCGATACCTTTACAGACTCCACACGACGGGCTTTATTAGCCAGCATGGCGCAGCCTGCAGGGTTCAATCACCGCAAATACTCTCAACCAGCAACCGAAATGATCCAATATCGCGATCTCTACTCCCGTTCTTCTTCCAGCCTCACCTCCGCCAGTCAACTACCTAGTACAGCAGATATGCAGAGATTTATCTCGGCGTATATTACCTATTTTCACCCTCATCTACCGTTCCTTCATATTCCTAGTCTCAACTTTCAAGCGCCCGAGTACACGAACAATTTGCGCACTCCCAGCGGTCACCTCAACCTTAGTTCCAATGGCGTTGCCGGTGGCGGTGGCTGCTTGATTCTGTCCATGGCAGCAATTGGCGCACTATACGAGCTTGACACCGCCGCCTCCAAAGATCTTTTCGAAGCATCCAAGAAGATGATCCAGCTTTATCTGGAGGAGCGTCGGAAAGCTGATATGTCCACTGCTGTTTCTCGGTCTTCGAACGCCCGCGACAACTCTGTTCACAACACCCCGCTTTGGCTTGTTCAGGCTATGCTACTCAATGTCGTTTATGGCCATACTTGTGGCGACAAAACGTCCGCTGATATCGCAAGTACTCACTGTGCGGCTCTGGTCAGTCTTGCCCGGGCGGCCGAGTTGACTCGTCATATCGATGCGAAAGATCTTCCTCAGGACTATTTGCACGCTGGCTTTGCGGGCGGCAACGATTCACATGGCTCAGATTTTGAGTCGGATTCTTGGGGCCAGTCGTTCGGTCCGCCGAAGGAAAAGAAAGACTGGTTGGATTGGAAAATCGTCGAGGAACGTAAGAGGACGCTCTTTGCAATCTTCGCCGCCTCTTGTTTCCTTGTCTCAGCGTACAACCATGCACCAGCTTTGACCAATTCAGAGATTCGCCTGGACCTACCCTGTGAAGAAGACATTTGGGCTGCGGAATCTCCACAGGCCTGGAAGCAGATGGGCGGTCATCTTTCCTCGAAGAAGAATGTTGCTTTCTCATCCGCGCTTACTACGCTGTTGACTGCCGGTCGTCGTGCTCAGGGCTCCGCTGCTCACACAGACGACCCCAAGAACGGTGATCTGAGGCCGAGTTCTTTTGGCTGCTTTGTTTTGATATATGCTATTCACAACTACATTTGGGAGACGCGCCAACGCCATATGGGTCGGCAATGGACGACAAGGGAGACGGATGCCATGCGAGCACACCTTGAACCTGCTCTTCGAGCATGGCAGACTGCCTGGGCAACAAACCCACTACATAGCTTGGAACGACCCAACCCGTACGGCGCCGGTCCTCTCTCGGCTGACAGCATTCCCTTGTTGGACCTCGCGTATGTTAGATTGTATGTCGACCTCGGTCGATGCAAGGAAGCCTTCTGGCAGCGAGATTGGAACGCCATGGCAGATGAGTTGGCCCGTGGCACAGACGTGGACAATTCTCTGGACGGAATCCCATCGGACGTCTTAGACCCTTCTATCATAGAAGACGGCGTTCCGCTCGATGCTCGGCGTGATTCAATAGCTTCTCTTGGTGTGGGGGAGCTTGCTATATCCCAGACTCCTACCCAAGAGCGTCCTATTCAGCCCCTCCTAGGCGTATATCGACCGGGACAAACAAAGCGCGAAAGACTCCTACGCCGGGCTGCGTGTTATGCAGCTGATTCATTCGCCATGTCTGACCAGCTAGGCAACACTTTTGCAGACTTCACCTGCCGGGAATTGCCTCTTCAAAGCGCCATGTGCACATTCGACTGCGCCGAGGTTCTTGCTGAATGGGCCACGACGATACAGGAACGAGTTGGACCTTATCTTGGAATCCTGAGTCGCGACGACCTTGATTTCGGGCAAGCCGCGCAAAGCATGCTTCTCGAAGAGGAGGACTGCAAGCTCCTGCAAAAGACTAGGGATATACTCACGAGTATTGATCAAAAAATGCAGAAAGACATTCCAAATGGCGGGACTGCTTCACAAGGGTTTTCGGGCGCTGCCGAAGGAGGCTTTGGTTGCAGGATACTACTCGCAACGGCCGGTCTCCTTGACAGGGCCTCCGTATGGCCAGGTAAGACTGCTCTATTCTGTACTATTGACTCCGTACTGATCTGTGGTGCCCTTAGTGATGAGACTCATGGCCCGTTCTCTGGAATCTCAAGCGATGCGCTTGAAAGAGCGCGCGGAACACTCCATTGGATCAGCGCAATGATGGTGAGATTGCAGGTCTGTGCTCAATTCTGAGTACACTCTTGCCATCACCAGAGCGCGTACGCTCTACTTCAACTTGTTCGCAAACGATCGGCTTTTTTCGATTGCATTTGGCTCGTACATTGAATGTTTGAATGTTAGTCTGCCTTCGGATGACATGATTTATGATGAAGAAACGTCTCCTTCGGCCTTTTCCATACCCAACCCCGCTGAGCCATCCTCATTTCTCTGCCCTTTCTGATCATTTTTGTCCGGAGTTCCACTTGAGATTTGGGTCCGATTTTCTCTAAATTCTACATGAATGTGAGGCTGTTACATCTATGAGACTGACTTGTACCATTTCCCAATGCTTTACAATGGAGTTGCGTGACTTTGACTTCATTATGTGCCATGACATGATTTGACCCTGCACTTTTTTTTCAGTGACGACCTCCCTTACGACTGTGCCTTTTATCTCTTCCATGACCGCTATCTTTGTGTTATTTTCCACTTTGTTTATCTGCATGTGCTCTATGATCGGACACGCATTATGCCTACCTACCCACCCTTACCCTGACGCTCATGCTTGTTCATGTCGCATGTATCTTAAAATTCTGTTGCTGCTTAACCGGGACTAGGTGGGACTCAAGCATTCGGAGCATTCGAAGCGTTTAGAGTGTGCCCTGCGTGACGCAGGCAAGGACTCGAAGGATAAAGGGATTGCGGATGATGCATGCATACCTACAAGCCACCGCCCACCTATGCTACCCATGATGTCCGGGCTACGATATTCGATGCCATGTGATGTGATGTGATGGATGCCATGCACCGGACACGGCCTACGATTTATTATATATCCATATGCATAGATATCTATATACCGATTGTACATATGAGCTAATGGCAATGGTTCCGCCGATTCTCTTGACAGTTTCTCGTGTAGGCTGTAGCTTGCAGGCGCTATAATTTTAAAAGAAGTGCTCTTACAACTGCTTCGTAAGGGAAACCTAGATAAGCGAACATGGGTAATCTATCACCATTCATTTACTTTTATCCAAATAGATACATATACATAGAAACAATAACCACCCAAGCACTCCGAAATGCAAATGCCCCAGCCGAGCTAAACAACCAACCGCTCGAAGGTATACTTCCCAACAGCCTTGCGCCGCAGGTATCCCATCTCACGTTTACTCCGCTGCACAACCTTTCCAGAGCCCTTGAGCACCTTCGTCCGACTCACATCCTTCGCAGCCTTAAGGCTCAGCGGCAGCAACTTCCCGCTCGCATCGCCGTCTCCACCCTCTCCATCCTCATCCTGCGCACCGAACACAAGGAGGTCCGCACCGTTGAGTTTCTCATATCGAACGGATGTAGACGAGGGCGCGGCATTCGCATCGTCCTTCTTCGCCTTAGCGTTGTTTGAGGTCACGCTGCGCGCGTACCGGAGATACTCCCTCAGCATCCCCGTCAGGAGCGTCGCCTCCTCGACGCCAGCAAGCGCAGCGGAGACCTCGCTCTTCATCTCCGCAATGAGCGCCATATCCCGGAGCCCTGAAGCCTCTGTCTCGCCTGTGGGCAGGTTCAAGTCGCCCGGTGCAATGGACACCCACCCCGAGGGTCCGATTGCGTCGACGGCGGCGTTCAGCAGGTCGATTATTGTATTTAGGGGCAGAGAGGGGGAGGTCAGGTGTGGCGAGATCGGGGTTGGCGGGGTCTCGGTGAAGCGGGTTGCATGGCCGCCTGTTGCGAGGGAGAGGCGGAGGTGGTGGATTGTGGAGATTAGATCGGTGCGGGAGAGGGTGCTGCGGAGGGAGAGTATTATGGAGAGTTTTGGGTGTGTATGCAGGGTGAGGAGGGTGGTGTTTAAGCCTGTGAATGTTGTTTGAAGGGGGGCGGGGGTTGAGGTCGAAGAAGAGGATGTTGTGGTGAGAGCGGTTGTGGTGGTTTCGCCGTTTGTGAGGGCTTTGGGGGATTCGGTTTCTTGCTCGTCTGTGGGAATGGAGACTGTCCGCGCCAGGTTGAGGAAGATTTTCAGGATGTGCGCGAGTTCGTCTGGCGTGAAGAAGGCGGGACCTTGGAGGATGTTGATTAAGCGGCAGAGGGAGGGGTCGGAGGTTTGCAGGGCCTGGGCGAAGGTGCCGATGGGGAGCTGGGGGAGGATACGGGGTTTGTAGGCGCGGCGTAGGGCAGCCTCGACGTTGCCGGGGTAAAGGTATCCCATGCGGTTGAGCCATTCGCAGGTCAGAGTTGGCCAGATGGCGACGGTCACGTTGACCGAGGACGACGCAGAGAGCTTGTCGGTGCTCGTTGCGTCAACTCCAACGGCGAAGATGAGCGACAATATGAAGAGGACTATCTCCACGTTGACGTATTGTCCGGGTTCGGGAAGAGCTGTGGCATCCCCAACACTGAAATATGCGAAGACGGCACGATCGAATCTGTTGGCGTCCTTGTTCTTTGCGCATTCGCGCAGCTCCCGCGACAACTTGTTCCACTTGTCGATCTCCTCGGACGAAGTCAGACCCAACGCGGCAGCACCGTTCGAGCGGTGTTTCTTTGATACCTCCTCCCATTGCGAAGCAGATCCAATGCCACGGCCAATAGCATCAATGAGTAGGCCGTCGCGCGAGCGCTTCCCGGATGAGCCAGAGACAGTTTGCGACGAGCCGAGGTCGAATGCTAGGAGAGAGTTGCCCTTTGTCGCAACTACAAGGTCGAGTTTGGCGAAGTGGTTGAGGAACGTGGTGCGTGCCTTGTTGCTGGCGGCGGATGGAAGGTCTTCGGCCACGATGCTGCGCTGAATGGACTTGTACTGCGTGTCGTACAGCGCAATCATGGACTTGCCGGCTCCAATCACAGACTGGGCGGAGATACGCATGACGGATGAGAAGTTCTCTCCTTCAAGGATAAATTTCGAGGTCACCGCGGGAGTGTACTGCGAGAGGTCGAAGTTGACGAAGCCCTGTTCAAAGGACAAGTTCAAGCCGGCAGAGGCAGAATGGAATTGCCAGTGCAGGTTCTTGCTGTTAACCTTTTCATCATCAAGATCAGGAAGATTGACCGTCATGAGATGTCTCATTTGTTGGCTCTCATCGAGGCTACGGCTAGAGGCTTCGGCGGGTATCGAGAAAACCTGAACCTTGACCGCGCTGAGACTGATAGACTCTGTGCCGACAGGATAGGAAACCAGGAGCAAGACGGACGGGTCGTTTCCTCCTGCTATAACAGAGTCCCCAGCCGCAAGGGAAGCAAGGTCCGGACGTCGTTTAAACAATGATTTCTTCGCGTCATCAAACTCTAACAGAAAAGAGCCGTGAACCTCAAAGTCGCCCTTGGAGATCTCGCTGTGCTGCATGCTCCATCGCTGAGTCTCCAGATCGGGAGACAATCGTCGTGCACGACCGTCGCGATGAATAACTAGTACGTCGAACGGGCCCTTCTCCTCGTCCTCCGAGCTAGGCACAATGCCCACGAAGACGGCCGGGCTTGTCGAATCTCCGATGGCGAAAGTCGAAGAGGAAATGATGGGTGCGCCGGTCCCACTCGCAGCAGTTTCTTCGGTAAAGGCCTTGATCTCCTTCTTCAGCGCAGCGAAGGTTTGTCTCTTCACACCGGAGTTTCTGGGGAGCTTCCTGCGCAACGAACATGGCGGGCACGAAAAGGACGATTGCGGAGGGACGGCGTAGGAGGTTACCAATTTCGGATTTTGGATCTAAGAGTTCATATTAGCACTTAGAGACGAGAGAGGTGTCAGTCGAACACACATTGTAAAGATTCACAGCTTCACCGTCAACTGCGACAGCAACTTCATATCTCTTGCGCTTCTTTGCATTGGCGAGGCTGTAGACTTCGCTGATATGCGTTTTGCCGGTCGAGGCATGTAGAGGGCGCGGCAACTGCGCCAGCACAGATGGCGGTTGCAAGTCCATGGCGAAGAAGCTAATATGGAGAAAGTACCACCGGGCAAGCGTGTTGTCGCTTTGCTGAAGAAATCCACGCTATCTCGAAAAATTTCCGGTCAGACAATGTTCCGGCCCGGCGCTGTCCCCAAGTGACGCTACTCTGTATACAGTATAGTGTATAGAGTGGAGCTCGCCGTCCTGCAATACGCGCTCTTCGCGTCTTCGTGTCTCAATTAAGCTCGCTATAATCCACGGAGTACCCCGTTCGGCTGATATTGAACCTCGATCCAGATTGTTCGACGGACGGCTGTCTGACCCCTTCCTACTGAATACTGCAATGAAATGAGCGTTTGCTCCTATACGGGCTCATAACCAATGGCCATGGGACAAGGAGAACAGCGCGCCATACACGCCTTCTTCAGAAAAGGTCTTTATGATTTCTCACCATCAGCGAACATGTGCTCATAGATGCAGACTTTGGAATACCTACACCAGTCGTACAGCCTGTCGATAACGACCTCCTTCGTCCCACTACCTCCCACGAAACCAATCGATCGCCGCCTACACCCCAATCACCGCCCGTAGCGGCACTTGACCATGACCCCAACTCGGATCGAAGAAAGCGGCGGAAAACCAGCAGGGATGCGGAGGATGCTTCGGTTGTGGACTCAGTGGCGGAAAGCGAGCTGATTCATGAGGGCGGCAGCAATCTAGCTGAAGACAGGACTATGAGTGCAACTACGGAGACACCAGGCACGTCAATTGCGGTCCAGGTTCCAGCCCTGTCTCAAGGAAGCGGACCTCTGCAATCGCCTACCGACAGCCCTGATCATACACCCGTAGAACTTGGTGAGAAGAAGCAAAAGGTGATCAAGTTGAACGCGAATGGGAAGCTTCTCAGTTCTCCGGTCGCCGACAAGTTTGCCGATTCGTCTAAGAGAAAGAGTAGCAGGCGCGGAAGACCACCGACACGACTTATCGACAACGTGGAGAAGAAGATTGTGGTGATCAAATATATACATCAAGAAGGGCAGTTGCAGAATATAGGACAGCAAATTGACGAGATCCTTAGCGGAAGGAGGAAGCATACTGCCTCAAATCATGCTCCACCTCCGACCACTGCCGTTCCAGCAGCAACCGCGACACAACCGCCTAAAGCTACCCATCCATTCTTCTTAAAAAAGGCAGCCCAAAAACCGGTCATCTCTTCCACTGGCACGCCATCTCAAGATCTGCCTTCCATGCCCGCCGATGAGAAGGTCACAAGCAAACCAAACGTCCCGCTATCACGCCCAGCTTCCAAGCCAGCGTTTTCTTTCAGACATACCTTTGCGAAAGTTCCGGATTCTGTGTATCCGCTTTGGCCTCCGTCTGGGTTAACTCACGTACGAGACCTTGATAGTTCGTCCGAGCTGGGCGATGACCGTCAAAGCTTCGAAACAGACAACAGGAAGTCAAAGACTCCTGCTATCCACGTCAGTGACGAAGAGAGCGTGCTCGCGTCGATCAAAGGCTCGGCCCACGTCGGTCAATCTTTGCGAGAGCCACGTCAACAGGTCATTAGTTGGCGAATGCTGCAGTCGAAATTAGCCAAACGCTTAACGGGACAGCGCGCAACATCTGATACGGAGGAGACTCCGGCATCCGATGCGTTCCATCCAGCCGTTGCCAAGTTATACGCGTCTCTATCCACTTCATTATCGGCATTTGATCGTGGAGAGTATGAGGCACAGGCCTGGGCGCATAAATATGCGCCCAGCTCCGCACAACAGGTTCTTTGCGCGACCAAAGAAGCACTTATGTTGCGCGATTGGCTAAACCATCTCGTTGTCTCGAGCGTTAAGAGGGGCAATCCCTCGAAAGACAACGAGAAGGCTAAACGAAAAGAAGAAAAGAAGCGCAAAAGACGAAAGAAGGCAAAAAAGCTGGATGGCTTCATCGTAGACAGCGAAGACGAGTATTCTGAGATGGGTGAAATCTCTGGTTCTGACGATGAATTGGCAGGCGATGTGACGACGGTATCCGACAAGCGAACCGTAATTCGAACAGGAGATTTGACATTCAGCCTGCGGTCCAACAATGAACGCGGTCGTATGACAAATGCAATCCTCCTCAGCGGCCCTTCAGGATGCGGTAAAACCGCCTCTGTTTATGCAGTGGCGAAAGAGATGGACTTCGAAATCTTCGAGATCAATGCAGGCTCCAGACGCAGTGCAAAAGATATCCTGGATAGGATTGGCGACATGACGCAAAACCACCTTGTACACAACTTGCACGACAAGGAAAATCGGAATCAGGCTACTGGAACAGAATTGCAGGCTGAAGAATTGGAGGACGCGAAGCAGAATAAGCTAAACGGGTTCTTCAAATCTGCGTCGACAGCTAAGAAACCTGGCCGGCCAAAGTCAAAGGCTCCTGCGAAGGAAACTACAGTACAAGCCCGAAGCCAGAAACAATCTTTGATCCTCCTAGAGGAAGCCGACATATTGTTTGAGGAAGATAAGCAGTTTTGGTCCGGAGTCCTTACCCTAATTAACCAATCCAAACGCCCAATCGTTATAACGTGCAACGACGAGAGTCTTATCCCGCTTGAGAATATATCTTTCCATGCTATACTCCGGTATAGGGCTCCCTCGCCAACATTGGCGGTCGACTACCTTCTCCTGATGGCTGCAAATGAAGGTCACATACTCGAGCGCACAGCAGTTGAGAAGCTCTACTTGAGCACCGGTAACGACCTTCGCAAATCAATCATGGACTTGAACTATTGGTGCCAAATGGCCGTCGGGAGCGAAAAGTCTGGCCTTGACTGGATGATTGACCGGTGGCCACAAGGTGTAGACCTTGACTCTAATGGGGACAAAGTACGGGTGCTCAGCACGGACACATATGTTGATTACATGGGCTGTCTCAGTCGGGATATCTCAATCAGCCCCGGCCTGACAACCGAGATCGAGCTCCGAGAGGAGGCTCTGCACTGGTGGCAATTGAGCTTACAAGAGGCCGATGTGATGGAGGATACGCAGCATTGTCCTTTCCCAGAGCCAAGTTCAATTATTCCCAAACTCGAGCTCCTTGAAAACCTGCGTCATCGGTCCGAGTATGCGGAATCACGAAGTGTCTTGGATGTTCTTACTGCGTCTTGCTCACTGGATGCCCGGAAGGTACAGATCGGTTCTCTCTCCTTTTTCTTAAAACAGGTCTAACTTGTCCAGGACACGATTGACACATCTTTACCCCTTATGACCGAAAAGCAAAGGCTAAATTTCGTCGACGGATATCAGCTGTTACATGCCGACCTTGTCCCCGATTACACTAATTTAACCTTGGACATTGGGAGTACTTACCAAGCCCTGGTGGGAAGAGCATTGCGCCAAGTGGGTGAAGCTGATTCCAAGGATATGCTAACTACGAATTTGTTCGAAGCTGTCTCGAAGCCCAAGGCAGCTCACTCCCATGGCAAAGAGCTTTTGGACGCGCTCGTGCCAGCCATAAAGCCGGGTTGCGAAACTCCACCGCCCAATGGAGGCGTGGAGCTTGCATTCGAATATGGCGAACGATCGATCGCCGAAGATGTTACGCCCTATGTTCGATCAATAGTTGCGTTTGATCTGCGTCTCGAGAATTACCGTAGGGAACTCGGCGGCCTTCTGTCTGGCAATGAGAGAGACACGAAACGGATGCGGACTACTCGCGCTAGTCGAGCAGCACTCGAGGGCGGTACTAAGGCGGAAACTCGAAAGGAAAGATGGTTCTCCCCGGCTTTGAACGTACAACGAATTCTAGCCACGGGCAACAAGGAATGGCAGGATCTGCTGGTTCAGAACGGCTATTTCACCGTGCCTTTGGCGGGGGAGCAGGCGCTCAAGGAGGATAATGAACATATATCAGCAAGCGCAAACGATTGATATATATAGCAAAGTGTGACTGTATATAAATAGTATAGTCGCCAATATAATAATGAACCTAGGTACACCGAAGTATGTGAGTTGGAGATGCCAAGCCTCGGTTTGACTAGTCTCCGCGGTCAGCCACAACATCGACATCATCCCCAAGCACTCGCGTCACCCGTCCCTTTCCTTATTACCACAGGGAAAGCAGGTCTTCTCTCTCAGGTATCTCAATATTCTTTGACTTCGTTATTTCCAATCGCCGTTTCAGTCAGGTTGAAATTAAAACTATTGGTACTCGCCCGGCTAGGCTGTCCGGAAGTCCTAGGTACTGTCGTCTCTTATCACCTCCGACCAAGCTCCGTCCCTCGCATCCTTCCTTCACCGTCCTGCGCATCGCTCATCCTCTATGTCCCTGTTCGGCACGTCGCCGGACGATTCTCCGGCGGCTGATTCAGCTCGGAGATCAAAATCCTCTTTATTTGCCGACGAACCTTCGTTTGGCACTGGCAGCGCCAATTTCGGCGGCGGGTCATCTCTCTTCGCTGATGACGACAGTTTAGGCTCACCATGGAGTAACAATACTGGCAAACGAGCATCCAAACAACAATTAGTCAAGACACTGTTGCCGGACTCAGACGTTCCGGAAAGTTACGTTGACGCGTACGACCTCGTGCTGAGTGCGGGGGAAAGAGCGGGCACGGGGGTTGGCTTAACAACCGTTCGGGAACTATTGTCTGGTGGCGGACTTTCGGCGACGTATCAGGCCAAGATCCTGAACCTTGTTTTGTCTGGCGATACTGACAGGCACAACGGGCTGGGTCGTGGCGAGTTCAATGTTCTGTTGGCTCTGATAGGGCTCGCGCAAGAAGGCGAAGACCTGACTTTTGATATGGTGGATGATCGTCGTAAGAGTACGAGCTTCCCGCATGCGCGCTCTCGAATAAGTGGAAGCTAATAGACTTGCAGAGCTGCCAGTACCAAAAAGCTCGTATTTAGATGGGTTGCGCGCAAAGCAAGAGTCCGCCATGTCTCCTTCACATGAACACCCTAGCACTCCTCCCGCCCCCTCAGCTCCCGTAAAAGAACCGAGCCCTTCTCAATCGCGCCGAGCTAGAGGCGACTCCATGGGTGGCCTGGATGCGGATCCTTGGGGTAGTCCCCAGCTGCACCGGGGTCATGCTCACGCTCAGAACGAATCCGAACGCGGCATGTTGAACGGTTATGGCAGCGTGCGATCGGCGACGAACGCCTGGTCGAAAGTCGGCGATTCAGGGAACCCGGTTGAACCCACTGACACGGCTCGCACAAACGGCCGACCTGAAGCTCGCAGTTCCAACAGCGCCGAATTCGGTTGGGGAGATCATTTCACACAGCCGTCAGATGGTAGTGGTCTTGGGGGGTCAGTTCGGCCCGATTTAGGAGATTTTGAACGCTCAGGTAGTGGCAACGGCGGCTCAAATTCAGGTCGGCGTTCGCTAAATATTGACCGGGCCATCAATAATCATGTCAAGGAAGTGGTAACAGTGACGTTACTGCAGGAAAAGGAGGGCTTATTCATGTTTCAGCATCGCAACTATGAGGTTAAATCGGCGCGTCGGGGGAGTACGGTGGTTCGACGCTACAGTGATTTTGTCTGGCTTCTTGATTGTCTTCACAAACGATACCCATTCCGTCAGCTACCTTTACTTCCACCAAAACGCATTTCAGGTAAGTGCACGAAAGCTTGTCACAAGCTCTCCTCTTAAGCTTACTCACTCTTTGAAGTCAATGGCACTCACCTCTCAGCGGATTCAAATTCATTTCTCGAAAAGCGTCGGCGCGGCCTCGTACGGTTCACCAATTCCCTTGTTTCGCATCCCGTCCTCAGCCAGGAGCAGCTTGTCGTCATGTTCTTGACGGTACCTACGGTATGTTACCGTTCGCCTAAGTTGACCAATGGCTGACACTTTGGGTAGGAGCTTTCAGTATGGCGAAAGCAAGCGACAATATCCGTTCAGGATGAATTCGCTGGGCGGGTTTTACCCCCGGATCTAGAGGACTCCCTACCATCCACCCTTATAGACACATTTGACACAGTTAGAAGCGGCGTCAAACGGTCGGCCGAGGTTTACATTAATCTTTGCACGCTTCTCGAGCGACTGGCCAAGCGTAATGAAGGCCTTGCAGCGGATCACCTGCGTTTCTCGCTCGCCCTTCAGTCTCTCACAGAAATGACCCGGGATACCTACGCAATAGATACCAACGACGTACCCTTACTTAATGAAGGCATCAAAGCCACGGCAAGACATCTGTCTGCCAGTCAAAGTTTGCTAGAAGATGAGGCACGGGCGTGGGAAGACGGGATGCTGGAAGACCTAAAGCGCCAACGGGACAACCTCGTCAGTGTGCGGGAAATGTTTGACCGACGGGACCGGCTTGCCCGTAACAACATTCCCCAGTTAGAGAAGCGAATCGAGAACAATGAGCGGAAGCTTCAGGATTTACGAGCGCGGCCTCAGGGGAATGTCAAGCCTGGTGAGATCGAAAAGGTTGAGGAGTCAATCTTCAAGGTAAGGGCTACTCCCTCGATGTCCCAGAAAGTTGACTGACACATTCTGTAGGACAAAGAGTCAATTGTACAACAGCATGCACGCGGTGTTTTCATCAAAGAGTGCATCCGCGATGAGCTTATCTATTTCCAGCAGAGCCAGTATCACATCAGTCGGCTTCACCAGGATTGGAGCCAAGAGCGAGTGAAATACTCCGAGTTGCAGGCTGACAACTGGCGGTCACTGGGCGACCAGGTGGAGGGGATGCCTCTCGGAGACTGAGCGCTGGGTGTTTGATGTGAGACGAAGGTGTAACCCCGCGTTGAGGGGTTTTTTGTATTTGCTATTGCTTTTTTTTTTCTGCATCGATGTTTGCTGTTTCTTTGCGCGTGCAATTGCCTATATTTTGCTCTTTTAGCCGAGATATATATCCATTTATCTTCAGAAATGCATTTGCTCTCTCAGTCTCTGCGTGTCGAACATGGTCGTATCTCTATATCTGCGAGTGATGTTACTTGGGCAGGTTGGACGCTTATGCAGACTGACTGCAGGAAGAGCGTTGTGGTTGTGAACCTCAGCTGCGAGCCTGAGTCGTAGTCATAGTCATACGTATCTCGGCCTCGGATTAGAATCGGCTCAGCCCGGAGGCGTCGAATTTCCCGATAAACTGGATCCCGTGACGACCGTGGCGCCCGACAAAGTCTAGCGGCTGGGCCGGCCCACCGCAAGCGGGTCCATCTCCGATTCTTCTCCAATGAAATGGGGAAGATCTTGGCAACCTGCCAGCCTTGCAAGGCTGTTGAGTCCGAGTTACGGAGGCATAACTTGGGGGAAGCCTCAGTAAGGGATATTCGGGACAACAAGGGGGGACAGTAACACGGCGGTGATATGTAGGATGTCAACGGCATGTGCAACCATGTGGCAATCTGTCAGGACTCGAGGCAGGAAGCAATGCAGAAAAACAACCCGAGCTTCAGCAGGGCACGGCGCCCAGACCTTAGTCGGCATGGGCCCTCGCAGTGCGTCATCCTGCCTTGTACATAGATAGAAGACGAGTAAGAAGAGGCCAAGCGGACAACCTCCGCAAGGTCTTTGTGATCACTATCGACTGAATAAGATCCTTTGTTCCTTGTTCCGCCGCAAGAAGATATACAGCGGCTCTACTCCGGAGTATTATTGTAGAAGGCTCTGCTTGCATTACGTAGGAATGTGTTTGGACTGGGAGAGCGCCAAGCCAAGAACAAGGACGGTCGGAAACGGCTCGCCGCTCGTCTTCCTCTCCTCTCCTCCCCATCCGCATCCCACGCCCCAGAAAAATAAGCAATTGGACCGATTCCTCTGTCCTCATTCGTCAGTGGCAGTCTTGGACAAGACGCCATGCTCCTCTCTTACCGGGTCTTGCGCGCGATCGTGGTCTTGGTCGTCGCTTCGTAATTTTTCAGTCGTTCCTTCCCATTTTCGGACCTTCCCAGTCCCCAGCGCCCTGCTGCCGAGACGCTCTCCTCTCTTGTCCTGCTCTTGTCCTCCTCTTGATTTCTCTTGTTCTGTCTTGTCTTCAACTATCGTCTTGTTTATGCCTGTACTCTACGTCATTCGTTGAGAACTTCAGAGAACGGGCTACTTGATACTGATTACATTCGTTACTACGTTTACTCTCACATACACCAAGAAGGTAAGTCTCGTTGCAGTTGCTCCGCTCACTAGTCGATCGCCCCTCTGCCTTGACCTCCCCTTATAAATCGCTTCGCCTTGCTAATCATGATTCTCTGGTCCGTCTAGCATTTCTACTCCCGCATCCATTCACTCCGATTCCTCCACGAGAAGGGATGCCCACCTCCGCAATCGCCTAGTGCTTGCCCCGACTCTTGTTCGACCGTGTCGGATCGGCTGGTACTTGGCCTTTACGCAACAATTAGAGAAAGCGAAATCCAGCGATAAAGCTGGAACTACGAATTCTCGAATACCTCGGAATTGGTATATTTTGCTGTTGCCATGGCTTGGGACCACCTCGATATCGATAAGCCCCACCTGGCGTACATGATCTTGGGAGGCTTCACAGGGTTGTTTATGCTTTGCTCGCTTTTCGTCAAAGAGAAACTTTACATCGGTGAGGCCACTGTCGCCACAATCTGTGGTATCATCTTCGGTCCACATGCAGCGAACCTCTTCAACCCCATCGAGTGGGGCAATGTCGACAAAATCACCCTTGAATGCTCTCGTATCGTCCTGGTTGTGCAGTGTTTTGCAGTGGGTGTCGAGCTACCAAAGGCGTATATGGAGCGCCATTGGAAGTCAGTGATACTCCTGCTTCTACCCGTCATGACCTGGGGCTGGTTAATCACGAGTCTTTTTATTTGGTGGTTGATTGAACCACTTACCTGGCTTGAAGCTTTAGTGTGCGCAGCGTGCGTCACGGCCACTGACCCCGTCCTTGCTTCTTCTGTCGTCGGCAAGGGTAAGTTTGCCAAGCGTGTTCCAAGGCATCTGCGAGATCTTTTGTCTGCGGAATCAGGCTGCAACGATGGAATGGCGTTCCCGTTCATTTACCTTTCGTACTACATTCTGCACCTCCGCCCAGACGCAGGCGCTGTCTCGCTTCATTGGTTCTGCATCACCATTCTGTACGAGTGTGTCTTCGGAGGGATATTCGGTTTCACAATTGGTTATGCGGCTCGCCATGCAATCAGGTTCGCCGAACGTAAGCAGCTCATTGACCGCGAAAGCTTCCTTGTCTTCTACTTCGTCCTTGCCCTTTTCTGTGCGGGTTCGGGAAGTCTTCTCGGCATGGATGATCTGCTGATCGGCTTTGCCGCCGGTGTTGGCTTCAGCAACGATGGTTGGTTCACGGAGAAAACGGAGGAGTCGCATGTGTCCAACGTCATTGATTTGTTGCTCAACTTGGCCTACTTTGTGTACCTCGGTGCCATCCTTCCTTTGGCCGATTACAACAACGCCGCACTCGGTCTGAACGCCTGGAGACTTGTTGTCATTGCGATTCTTGTCATCTTGTTCCGTCGCATTCCGATCATGTTGCTTCTCAAACCGATTATTCCGGACGTGAAAACATGGCGCGAAGCCCTGTTCGCCGGTCATTTCGGTCCGATCGGTGTCGGTGCCATCTTCGCTTGTATCTTGGCCAGAGCCGAACTTGAGAACGGCTCTACACAACCCGTTGCGGCCAACGCATTGCCCCATTCTGGTGGGCATAATTATTATGTTGTGCAAATCATCTGGCCGTTGACAACGTTCATGGTTATTTCATCCATCCTCGTTCACGGGTCGTCTATTGCGGTTTTTACTCTTGGTAAAAGAATCAATACCTTGTCCATCACGCTGTCCTACACTCAGGCCAACGAAGAAGGGCCGTCTTGGATGAACCGCTTGCCGCGGGTTCAGTCCTTGGCCAAAGGCTCGATGTCTTTCCGCAAAGCTGAGGACACAGAAGGATCATCGCCCAACGAACCCGAATACCCTCCTGGAACTTTACCGCCCATAGGACTGCCTGGTAACTTCCTGCGTCGGGTACAGGAAGATGATAACGGCTCCCCGACTGGCAGGGTCTCCAACCGCAGGGGCCGCAGACGCCGCAGAAAGCATGATGGAGCAGGAGGTCCGATCAGTCAATCCGCCATTGCACCGCTACGACCGTCGGAGGTGGAATCCGAAGATACTGAGAAGGCTCTCGGAGATTCCGGATCGTCGACACCCTCGCCTCCTCCTGTCAGATGGCGTGAGGCTACTGTCAACGTTTATGTTGAGGGCTCCGATTTGATATTCGAGGATCGGGATGGAAACGTGCTCAAAACCGAGCACGTCGGACACATGTCATCCGAGGAGCAGAAGCGACATGTCGAGGCTGAAAGATCCAAGCTGAACTTGGAGTTCCAGAAATCACCCGACGAGGCCAAGCCGGAAGGCTCTGAGGAGCAACCTACCGTCGGTGACCAGCTCGAACAAACTTTCATCGACAAAATGAAGCGTCGACGCTTTGGTCAAATTTTCAATTTCGGCAAAGAACGGCCTGGTAAGACAGCGGAGAAAGAAGCTGAGGAAAAGGAAGCTGAGAAGGGTGAAGAGAAGAAGACGGCCAAAAAAGCCGATCCCAAGGCCGCCAAGGGCAAAAATCGCTCCGCTCATGCATATCAGTTCGGCAATACAATCATCGTCGAGGATGCGGACGGAGAAGTTATCAAGAAATACTCCATCCCATCGGGTGACAAGGCCGATCCCAAGGCAAATGCTCCTGTCCGACGCGGATTGGTTCGCATGGGGACATGGTTTGGCAAAGAAGGAGAGGGCGAATCGTCGCAGGCAGGAAAAAAGGCTCAGGCGGATGAATGGCTTGCTGATGATGGACTCCGATTCACCCTTGCGAACGATGAGACAGTGGGCAAGCATGGAATCAAGCACAAGGGTCAACGGATGACCAAGCAGCAGTTTGCCGATCAGATTAGGAATCTTGCGCCGAAGGCCCGGCAAAGTGTTGTGGAGGAGTCCGATGCTCCTGAACGTGTTAAGGATGCCGCTCGCGACGACGCTCGGCAAGCGGACGAACGGGAACGCCGTGCATCTGCCGTTGGCATTTCCGAATCAGATACGCCTCATGACGACTTGGAATCTGTCAGTAGTGGCAGTGATGACGAGGCAGATTCTGCCCAAGTACCCGGTCCCAACGTTGCCGAGACGTTAGCTCGGATTGCTGCAGGAACCGCCGCCGACGAGCGTCGCAAGGACCTTAGCCCTGTTGCTTCATCTCGTCCTCGGAGCCCTCGTTCACGCAGAGACTCGGAAGATGACGGTACCGAACGAATTCCGCCGTCGCAGCTTCGCGAAGCTGCTGGATTCCCGCCTGCGCCGCAGGAATCAGACTTGGATGACATGGGCGAAACGCCGGCTGAACGTCGACGTCGTCTGGCCGCCTTGGGTGAATGGCACCCCTCGGATTCCGAATTCAACGACTCTGACGCTGTCGAGTCCACTAATGAAAGCGACACTGGTTCACCAAAGCCACGCGGACGCATCTCGTTTGCCTCAGGGACCAACCTTGAGGCAGGCAGCACCTACAACCATGAGGGCAATGGGCGAGGCCCATCCCGGTCACGATCGCGCCGAAACAGGCCAAGGGTAGCCTGGGGCGGCGAAAGGGGACAAGGCAGGTAGTTGGCTGCGGTTGGCAGGTACAGAAATGGGGGGGGGAAACAACCAAAGATTTGTTTTGTTGCAGCGTTTGATGTCATCATATCAGTACATATTTTAGACACTGCTAAGCTATTGTCCATAGAGACCTGTCATTGCTAATCATGAACATTTTCACATTGACACAACCTCCAAGTAAATATGTACTGATGTAATAACATCAAACGCTGGAACTAAGCAAGTGCATGGTTGCTTTTCCATTTCTGCTCCTGCCAGCTGCAGCCACCTGCCTTGACCCTTTCGCCCAGGCTACCCTTGGTCTGTCCCGTCGATATCGCAACCGATGAACCCGACCATTGACCTCAGGGCTGTAGATGCTGCCTCCCTCAAGGCTGGCCCCATCATCAAGGCCTAACCTTGCTTGTATCCATTCTACCCAGTTCGCCCACGATATCCAAGAAGGAATCCTCCTCTGGATCCATCGTAGGCGTATACCCGGGCCTCAACTTGAAGCCCAACACCACATCCAAGACCTCTTCGGCTTCCTCCATACCAACTTCTTCGTTTCCTCGCCAAGCAACATGCGTATCGGGCCTCACAAGCACGAGATCAAATCCCCAAATTTCCCTCACGTGCTCCTCGCCACGCAGAACAACATGTTGCATTGGAAACCTTCTCCGCTCCGCCGCACTCACCAACGCACTTACCTTACTTACCTCGGAGTCGTTGGTGATGAACTGCGTGAGCGTCCACTGGTTGCCGAAGAGGTCGTATGTGCTCGTCATTCCGTCGCTGAGGAAGACGTGCGGTGCTCGACGTCCTGGCTTCGTGCTTGGGATGTACCGGAGCACATCCCAAGCATCTTTTTTTCCCTCGTTCTCTTCATCCTTGAAGCCAGGACCGTCCTGAGCATGAGCCCAGACACAAGGACTGGACCCATACCGCACATCCAACTCGATGCCTCTATCCATGATGTCCGAGCCCGACGCGTCGAGCCACCGGGCCACGAAGGCCCGGGCATACTTACCCTCGTCGGACTCGGCATCGAGCACATCCCCAAACTTACCTTGCAACTTACCTAAAGCGAAATGCTCGCCCATGTGCCGGTAGGACCGGCACAGGGCGCGCAGCATCGCGGGTCGTCGTTCGACGCTGTATGATGGGAGCAGGTAGCTCCCACCATACCCCTTCACCACAGCAGCGAGCCGCCATGCCAACGCCACCGCATCGGCGAGCCCGCTGTTGAGGCCGAACCCTCCATGAGGAGGAGAGAGATGGGCCGAATCTCCAGCTAAATAGGTGGTTCCTGGGGCGGTGAAGGGGCCGGTACTGTACGCCGAGCTGATTCCTAAGCGTGGATTCCATAAGCTGCTGACCAAGATTTGGTCGACGGGGATGTTCCAGGGGGTTCTGGGATGTTTGGGATGGTGCGTGTGGTCTCGGATTACGCGGTAGATGACTTCGTGCGGGTTGAGGGCGGGAATAGCGTCATGTATAGCGTCATGGTCACCTGAGGCTCGGACTTTGGATGGACCTTCGGATGGAAGTTCCGATGGAGGCAGGGGATAGTGAGCTGTGAATGTATCCTTGTTGTCTTGGTCGATGAGGAAGCCTGAGCCTGCGGGAAAGGCGTGCCAGAAGCGGGAGTTGTTGTCGTCAAGGATCGAGGCTAGGACCTTGGAGCGGAAGTGCACCAGTTGCAAACGCGCAGGACTACGGTATCACGACAATCAGCATTAAACAGAATCGAAAGCAAATAGATCGAGGCGAGGGCATACATCTTCGCACCCACCATCTTGATCCCAGCGGCTTTCCTGACAGCGCTCTTCCCGCCATCACACCCAACAAGGAACCGCCCAACAACAACCTCCTCATTCCCAAGGGCATCTACAACCTGAACACGCACTTTATCCTTCATCTCCTCATGCCCAACATACGTTCTTTCCCCCCAGAACTCCACATTCTGACACCCCAGCACCAACCCCCTCAACCACCTCTCCATAACAATCTGCGAGCACCGCTGCCCCGGCTCCGCAGGATACGACCCATCATTCACCGTCCTGCTCTCCCATTTCTGCTCTGCAACTGAAGGGACACTCCATCGTCCAAGCTCCTTTCCTGTTTCTGGATGCAACGAGGTCACGAAGACGCTTTCGAAACTCACGTCTTGCCCAACGGCCCCGGGGAGCGCGCGGTATTGATCTGCGAGTCCCAGTACGCGGAGAAGCTCCATGCTTCGACTGTTTGTCAGGTCCATTTTGGGATACTCGGTTGTTTTGTCCTTGTGGTCTTGCTCGATGAGGAGGGTTTGGATTTGCTGTCGGGAGAGGGCGTACGCGAGGATCATGCCGACGGGTCCGGCGCCGATGATGATGACTGGATGAGGTCCTGTGGACATCTTGATGGTGAGTGCAATCTTTGATGAAAGGTGCAATCTCGATGGTTATGGCAAACTTGATGGTCAAACAACTCCAATAGTCGAAACAATCCTAATAATCAGAATTTCGATGCTCAAAGCAATCTTTATGATTCAAAACAACATTGATGATTGGAAAAAGCAATTGCGTGGAAGGTCAGATTGATCTTAGTACCCGAGGAAAGTGTTGGGTGCATGGAAGAGGCTACGAAGCTGGCCATTATATATGACTGATAGAAGACACCTGGGCCAGGCCATTGTCTCGTAGCAATTAATCAATGGTCACAGTATCGCTGATGACAGGTCACTTTGACTATTAGCAAACTTGATCTCAATTCGCCCAAATCGGCAAATGGGCCACAGTCTCGGATCATAAAGTCAGCCCTAATGCGCCTCCAAGCCATTGTCACAAAACTACCACAAAGTAAGCTTTCTTTGTTGACACGCACGCACCCAAGAGGACATGGCATTCAAACTCTCAGACAGAGCTCGAAATGCTTCGGCTCATGGCCGTTCCGTTTTCCTCCCGACCTTTCTGTGTCGTCTTGATGTGGTGTCGGTATTGGAGCTGGATGCAAAGGTTGGCTGTCATAAGCAGGCCGATCACTCCAAATCGATGAGATGATCACACCGGTTGGCCCAATCCGGGTGTGACCAGAACAAGGCTCGATGATATCGAGCTCACTTTGCAGTTTCAGGTCCAATCCTCGCCTCTAGCGTCTGGTGGAGGAGGTGGCTTTTGTGCGACACTCCCGGATGAAGTCCCGGCCATTCTGTTTGCACTATCCAAGCCATCTGCGATGAGACCCAAGATCCAAAAACATGAGGGCGAACTCATACACCGTTGGCTCAGAAACACATAGGTATATCATCCCTTGCCCACACTTCAAGCTTCGGTGATACAATCACCTTGAGGGCCGCGGTGCGTTTCCACCTTGTGTCCACGATACCAACCGTCGTAATCGCAGTTGTAGAATAACTGACTCCATGCTGTATCACTCGGACTCGTTTGGATCATATGCGGAACTTTCACACCATGAGGGCATAGTGATCGAAGGCAGTCTATTATGGCTGTTTTAGCTCATGTCACTCCTGGGGAGGCACTGTAAGTAAATTTGCAGCACCCACCTTGCTTCCTCATTTCTGAAAACGCTGTCAAGTCACCACAAGGGCTTATATCACACTCCAACTTGGTTTTCATTGCTTGGTGGCTGTCCTCGATCGAGCGGTTCAAGATCACTAGGAGAAGCTCTTTGGCGTACGCAGCTGCAGTTGCAGCTGCGTAATGCTGCCATGTATTGTTTTATGCGAGTCAGCATAGTCACATATTCCACGGATAACGAGGCATGGGTAGTGGTTGACGAGGCCCGCGGCTTCCATTTCCACGCATAACGCTCCATGCCGTCTCCCTAAACAGTCCCGGACATGGCTGTCCCTGACTACTCGATTGCCCGAGGCTATCAATCCGTAATGAACCACGGGCTCTAGGCTAGTTCTATCGGGCCGCTTCACTAGCTGCCTTGAATCACAGTCAAGACAATTATGATACATTGAATCATGCTGGTAACTTGCATTAAATAAGAAGTCATCAAAGTGCCGAGTGTCGTACTTCCACATCGTCGACGGATACTTTTGGCAGACGTCGCCCAAGAACTTTGAAATCTTGCTACCTTCCAGTTGATGAATTGCCTGCAGTTTGGAGACAGCCGTGAGAAGAATCTGTGGTGGCCGGTTCAAGGCACCTGTCCGTAGGAACTTGCCGCCATGAGTGGCCTTCCCAATGTCGTACTGGATAACACCCCCATGAGTCGCGCTGCTGGTTGGCAGACCGACCACAACATCTCCTAGCCTGACATCTGCATCCTTACTTGGAACCCCACCTCCGATACCGACTAGCAACCCGAACTTGATGGATTGGAAGCTGGATAGCAACTGCATGGCTACTATTGCAGCGGAAGCAATACCGTACTCTCCGCTCGGTAAACATGCGATGATAACGTTATGTTTCCCTCTCCTTCCTAAGGTATATGCGTTGTGATCGTTGGGCTTGACGGGTAGGTCCTCGTGTACTTCATCCAGCATTGCCTTCGCCGCGGCCATCTCCAAGGAGAGCGCGCAAATCCACCCGACGGTGTAATCTTCATGGCGTAGGGTTGGCATCGTGGAAACTCTGTGTTTGGCCACGTCCTAAGAGGTTGTCATTGGAATTCATCGCTCAAGTGTCTGTGGAATGCCGTTCAGATCGCCGTATGAGAGCGAAAATGAGGCGCGGGGTGACGGTGAGAGGAGACGAGGCTGCGAGGCTGCGCCTCTGCTTGCTGTTTTTCGAGTCTCGTGAGACGCCATTCCGCATCGGGCTTCCAAGTGTGCCCTTGTCAACGCGTGGATTGTGCTGTCTAATCAGAAGTATTCTAGGGAATTGAAAGCTTTCAGAAACTGAAGGAGTGCAGGTGGGACGAGGATGGAATTACAAGAATAGGATCCCGAAGTCCGGGGAGGTAGCCTGCCTGCCTACATGGTGTGTACCGAATGGCCGGGTCGAACGAGGTACTTGTGAAGTAGACTACCTTATTTCGCGAGAATGCTAGGTTGCCTACTAAGAACGATTTCAAGGTGATCCAGAAATCTTTTGATATCATATGTATCTAGATAACAGCAACGCTAATGATTTGGCTTCATATTTTCCGTATCCAATCCCAACGCCAGGCACCCACGCAAATTCGAATTAAAGGGCATGTATGGTCTTGGAGGTGAGGATGTAAAAATGTAAGAAGTGTGGTCGAAAGGGCCTCGGATAGAGGGGTATCTCAAGAAGTGAAAAGAAGTCGCCCAACCAAATTTGGTCTTTACAGAACTCCGCCGGGAAGGTTGATCTGCGCTTGTCGTGGCTCAAAACCAGCGCTGTTTGGCGCTGAACCCGGGCCCGGTGGATAGACGGTGTTGTTTTCAGGCGGCTGTTGTTGTTTCCGCAGCATAAACATTGGCTTCCGTCCTTCCTTTTCCAGCTGCTTGAAGAGAATGAGCGGTCGCTCTTCTAGCCCGAGGCAGCGTTCCTGATCGCCGTACACAATGTAAAGGGCATACTGTTTCCAGTCGCCGTTGATGTTATACTTCTTGAGGGCAGCTGGAAGGACTTTGTAGCACGGATCATCGACGGAGACGCGGAAGGACTTAAATATTTCCACGCTGGGGTTTTCACCCCCTGCTCTAGACTCAGAACGCGAGGGTATCTCGGATCGTGTGGCGGAGGATGGGGGAGGGTTCAGCCGGTCCAGGCGGGACTGAGGTTGTGCAGTGTCGTCGTAATGATCATGGTGGGTGCGGGCAGAGCCTGGTTGCGAGTAGGCACGGGATGCTAGGGTCTGCGGTGCGCCGTAATGATTGCCAGGGGATGTCGGGGACGGTAGATTTGGTGATAACTGCGACTTTCCATTCATCGTACTAAGATGTGAAGACGCGGCCACAGCAGCGGCGGACGGGTCCAGATTGGTGCCGTCATTGTACGTCCGGCCCTCGTGGATAGAAGGTGGAATGTGGGTAGGGGAATGGTTCTTGGGAGTTGTGCCTCCGTGAACTCGCTTGGACAGGTTCCGAGACATGATCGAGCCCGAGCGGTCCAGAATAGTAATGCCAGACGGTTGGCCTGTGAGCGTTGACCCGGAGAATCTGTCGTCATGGTAACTGTCCGTAGCCGGCACGGCTGTCGGCGGTGGTAGCGGTTGGGATTTATCCTTTGCCATCTTGAATACGGGCAAAAGCTCCTCCCTCAGCCGTCGATAGTCCTCTAAGACACGCCGTAGCTCAGTCTCGACGCTGATGATCTTCTCGTCTCGAAGTCGGATGGATTGGATTAGTCGAGCAATATCTTCCTGGGTTGCGCTTTCGTTCATACTTTGGTCGGCAGCTACGCAGAGTTAGTAGAGTTATAAGCAGAAAAGACACGGCGGAACATACAAAGAGGAATGTAGTGGTCACCGTCGAGCGGAATATCCTGCTTGACTTTTGTCTCGTAGACACTCTTGAGAATGGTCAATCGGTGTCCCACACTGGCAATGCCCATCTCTTTCAGCTCGTCATGTCTTAATGCAATGAGGGCCTCTCCAACAATACCGTTCTCTACCGACGCGACATCAGTTGTGTCCTATACTCCGCGAAGTCCAGAGTTCAACTTACCTATGAAAGATTGGCAGTACTGGCGAAGACCTAGAGAAGCGACATAGCTCGCGCATTCTTCGGCAGTCCATTCAGTGATTATTGTTCTCGGGGACTTTGAATTATCGTCATTATGTGCGAAGGTGGGAGTGGGTTCTGCTGAAGGGAACTCTGACTCTGATGCAGAGCCTTCTGAGTCCGTCGCTAGGTGAGGAGACGTGATGACGCTGCGCTCGTACTCATCGTCCGCGTCGGAGTCTGCGTGATAGGAGGTATGGAGTGACATGGCGATAGCGATAGAGGACTGACGACGCCCACAAGGAAGAGGGAGGAGTAGTGGACGTCGTTCGGCTAGAATCGGTGCGGCGCTGGATGCGACGGCGGGTGAATATGAAGAGTTTCAGGGTCGTAAAAATGTCGTAATCGTGTCATTCACTGTCAACTGGGGCCCAGAGCAAAGGAGTGTGCGAGGATCGGCCAAGCGGGTGTGCCACATGGAATGGCCGGCGGCTAAAACAAGAAAATCGGCGACTCGAGGGAGCGAAAATAATCGGAGGCAGAGAAAGAGTCGAGAGATAAGTGCGCCGATGCTCAAAAAAATGCTGATGCCCGACGATGAGTAGGAGGAGATTGAGGAGATTGTGATCGGTCGTTAGCGCCAGCAGCGTCGATGGTGATGAGAGCGGAGGCGGGGAAGCTCAGGCAGAGATGCCTTGATTGGGAGCGGACTGGGGGAGCAGCGGCAAAAAGCCCGTCCGGAGCATAGGTACAAGCAGCGAGCGAAGGGATACGACGATGGAAAAGCCGAAATACGGCTGGTCGCAGAGTGATGGGAGTCGACGAGGTTGTTGATCTGCTTGGGGCGCGAAGACGCACTCCGGGATCGCCGCACGTGATGGCCCTAGACACTCGTCCAACTGAGGAGAGAACGAGTCAACGACAAACCTGGTCTATTTTAGAATAAATACCCTGCAAGGATAAGCTTGACCTTTATCTTGACTCTCAAGGATAGGAACACGAATCGTCGGATGCTACCGACTCCTTAAGAAGCAAAACTCGGACTTCAGCACTCATCCTTGCGTCTTAACTTCCCCCAGCCAAGCCAGCCTTCGAGGACCATTACCTTGTCCGAGTGTCTGGCCGAAGTATCCAGTGGATCATTCAATCTATCAAGGGAATGATCAATATCCAAGTCACTGAAAGGATCCTCAGAACAAAAGAATAGGGGATGTTCCTGGGAACTGACTTCTCTGGATGGACGATTCGAGGACGACTATTGCGCACGCATTGCTACTAGTCTCGGGCGTCGACGCTCTACAAAAATCAATATCGGACGATGTATGGAGGGACCCTCTTCTCCGGATCAATATTATTCGCGATTGTCCAAGATGACCTGGGTCAATTCTGTCAAAAACCAATAGTGCCGGACCCTTTACTTTTTTGGCCCATTTAGGGGGCTCCAAATCCTCCGCCGCCATCCGTTGGATTGGACACTGTCAGCTTCAATAACAAGTCAACGAGGTATATGGTCCGCGGCATAAACTCAGCATTATCCTGTTTCTACTGCCGCCCCGAGCTTTGCCACTCCCTTTCAACGGGCGCTCGTTAAGCATCCGCGTCAGCCTCACCGATAGCCCCCTTAGCCAGCCCTCAAGAGTCAATGATGGCTTCCTGCACGGTGATATCAGCTAATCCGGCCTTCGTTTAGCGACAACCGACTGGTTGCTACGCGAGCCTGGGGCTGTGCTCGCCACGAGTATAGGGGGTGCTACGTACTCGATTTCTCCTTTACACGGTAGTACAGAGTAAATGCTTCTCCTTACGCTGCTGATGCACCCTTGCAGATGTACACCGTTGTCACCGTATACTATGCCGCGTCTCCGCATGCATAACCGCCCACACTCGTTTATGTGGGCCACGGTAAATTCTCCTGAGATCGGGCGCTGTGTCTATATTGACTCCTGTCCCTGAAGTTCGGTTAGCAATTGCCGAGTCCCAGACTTCCCAGCCCCAAGCGCCGGGGGCTACTATAAATATCGGAGTTGGCCTTATGCCAGACTCCACATTTGTAGATGAGGGCGCTTAGCAGGTTACACCTTGACTGCTTGCTAGCATTGACTTTTGGTCAAATTTCGAGTAATTGACTTTTTAAGTAAAAAAGTTTAAACGCTCTGCTTGATAACACGGATATCCTGGTCTAAACGCGTAAGTGCGGCATTCAATGGAGTTCGCCGGGCGGCCGTCAGATCTATATATTTTTGAACACTCACTCTGCCATATACAGCTACAATTACAACTTCGGCAATCGACCACCCTGAGAGAAAATTACTTTGTCATTATTCCAAGCAATATAATCGATACGTTCTTTTACCAATCCAAATAATGCGAACTCATTATTCTAGAAGTTTTCATTGCTCTAGATATCAAGGGATCGAGATACCGAAATTCTACCGGGTCCGAGGTGCATCGCTACTCTTCTTTCTTTCAGCCTCATAGCCTCAGCCCTTTGATCTCTTCAAAACTTGAACATCATCGTATGAACACATACTCGGAAACAAAGAAACTAATCAAGAGAATACCACAGCCGCAGTCGCCATCTAATCGCCCGGCTCGGCGCAGATCAAGTCCTCCGCTGGCGCATTTTCTCCGCCGACCTTTTTACGTTTCCTTATACTTACAGCCTTACAACTCTCGAACTACATCTCACGCTGGTACTTTTCGATCTTCTACGCCTGTCAGACAAGTCGCCTCAGACCAGACTCTCCAGCATACCCATGAACTCCGCGCAATCCACCTAAATCTACGGACCCAGCCGGCGCGGACGCCGAGTCGCCATCCAATCACTACCCTACGAACACCGACTCGAACAACGACACCCCATCTATCCACTACCACAAAATCAATTCCGCACACCTCAAACCAAGCACCTCAAATACTCACAACGATGCCCTCCTCCCCAACGTCATCCTCCGCGCCCGCGCACCCCCCAAACCCATCCGACCTCGAATCCGACCTCCTCAACCACCTCGCCTCCACCCACGCGCTCGACGACCTACACACAAACCTCCTCTCGACACTACAACGGCTCGGCTGGACCGAGAAAATCCGACGGCTATCGACGGAACTCCTCCGCGCAAACCGGTGCGAGCGCTTCGACGACGTCGTCGAGGCCGTCGTCGCCTCGGCGCAGGGCCGCTCGCATCCGTTCCTGGTCGACTCGGACTCCGAGAATAGCTCCGGCGCGCGCGCGAATCACTCGCACACTTCGAACGAGGATGTGGATGGGGTGGAAGGTAACGGCGGCTACTCGTTTGAGAATGCGGATGTGCGGATTCCGAGTGTTGTTGTTGAGCAGGGGTATCGCGCGATCAAGGACTTATTGAGGGAGGTGGTTATTCTTGGGGATGAGGGAGACGGGGCAGGAAGTAGTAACGGTCCTACGGGTTCGAGTGGGAATATCGCTGAGGTGGTGGGAGAGAGTGCGGCGAAACGGCAGGGTGACAAGTCACTAAATGGTGATACAAGTCCGACCAAGAAGGGAGACAAGAAGGTCAAACAAGGAAAGCAGACGAAATGAGTCTGCCGCACACCCGTCAGAGGGTCTTGTATCGGATGTCTGGGGGCTATTTGCTATCGGCGTTATGGGTAGGGATTTCTGGTGTTTAAAGAGTGACATTTGATACCAGCCCTGATATGTACAACATCTCGGTCGAGTTACTACTGCCAATGTTAGCGGGTTTAACCGTCGAATATACGTCTGCACCGTATCTAAAATTCGGAGTGTATCACAATTCAAAACCAATGAGTTCGTTTAATGACGTCGAGGAGGATCGCTCCCTGTCGCCAGAGACCTGTATCCCCACCACGCTAGATCTAGCTAATGTTGACGCATAAGGCCATTATGTAAAAAAAAGGAAAAGGGAATTTAATCGTAGAGGCTGTCGTCATTACCGGCTTCACCAAATGTGTTGTTCTCATCCGCAACCTCATTTGCAGAAGGGAAGCGGAAGAAGGTGCTGCCACCAGAGTTCTTCAGGCTCTGGGCGAACGCTTCATATCGGCGGATCTCCACATCGCTGACGGATCGTCGGGCAGTCTTCATAGCCTCTTCGAAGTGAGCTCGTGTGAGCTCAGGAACGGGGTCTTCGCCCTCCTCCTCATCCTCCATCTTAACATCCTCACCCGCAGCTTCGCGCTGCTTCTGGCGCTCAATGTCAAGAGAGATAGACTCCTTGATAGCCAGCTTGACGGCACGCTGGGTAACAAATCCAAGATCGGCACCGGAAAATCCGTGGGTCTTGCTGGCGATGAAGGGAATGTCGACATCGGTAGCGACAGGGGTCTTGCGCAGTTGAGCCTTGAGGATACCCTCGCGAGAAGCCTGGTCGGGCAGAGGAACGTAGACAAGAGTGTCAAGACGACCGGGACGCACCAGGGCAGCATCGAGCTGCTCGGGTCTGTTGGTCGCACCAATGACGAAAACGTTCTTCTTGGAGGTCATGCCGTCCATTTCTACATTCAAATTAGTCTGTTTTCATACAATCATGTTTGAGGCACTTACCAGTGAGGAGCTGGTTCACGACACGGTCAGAAGCACCACCAGCATCTCCGACGGAGCCACCACGAGACTTAGCGATAGAATCTAACTCATCGAGGAAAACAACGCAAGGAGCGGCCGCACGAGCCTTGTCGAAGATATCACGAATGTTGCTCTCAGACTCACCAAACCACATGCTCAGCAACTCAGGACCCTTGACGGAGATGAAGTTTGCAGCACACTCGTTGGCAACAGCCTTGGCAAGCATGGTCTTACCGGTACCAGGAGGACCATAGAACAAAACACCGCGAGAAGGTGACAGACCGAACTTCTGGAACTTTTCGGGGTGGTCGACGGGGTATTGAACGCTCTCGATAAGCTCGCGCTTGACTTCCTCGAGACCACCAATATCCTCCCAGCGGACGTTGGGAACCTCGACGACAGCAACCTCGCGAAGAGCGGAGGGGTTGGAGACGCCAAGGGCATAGCGGAAGTTCTCCATGGTAACACCGAGCGAGTCCAAGACTTCCGCATCGATAGTGTCCTCATCAAGATCGATGAGGTCCATCTTCTCACGGATCTGCTGCATGGCAGCCTCAGAGCAGAGAGAGGCAAGATCGGAACCAACGTAACCGTGAGTCTCAGCAGCGATGGTCTCCAGGTCGACATCATCACCAAGCTTCATGTTCTTAGTGTGGATGGAGAGAATCTCGAGACGGCCAGTAGGGTCAGGAATACCAATGTCGACCTCACGGTCGAAACGACCAAAGCGGCGAAGAGCGGGATCAATAGAGTTGGGGCGGTTGGTGGCGGCCATGACGACGACGTTGGAGCGAGCCTTCATACCGTCCATCAGGGTCAAAAGCTGAGAGACGACACGGCGCTCAACCTCTCCGTTGGTCTTCTCACGCTTAGGCGCGATCGAATCAATTTCATCAATGAAGATAATGGCAGGCGAGTTCTTCTCAGCTTCCTCAAAGGCCTTGCGGAGGTTCGACTCGGATTCACCAGCCATCTTGGACATGATCTCGGGACCGTTGATCAGGAAGAAGAAAGCACCAGTCTCGTTGGCGACGGCACGAGCCATCAGAGTCTTACCCGTACCGGGAGGACCGTACATGAGGATACCGCGAGGAGGTTTAATACCAATGGACTTGAAAAGTTGAGGATGACGAAGCGGTAGCTCGACCAACTCACGGATCTGGGCCATCTGCTTGCGGCATCCACCAATGTCATCGTAGCCGACTTCGTTTAAGTTGTTCTCCTCGTCCTCACGCTGAATTGGCTCACCCTCGCTGTGGATGATAGTATCCGGAGCAACGATACCGAACTCTGGGGGATCCACCTCAACAACCTTGAACTCAACTTGTCGCATACCACCTCTTACTGTGAAGAGATCTCCCTGCTTCACGGGCCTGTATCCATCACGGAAGTAAGGAGCAAGGTAAACATCGAAGAGCGATCCGGTCAGACCCTCGACGGTGTCGGCAATGGGAAGAACAGCGATACGCTTGGCCTTTGCACAAGTAAGGAGCGATTAGCCGCCACTCAACGCCACTCAAATAACAATGCAACTCACATATTTGATATCGGGACAAGCGTGGACAGTGATGATATCACCGTGCTTGACACGCAAGTTATGCCTGACAACCCTGTTGATACGGGCGCTTCCATCATCGAGATCATCGTCGGCAAGCACAATCAGAACCGTCTCCTTGCGCTTCTTTCCTCGGACCGTGACTGTGTCGCCTCGGAAAAGACCGAGAGTGTCCATGGTGTTGTTAGAAAGGGAAATCGTCGAGTTATCATCGTTAACGGCATCAGTAACACTAAGAAACAGGGATTAGCGCCACCCGAACAGCTCTGCACTGGGTAAAGTTGATAGCTCACATCAGGCTGTTGGGCTTCTTCTTCTTCTTCAAAATAGCTGTGGAGGTGTCGAGTTCCTGCGGAAAGTCAGCGAATTGGGCGAGAGCGCTCTGGTGTATGACTGATGTACCTCTTTCTTCTCGGCACCAGAAGCATCACTGGCGAAAGGTTAGTCCATCGGCTGGCAGGAACGAACAGAAGTGAATGCCATACAGAAGTTTCTTCTTGTGTTCGTCTGAACTCATCTTGATTGATATCGCCTAGCGATGAAAAGGCGAACAAGACAATTACGCAACGTAGACTCGGGGAGAGTTTACGCAAGAAGGTTGAGTGTGCCGGACCTGGAAACGCCCCAGCAACACGAATGAAATGCGAAAAGCCGACGTAAATGCAAACAGGGAAAGTTCCAAAGGACTGCGAGAATGGCCCAAGGAACTAAGAAAAGGCACAAAGATGGATGAGGTTGAGAACGGGGTCAGATAGAGAGAGTTGGAGGTGAGATCGGAAGTGGACAGAGGAGCTCCAGTTATGAAGAGGTGACGATTAACTCGACCGCCAAGGTGTTCCGTTGATGACTTAAGCACCGAGCCTTTGTATCAACCGCCACCGCCCTGAGAAGAAACAAATGGAACCCGGTCGTAGCGGCCTACGTACAATAATCTCTTCTCGCCTCTGTCAGCTTCTTGCCATCGCCCTCTTCTGCAGGGATTTCCTTTGTTTGCAAATCCGTAGGCTACCATGGGGTGCGTCAGCCCGGCAATGGACAGCTCAGGGTCCCTCCGCTAGTCTGGGCCTGAATTCTGAGGCATTCAGTTCACCCATGGATGGAGCCTTGCGATCTATATGCCGTGGCCATTATTACAACTTTACCCAGGCACCAATGCAAGCAGCGGGTGATTTGAAGCTACAAACTGCCTCGCCAGGCTGCATTGCTCAAAGCTTTGCAATAATTCCAACAATGCGGATAAAAAAGCCATGGAGCTCGTGGACGGTCAACCCATCCAAGGTTCTTTATCAAAGCTCAGGATATGGTTTGTTGTAAAACAACTAACTTTTCATTTGCGTTTCTGAGCCTGGGACAATTAATCCTCACCATAGAATCTACAGATGACTCGCACTCTATGAAGAGTCATGCCGACTTAGCGGATCGAGAGGTATATTTGCTTAGGATTGTTCTCCAGTTGCATGCCCTTGATCTTGTCTTCGTTTCATCCACCTTCAGGCGGCGCTCTCCCAACGTCTACTAAAGAAACGACAAGTTCAGCTGATTCCCTAGCTGAGATACCTCAAAAGTTCCTCTGGTAGCCAAGATGCTGTGCAAGGAAAGCTATCCCGAAGACTCCAAACGTGCATTCCGAAGATCACCTCTAAGAGAAGGAGATCTGGCTGAGCTTTGCGCAAAGGCAAGCTATCCTCCTATTTCGTATACAGCCACACGATGCTCCCCACAGTTCTAAAGTACTCCGCGGACATCCCGCAAACCGATCAAGTCGACATGGTCTACGCAACCCTTCCAGGGTACAAGCTCCACCATTTTGCGGAAGATGGCGAACCTGGTCTACCAACGATCAAGCGGTCATCATCACCGGCAGACGTGGTCGAAGGGATGCTTGTCTTTGGACTGACCAGGGAGCAGCGCAGCGTCATCCAGGAGATCGAAAGCGTACAAACCGGACACAGTAGGTTCACGGATGTCCATGTCCAGGTGTCGCTGATGGACAAAATCCGCGGCTTTGTGGTTAAATGCCAGAAGACTGTGGACGCAGGCACTTTCGTTTGGCCGTGGGATTCTAATGATTTAGGGCTGGTCCCCATGGGAGCCTCCTTCTGGCCCATAGATGAGTTCTAGAATGGTCAGCTTTGCGGACAATGTCGGTCAGCTAAATAAAGTGCAAGGCGACGCTTCTTGGCTTGTGAATATTTGCTATCGGCGTTCGTTGGATACCCCTCTGTTTAATCCTGGAGATTCAGATCAGCTTGGTCCTACTGTTTACTGGCAGCTGAAGTTACTCTATTTCCTTGTTACTTGTTACCTTGAATAGACACGTTCGCCTAGCGTGTCACGAAAGAGTATAATTTAAACATATGCCCTAGACTATGCCAATCTCATCTATCCGCTATCTATCAAATGTACAAGAATTGAACGGTCACTCTACAGCGTAGAAGCCCATAGATCCGCGAAGCCCCAGGCCCCGGCCATGAAACTGACAACGCCAACCAAATGACCGGGGAAGCCAATCCCGTCCTCAAAGCTCCAGTGCAAACACAGCGGCGTCCAGCAAGCATTATTCACTAGACTCTTGTTCCACGACCTGGCTTCCGCATTTAGCTCCTCGCGCTTCTCCGGCGACGCCTCAGCCTTAACCTCAGCCTTCTTCCGCAACACCCTTGCCCTCCACAGCACGAAGTACTGCAGAATAATATGGCCCAGCCATGCCCTCGTACTCCAGATGTCCACCTTCGCCGCCCCGCCCCACCGGGCAAGAAATCGCTTGGGTATGACGCCTTTCGTTGTGAGAAATGCGGCGTTCTCGAGCGCTTGGTAGATGATGTTTGCGAGGACTTGGAGGAGAGTGAGGGCGTAGATGGTCTTGTCTGCCGGCGGGGATTTTAGCGTCGCGGAGCCCCAGGCTATCAGTTGAGGGAGATCTAAGAGGCGCAGCATGAAGCGGGCTTCGGACATGAGGGAGGAGAGAGCGAGAAGAGGGGAGGTCTGCGGGGTTGATGATGACGGTGTTGTTGGTTTCACAGTGGACGGGGCGGTCTTTGAGCGGAGGCGCGCAAGAAGGCTGAGGCGGGTTTGGAGCGCAATCCAGGGCGCGGAGGCAAGGACATGGTGGAGGATGTGCGAGGTGTACTGGATGAAGGAGAAGATGCGTTCTTGGCCGGCTGATGTCGCTAGAATTCTATACAGTAGATCTTGGTAAGCTCGGCGATAAGGAGAGTGGGGTTGGGGATTCCGATCGCAGTTCTGCTCGTACAGATATGAAGGGACATATGTAGACTCACGTATTAAGACGTCCGTTGAATCTATCTGCGGTCAAAAGAACTGCGAGCAACCGGCGCTGCGCAGCTTGCCTGGACGATACCGGAGCTGCGTTTCCTGCGGGGCTCACTGGCTTCTCGGTGTTGGGCGCCTTGTCGTCTGCCATAGTGAAGTGTTTGGCGGACGGACTCTAGATATTATTATGATATGCTGTAGGGAGAAATAGAGGTAGATTTATCGCCAGCGATAAGCAGGGGTTGAGAGTTTAAAGAAAAAGAGAGTCTCCATGTCCCCGGACTGTCACGATCCAGATGATCTCGGCCTGGTGCCGAGGCTCGGAACGACCGCGGTCAGATACCGACACCAACTGAGCTGGCTAACTACACCTGTTCATCAATTCCGAGAGATAGTTCCGCTCTGCCTTCAATATCATTGATGTAAGGTCGTCGGATTTATGATCCGAATTGAGCATTACATGGCATATCAATTCATCTTGATATTGGGTAATCCACCCTGTGCGATAAACAGCAGCACCCATTTCCGCAGTCGCATAAATCCCAGTTCCATGCCGGAAATAATCGAAGAAAAACAAAAAAAATCATTAAGTCATTAACTCGTTACCTGCAAAGCCATGCCAAATGCTTTTCTTTTCCGCCCCTTGATAAAACAACGCATCTTTCCAGCACACCCTACCCCGGGAATCAATCGACCCATTACTCTTCTCCGTCTTCGTGGCTGTGGACCGAGATCTCAAGTTCTTCATCGTCGGACTCAATGAACGGAGCGTGTCCTTCAACGTCGGAAACAACATAGCCCCTCTTGTGAATCTCAGTGCTCAAGGTCTCGATCTCCTCATTTATCTCCTCAATCGTCGCCAAGTTGCTCAGGGCACTCATGTTGAGAGAGGACTCATATCCCGCGAGATGCGAAGTCCGTCTACTACGGCGGCGGTGAAAAGCACGGTGTGAGTACTGCGTGAAATGAGGCGGCGGCGGAGGAGGACGAGGAGCGCGTAAACCAAGGTTTTTGACCACGTTCGCGTCTGACACAGGTGTCTCCCACAAGTCCCAAGCACTCAGAGGCTTGATATCGGGATTGTTGCAAACCTCATTGAGACTGACCCAAGTTCTTTCTTGGAGCTTGCGGTCACAGTGGTAGCAGGCTCTGTACTGGCAGCGGCCGGGGCGGGAATGTACGTCTGCGCTGAGTCTGCTCTGGTCTGTTTCGAACTTATGGAATTCATACTGCTGTGCAGTTCCCTGGCCGGGATCGTAACTGCTTCCAGACATAGATAGAGTTCTCTCCATCTCGCAAAGCTCCAGAACCTCCAGCTTCTGTTGCCACAGTTTGTCTCTCTGCTTGTCGGTATATTCGCCGTCGAGGATTGCTTCCGTTATCGAGTCGCTCAGGAGTGAGCCGTTACGATCGGTGGATGCTGCATAGTCGGTGGCGTCCTCAGTACACAGGTAGAACCATTTCAGGAAAGGCCTTCTGCCGCAGTTGTTGCAGGTTTCGTACTGGTCAATCCTCCACTGGCGGGTTACGGTACTATGAGAGCAGTTATTGTGGCGGCACTGCTGGGGATGGTGTGCAACGATGGCTGGGGTTATAGTGTATGGCTGATGAAAGGAATCGTCCGACTCTTGGGAATCATCGGCTGCGTCGAACGAATCCTCGTTTATGTCAACTGATTCCAAGTGCTGGAAAGATGCCATGTCCGAGTCTGGATCTGGGGATACGCCCATCAAGACTGGGTAGGAACTCAATCCCTCACCATTCATGGTGGAGGGAAAGTGAGACCAAACATGCAGAGAAAACTAGTGTTATGAAAGTTGCCATTAGGATAGCAGTGAGGTGAATCTTCTCTCGGCACGCTTCTTTGCCTGGAGCTCCAGTGCACACCAGGCAAAGATTAAAACAAGGTACATAGTAGTTTCTTAGACTTGCTCACATGTCTAGCAGACTCTCATATGTCTAGGTTATTTGAAAAGAGTTACCATCACTATTCTGAATAAAGGGTTGGTTCTATACAATATACATCACAGATATTCTTTGTTTAATGCCTGAGGCATCACTCGGCTGTGAAGCAGGAAACCAAAGACATTGATCAAGATGCCTGCCAGAAAGCTCCAGGTCCAAGACTTTTCTGTATTCATCAGACGCATCGTGTAGACATAGAGGATATTATCTGAGATATTATGCCATACTGCTACAAAGTGGACTACGGCAGATTGGGGGTCGGCGTCTTCCGATGCCGCAGGCCCAGCCGAGATATAAAGCAAGCAGCTGCCGGCCTCGTGGCGCCGACTCGATTCCCCTCCACTCCAGCCGTCAGCTCCAGGCCAAATTCCTATCCTTCTGGAGCTTGTTTTCAGGGAATTCTGCACCTGCTAGGTTGAAGACGCGTGCAGAGCTATAAAATTCGCCGACCAGAGCCCCAGTTGCCCAGGGCCGCCAATTGACTCCGCATCCCAACCTCGGTAAGCTCCAGGAGTCCCGAGTCGATCTGCTGTTGTCCAGCCTCTCCATAAACAAACACCTCCCCCCCTGTCCTATATTGCTATTCGCCCAACGAATCCCAACCCCATATTTTCTCTTGTCGGTCCTGACCCGCCACGTCTCATCGCTCCATCTTTCTTCCCACATCGCCTGTCATCGCGTTTACAGTTCATTGCTTTTCCTCGAGCTCACCGCGTTTTCGATCGCTGCAGGTCTCCTCTTATCGCTCCTCCACATCGCAGCCATGTCCGTCAAGTTCGAAGACGTGCAAAAGACCGCTACCGCTACCGTCGCGGCCGCCGACACATCCATCCGGGCAGACACAAAGGAGTTGGCGCATAAGGTCGGCGAGCGCCTGACCGGAGGCAATCCCCAGAATGGATACCTTGCTGTATGTTCCCTTTGCGAAACCCGGGGATTTGGTGGTTGTTGCTGACCGGGTATTTCGCGCGCAGATGTACCTACGAGAGCTCCAGGCCAACCCTCTGCGCACGAAGATGCTCACCTCCGGTGTTCTCTCTTCCGCGCAAGAGTTCCTCGCATCTTACCTTGCCAACGATGTGAGCAAGCACGGCCACTACTTCAGCTCCCGAGTCCCCAAGATGCTTCTGTACGGCATGTTCATTAGTGCCCCTCTCGGCCACGTCCTCGTCGGCATCCTTCAGAAGGTCTTCGCTGGTCGCACCAGCTTGAAGGCCAAGGTTCTTCAGATCCTCGCCAGCAACCTGATTGTATGTTCCTCCAGTCAACGAGTACCCCATATGCGCGGCAGATCCGCTAACCGAGGTATCCTAGGTTTCCCCAATCCAAAACGTGGTCTACCTGACCTCCATGGCCATCATCGCTGGCGCCCGTACTTTCCACCAGGTCCGCGCCACCGTTAAGGCCGGTTTCTTCCCCGTCATGAAGGTCAGCTGGATCACCTCGCCGCTGGCTCTGGCCTTTGCACAGAAGTTCCTCCCCGAGCACACCTGGGTGCCCTTCTTCAACATCGTCGGGTTCTTCATTGGAACCTACGTCAACACTCACACCAAGAGAAAGCGCCTGGAAGCGCTGCGAAAGGTATAATCATCCCAGAGATCTGTTGATTTCCTCGGTTAACCCCTCACAGCGTTATGATTCCCGCCGCGGAGGTCCCGGCAGCGAGTACGAGAAGGGACCCGGACCCGACTACCGGTAGAGAAAAAACTCCCTTTGACCAATTACCATTGACGACCGTCGAACATCATACGCCACGTTTACATAGTCTGTTCGACACAATCTCAACTTCTTCTCCACCCTCCCCAATCATATCCTCTCCCGCCCGCATTTTGTCCTGTCGATACTCGGTGCACTGAATCACTCTGAATCTCAACCGTCTGTTAGACGAAGATATGCTTTATCCTTACGATGAATGGTTGCTCGTTTTTTATCCTGCCCTCGATTTACATACACAATTTCGACATAGTTTGCAATTTATAATGCCGCTTACTGCATTCCCCTATTTCATTCTTGATACACACATGCACCGTGCAGTGGCTGTGGTAGTCCTGATATCTGGTATATCTCGCCTTTGGCTTCTCGTTACCGAAATTGCTTCGTTTCAGTTCAATTTCAGTTTCAATGTCTACATTCAAGGTTTCTTCTACGGAACCGACGAGAAACTGTAAGTAACAATGCACAAGTCCTTCTGGGAGTTGATATTTTCCCAATTAGCACCACCCATCAACTCAATAAATCTACCCTTGATACCGTAACCGAACCTCATTCCTCCATAGCCCCCTCACCGCCCCTCTTCTTCCTAACCCACGCAACAAAGTCATCTAGCGCCCCAGGCCAAGCCCCATCCTCACTCCACCACCCAAACGCCTCATCATCATGGCTCTTGCGCATAAACACCTCGACCTGCTGCCATAGATCCTTGTTCACGGGCTTCTTGCCGCGGCTCTCAAGGAATTCAACCCACCAATCCAACCATGGTGTCGTCTCCGTGTTCCAGGCGACTCCGCCCTTTGGTGTCGTGAAGAAGAGGTTCCACTGCTCGACGGCGATCTCGAATTGAAGGTTGCGCTGGCCCTGGACTAGGCAGAGGGGGAATGTGTAGCGGTAGACGCGGCGGAAGAGGTCGGGTTCGGAGGGGATGCGGGTGCGGAGGCGTTGAGCGTGAGCGGCCATTTTGGGGATGGAGTCGCATCTGCTCCTGTTAGGTGAAACAGTACTCTGGTGAGATGGGTTAAAGGTGCTTACTGGACACCTCTCCAGCCGTTGAGGAAGCCCTCGCGGGTGAATTCGCCCATCGATGGTGATTGCAGAAGCTCGGCGATTGCAAGGCACGCTACTTCGTCCAGCTCGACTTCGATGTCTCCTAGGAATTGCATGGCGCCTTCGATGCCGATAGTGTCTGGGTTCTCTATGGGTGAATCTGGTCGCAGTGAGCTTGGTTGACCTTAGTGGTTCCTTGGTGGAAGAAGTACCCCTGTGTTTATCGAAGATCTGGTTGATGGCAAGCGTTGAGCCTCCTCCACCTTGTGGGCTTTGAAAGTACCTGAAGACGTTCTATTAGCATATGTTATGGCAACTCGAAGGCCATCTGTTGAGGGTGGGAAATTCCGAGAGCGGCAAGGTCCACCAAGCCAGTACATCGTTACCAGCAAGGCAGTCCTGTGTGAGCCTTTGAGAGGGACCAAGGTAATCGGCCGCCTGAAGTCTCGCATTCAGGAGCAAGTCATAGAAAAGCCGATATGCGCAGCGCCCAACTTCTAACTAGCACCGCCCGGCGAAGCATTTTGCTCGAATCTTATCAAGAAGGGACCAGCATCAAGCATGTAGACATGCAAATGCCCGGTAGATATTGCCACTTAATCGAAGCAAGCCACGTATAAAGGCTCCAAATGATTGTTCACGCGCCGGCATGGAAATCGCACGCTACAACGTACGTCTGCCTCGAGAAAGCAAAGAGCCAGGAAAATACACAGTCCTCGACCCATTTTACAGCTCGACAGTCAATCCACTTAGGGCTTGTACAATGCGGATTTCACTCTACGCAAAGACCCTTCCAATGCTGGTTGGTGTTGAAGATGCATTGTCTGACTTGGCAGCGAATGGGAAGAGGCAATGTAGGCATGGTGCAGAAGCAAAATAACATGACCAACTTACGCATCGATGGCTTCCTCAGTGTTCCATCGGCTCGCCTTCAGATACTGTTCACCACAGTCAGTATAAGCATCACGTGATGTATAAGAATTCGGGTCCAGGTGTTGTAGAGTCATACAGGCGATAAGGCACTATAAGGAAGAGAAAACAGACTTTGGGGAACTACCTTTGCAGCGACTGTGTTACCGGCCTCCGTGAAGCTCACAAATTGGGCTATTTGTTGCTTCTGAGCGGCAGTGTATGGAGGCATGGCGGGGTTCGACCGTGGGCGAGGAGGGGCAACCTTCTGGCTAGGTAGAAAATGGCGAGTGAACAGAGGTAGACGTAGAGAGTCCGTCCGCAAGATAGCTAGGTAGAGTTGGGAGAGAGGCTATTCAGAAAAATAAAAGGACCTAATCGAAAAACCGGGAGTACGTCGTTTGGACTCATTCGAGGAACAATCGCTGCATCAGTTGCTGACTGATCCAGGCACGTGTTATTCAGGCACTTTCCTACTTGGGAAGAAATACCAATCATAGTCCTATTCTGGTGATTGTCTCAGAGTATGTTGATCTAGTGTATGATATATTTCCACCTAATGGCTTACCTCTAGCATTATCGTCTCTGGTGTTCTATATACCTGCTCTACTCTTGGGTCAACAAGTTCGGAGTTAACTGCGAGTGGATCGGCGACTAGCGGGATTCCTTGGCGCTGGAAAAATAGCAAAAAAAAGTTTCCAGACCGTTAAAGCCCGGAGCACCCCAACTTTTCAAACCCCATTCTCGAACGCAGACGAGCGAGGTACAGATGGCTCCCGGACGGACGACAAAAAGGAGAAAGGTTAGCCCTCCGGGCGACGAGGATGCCACCAATGGTGCAAGCGACTTCTATTCCCATGCCGCCGAATGGGACCTGGAGCAAGACTACGAGCAGCGACCGCGCAAGCTGAACAAGAAGGAGAAGGAAAGGACCAGGCTTCCAATCAAAACGTCAGAAGGCTTCCAAAACGTCGAAGCCTCCGAATCTGAACCCGAAGACGACGACAGCTTCCTGGGGACTGACGATGACGAGGAAATGGAGGACGGTGATGGCGGAGAAGATGAGGCGGAAGAGAGCGAGGACGAGGCACCAAAGATCCCGTTAAAGCAGCAGATTATACAAGCGAAGGAGGAAATTGCGCGGGCGGCGACGTTGATAAATGAGGACCCCGAAGAACACATTTCATCGTTCAAGACGATGTCTGATATGGTGGACAGTGGATCGCACGTCGCGGTTAAGAAGCTGGCTCTTGCGTCGCAGGCTGCAATCTACAAGGATGTCATTCCAGGATACCGAATTCGTCCGCTAAGCGAGGAGGAGACATCCGGAAAGATTTCAAAAGAGGTGCGCAAATTGCGGAATTACGAGCAGTCGCTTCTCTCAGGCTACAAGCATTACATTCAAACACTCCTGGCTTTCACAAAGTCCTCGAAGGATAATCCCACAGACGCCGGGCTAAAGACCGTTGCAATAAATTGCGCCTGCAGTCTGCTCCTCGCTGTACCACACTTCAACTTCCGCGCGGAACTGTTGCGGATTATCGTCAACCAGCTGGCGAGGAAGCGTGTTGACGAAGATTTCGTCAAATGCCGGGATACCCTGCAAGATGTATTTTCTCGCGATGACGACGGATCAGTCTCCCTCGAAGCTGTCCGCCTCCTTTCCAAGATGATGAAGGCCCGAGACTTCAAACTCCACGGAACCGTCCTAGACACCTTCCTCCACCTCCGACTGCTCCGCGAATTCTCCTCCAAGGGCTCAAGAGACCGCGTCGACCGCGACAACGAAGAAGAAAACACCCTCGGCGGCAAGAAAATGAAACAAAAGAAGGAATTCCGCACAAAGAAGAACCGCAAGCTCGAGAAAGAACGCAAAGCCGTGGAAAAGGACATGCGCGAAGCAGACGCCCTCGTCTCCCACGAAGCCCGCGACAAGAACCAAGCCGAAACCCTCAAACTCGTCTTCGGCGTCTACTTCCGCATCCTTAAACTCCGCGTCCCAAACCTAATGGGCCCCGTCCTCGAAGGCCTCGCCAAATTCGCCCACATGATCAACCAAGACTTCTTCGGCGACCTCCTCGAAGCCCTCAAGGACCTAATCGGGCACGCCGAAAACGACGAGCTCAACGCCGACGATGACAACGCCGACGACGAAGACGAAGAACCCATCACCTCCCCAACCTCCACAACCCGCGACTCCACCCGCGAATCCCTCCTCTGCACAGTCACGGCCTTCGCCCTGCTGGAAGGCCAAGACGCCTCCAAAGCCGCCGCAGCCCTGCACCTCGACCTCAGCTTCTTCATCAAACACCTCTACCGCTCCCTCTACACGCTCTCCATAAACCCCGACGTCGAATACAACCCCAACGCCTCGAACGCCCTCCGCCTCCCCGACCCTTCCTCCTCACAAGCAGCCCAGCAGCAACAGAACATCGAGCGCAAGAAGAAAGTCAACTTCCAAACGCCGATGGTTCTGCTCCTCCGCTGCCTCAACGCCTCTCTTATTTCCCGTGCTAATGGTCTTCCACCGCCTGTTCGGTTGGCCAGTTTCGCCAAACGCCTTATGACGGCGTCGCTGCAGGTTCCTGAGAAATCGGCGCTTGCGACGCTAGCGCTGCTGAATCAGGTTGCCAGGCATAACGCGCGGAGGATCAGTTCGTTGTGGTACAGTGAAGAGAGAAAGGGTGATGGAATGTTTCATCCGTACGCGGCGGACTTTGAGGCGACGAATGTGTTTGCCGGAACGGTTTGGGAGGGAGAGTTGCTGAAGCTGCATTATTGTCCGGAGGTTAGGGATGCTGCTGCGGGCGTTGAGAAGATGATTGCTGCGAGGGATTAGGATACATAAGATCATATTTACCGTGTGTATATAGAGGAAATGGAAGTTCCACTTCGTTTACCGGAAGCAAGCATACTGCCTCTTGGATATCCTTTCAAAGACTATGATTTGTTATGTTTGTGTTTCATTTTCTCTTTTGAGTTTTGCTTAATTAGACTTGCATTTCACCCTGAATCACTTGTCTCATGTAGAGGAAAGACACATGATTTCAACAGCGCCGGAGAGAACAAGATGCCGAAGTAAAAAAAAAAAAGAAAAAGAGAAGAAAAGGAATTTTCTTCAAGGGCCTGGCTGGAAAAGAAGGGAAACCAGAAGTTCATACAAAAAGATCTTCCTAATTACCTTCGCTTTGCAAAATGTCCATAGTCCACCAACGGCCAAACACCCGACCAACAGAAAACCGAGACCGATTCGGGGAACAGGAATCCCGTTAGTAAACACCGCGCAAAATATTCGTTAATCGTCACCCAGTAACAAAACGGAAACTAACAGCCCACCAAAGTGCATACATAACCCAGACAAGCCCAACATAGCTTAACCAAGGCTGGAACAATACTGGCTCACGGAGTCAAAGGCTGGTATCCAAGCGCGGAAGAAATATTGAAAAAAATCAAAAGAAAGGGCCATGTTCATTTACATAACCGGGAGCAAATGGTACGTTCCCATCTCCGAACCATTCAGCGCCAACGCCATCAAACTGGTTAGGTATGGGCATAGGGCCGTGACCATGCCCGATAGGATGACCGGGGTCAGGCAGAGCAGGGTGCGGATGAACAAACCGAAGAGGGAGAAACTGCGGCGGCACGAATCTCGTTCCCTGGCCATGGGGGATGAGAGAGGACGACGAAGTCGTGTGGGGATAATGCATGCTAGACTGATATTGTCTGACGTCGTGGTAAGAGGTGGAAGAGCTGGTAGCGAGAGACATGGCAGAGGCATAGGGGTTAGGCTCGTCATAGGACACGTAGGATGGATGGGGGGATGCGGACGTGGCCGCAGAGTCTCGATTGCCAAAGTTTTGATGGGAGTGAGAGAGGCGGAGGGGGTGACCGTGTCCCTGCGGCTGCCCTAGTGCAGGGGCTTGGACCTGATGATTTAGAAACCCGAGACGCTCACGTTCTGCCATGACCTGTCTCTGGTGGGCGTTGCGAAGCGCAGGGTGAATCATACTTGGGCTCTCTTCTCTTTGGATTTGCGGGATGGCAATAGCTGTTGCATTACTCGACGTGGTGGATGCAACCGAACTGGAAGGGCCGGGCGCAAAGTTTGCCTTCGTAGGAGTCGATAATGCGAAACCAGGGCTCTGACGCTCTTGGATGCCGACTGGCTTACCCTCCTTCGTACGGCGAGGGGTGCGAAGAAATCTGCTTCCAGATTGATTGTCACCACTTCGGTTCCGGCGAAAACTGAAAACGCTCCCCTTCTTCTTAGGAGTTTTCGAACCATCACTGCTGAAAACACTGCGGGGATTGCTATCAGACTCACGCTGCGGGCCAGATGGCTGATTGCTCTCTAGGCCTTTCCCATGACTACCCTCGGCGGCTGACTGGGGGTCTGGGTTGGGCATGGGGCCGGAGATATGCAACTTGGCTGCCTTTGACTTGGGACTCTCAGATGGGCCTCCACCAGCATCTCCGGAAACATCTCGCTTTGTTGGGACGGGGGAAGCAGTTCCGTCGGTTCGAGGCCTCGGAGTACGATATGCAGCCGTGGGCGTTGGGACGCTGTCGCCTGGGCTATGAGCCGCGGCTCGTCGTGCAGCGCTAGGCTGGCCTTCCTGGTGTTCTGGCACGCCCTTCTTGTTGTCAGTGGGCTTGTTCTGTCGCGATTTGTTCTTGTTCATCTGTTGATTTCGTTTCCCATTGGCCGACTTGAAGCCTCCTTGGCTTCCTGGATGGGAAGCATCTGCTCTGGAGTCCTGGCCTTGAGTCAGAGACTTTGAAATGTCAGTATTAGATAGGATCAGTTCGCGCAGCTCTTGTTTCAACTTGGCAATTTCGTGGTGAACGAATGTCTTCATTCTCTCCTCCACTAGGAAAGTCTCCTGGCGAGCTAAGAACGCCTGATTGTGAGCTTCCATCAAGCCTTGCTGGAGATCCTTCATAACATTTGTTTGGGCCATGGAACGACCCTCGACCAGGCGAGCAATGTCAAACACATTGTCGACCTGCTTTAGAATCTGATCGGCAGACCAGTTACTGCCATCCTCGAACGTTCTGGTAAGCTTATTAACAACGGTAGTGAGATGATAATGGAGCGAATCAACATGCGAAGCGAGCTGCTGCTCCAAGGTCACCGTGTTTTGGTAACCCGGATGCGGAGGGGGAGGAGCATACCCGCCATGACTTGTCACACCGGTAAAATACTGGGCTTCATCAATAGCCGTGTTGTTATGATTCACTTGCATCGCTCGATCTGGAGACTTCATAGGCACAGGAGGAATTGGTGGCGCTCTAGGTTCCAAGAAGAATTGGTCGTCGGTTTGCTCCACGTAGGCCGTGTTTTTGAAATCAGAAGAAGACACGATGAAAGGATGCTTTTCCTTTTCAGTGCCATTTTTGCCATTGAGTGGTGACTTCGGAACTTTGGAGCCAGCTTCCTTGGGCGTGTTGTAGATTGATGGCGAGTATGTAGCGGCATCGTGGCGACGAGGCGGAGGGGGTGGGGATTTGGGAGACGATGGCATGAAAAGTTCATTTTTTTCTGCTTTCATGCTGAAGACTCGATCTTGCACCTGAATGAGTTCCGGTTGACCAGTGTTCTTGCATTCGCCGGCGCGGGCAGGAGGGGATGAGCCGTCAAGCAGCATAGTCTCCAGGCGCGCGTTCGTCGTGCTCTGGCTTGCGTCAGTGTTGTGCACAAGGCTATGCTTGAAATTCGCTTCAATCTTTCCATCATCACTACCCTTGGTGACGTGAGCCTTCGAAGATGGACAGAATAGGATACTCTGTTTATCAATGCTCAAAGAGTCAGGGAATTCGGTGGTATGAGGAGGTGCGGAGTTTGGCGGCATGTCGCCCTTTCTGGTCTTGGGGGCATACAATTTCGGCTCGTTGAAGTTTTGAGGGGATTTGGATAGCCCCTCACTTTCAGACGAGGTACGCTGAAGCCCATTTCCCGGTCTTCCACCTAGCTTAGGCATACTGCTTAGAGGCGGAGTCTCTTTGCTTCGGTACTCTTTTGCGATGTCCTTCAAGCTGAACTTGGACCGCAGTGTTGCTACCTTCGATTTCTTCTTCTTCTCGGAGGACTCAGACTTTGAACTACCATCGGATGGCAAAGTAGGCTCGGTAATGGATCGCTTCTTTGTGAGGATAGGCTTGCTCAACACGTTTGGCTTGCTGGTAGTGGGTGGCATCTCTTCTGGACGGGCGTGACGAGGCTTGGGCATGGGCAAAGCCAACTCGGCGTCGTAGTCTAAACCGGATGTTTTGCGCGTCGTAAGAGGCTTAGAAACTGGTTCTTGACTGGTGTTAGCAGTGCCTGCTCATCGGAGCATCTGGGGAGATACAGTGAGCACTTGCCATGGTCAGGGTCAGATGAGCGCTGCTCTCGCTCTCTGGCTTTCATCTGAGCCCAGGCACTATGCTCGACTGGAGACATCTCGAGGAGTGGTAGACTCCAACCCGATCAAAGTCTTTGCCCCTTGTGTGTTATGTGCGTGCTGCGAAAATGGGATCCAGAGATGGACTCAGTGGTTGACAAGTGTGCTGTGAATGGCCTTCACCCTGTGGACAGTGGTGAATTTGTACACCACAACTTGCTGGTCTAGTGAAAAGATCAATGTGTAAATAAAATAATGGAAAAGAAGAGAAAAAGAAAGAAAGAATTTTCAAAGGATCTGTTGCTAGGGCGTGAGGCTTGTTGTTGCGCACATTAATACTGTGGATAGAAATGCCCGCATTTCTGCTGAAGATACACCAAACAGGATGAATAGCACAAAAACCATAAATAATGACATCAGGTAAGGTCTTTTGGGCGTAGACCTCAGGGAAGCAAGATCCGCCATCAACCATTTGATGAAAAAGATGGCCTGATGGTCGGAGGGGGTGGCCGTGAAGCTTGTTGAGGAAGGTGGGAGCACGTGAGGCAGCAGACAACAGCACTGGGAATTTACATTCAGCGAGGAAGGAAGAAAAAATCAAGTAAAGGTCTTCATTATCATCAGCTATCATTAACATCAAGTCATTACATTCTCGTGCGGTAGACAAGATCTGTCTGTCTCACCGACAAGGTGACGCATAAACACGCCAATTGGAAAAAGTGGGATAAGAACTGAGCAGAGTAAATTAAGCATCCCGACACTAGTCGGTATCAAATACAGGGAGATTCGTCAAATCAAACGAGTGGCACAAACACGGAGTTTGGGGGATCAGGCGTTTCCTGGGGTATATAGGGCCTGCCAGAGGAAGGCCAGGAACGGGGCAGCAACAATGATCATCAAGAACAGGTCCCTGAATCGCATTAGCCCAAGTAAGACAAAAGCATAACAAAAATCAAATCATATCTCCGCCACCACATCAGATCGGAAACATTCTTCTGTTCTAGTTCGCCCTCCCACGGCGACGGAAGGGTGCAAAAATGGAACCAATGAAATTGACAAACACGGCACGCAGGATATTCCTCAACCAGCTGTCATTCTTGTGATTAAGAGAAACAGCAGTGACTGACCGGTTCTGGCTTGGAGATCGCGAGTCGTCTCCCTTGCTTGCTGCATCGTCCGCAGTACTGTCCGTGGTCGAGGGCGGTTGAAGTGTCGTGGACGGGCCGTTTTCTGTAGCAGTGGATGTCTCGTTCTCTTGGTTCGCATTCTCGGGGGTCTTCGGAGCACTCTCTGCAGAAACAGGCAGTTGCTCTGTGGATGGTTGCTCCAACTTTCTCAGAAGCGCCTCGCCATCACCAGCCAGTGTAGCCAGCCGAGAGTCGGTTTCAGGTTGTTCATCCTTGGCAGATGGCTGAAGCGGCGATGGTACAGCAGCGGCATCTTTGCTGGCTTCGGGCTGACTGGTGTGGGCATCGGATTCCTTCACAGGAACAGCGGCAGGCTCGTCCTCCTTCTGTGCAACAGCAACTGCTCCGGCAGCGACAGCTGCAGTAGCAGCAACAGCAGCGCCCCCAGCGAGGATTTCAGGAGTCACCAGGCTACCTTTATCGTTGGACTCTTCCTCCTCCTTGACCTCGGCAGGTGCTTCTTGAGTTGCCTCTGCCGCAGGGGTTTCTTCTTGGATCGGCGCGCTCTTAGTGGGCTGAACATCCACCTGCTTCTCTTCGGTAGTCGACTCAACAGGCTTCGAAGCAGTGGGATCTTCCACGGAGACCACGTTTGCCTCTTCAGAAGGAACGGACACGGAAGTCTCGGGCTGGATTTCGGGTGTGCTCGATTCCTGAGGCGTCTGCTCCTCGATCTCGGTAGCGGGAACTTCGGCAGCTAGTGCATTATTCGAAGAACCAACCGGCTCCGAGGGCAATTCCACCTTTTCAGTCGTTTCCTGGGGGGCGGCAAACAGAGAACTCTCAACCGCAGGAGCATCAGTAACCGGTTTCTCAACCACTGGCTCTTCAGCCGCTGCTTTTTCGGCCACCTGCTCAACCAGCTCGGATTTGGCGGCCACGGGCACTTCCTCTTGACCGGCAACTACTTCGGTAACAGGTTCTGCAACTGGCTCTGTAGCCTCCTCTTTGGCGGGAGCGGTTTCTGGGACCAAAGTCACTGGTGCCTCCTCTTGGCCAACAACCGCCTCAGTAGCCAGCTCTGCGGCGGGCTCAGCAGTGTTGTCTTTGACGAAAGTGGGTTCTGGTTCAGCGACCACCGGTGCTTCCTCCTGAGTCAGGACTGTTTCAGTGGCCTGTTCGGCAACGGGCTCTTCCTGGGAAGGCTCTTCAACAACCTCGGGTTTGACGGGCTCGGCATTTTCAACAACAGACTCAACTGCAGGTTCCTCCTTGAGAGTGTTTGCAGGTGCGGCCCCGGCCGCCTCCTTGCTCTCGGATTCGGCGGTCGTTGTTTCGGCTTCAGGTTCCGCCACAGTCTCCGGCTCAACCTTCTCGGCAGCAGCAGGCTCAGCTTCGGGTTCCGTTACGATAGCAGGAGTCACCTCTGTGGTATCTTTGGTAACGTCCGCCTCTACCACTGGCTCGGAGGCAGCCTCCTCAACCTGCACCTCATCGGTAGACTTTTCCGTATCCGTAGCCGACGATTCTCCAGCGTGCTCCTCAGCGGTGGCCGGAGGCGCAGCCTCGTCGGGGAGTTGCTTTTCAGCGGGCAGTTCCTCTGCAACCGTTTCGGCAGGAGTAGACTCCTTGTCGGCGACTTCAGGGGTAGACTGGGTGGGTTCAGTGGAAGGGACGTTTGCGGCAGTTGTCTCAACAACCTCGCTCTCCTGGACGGTGTCGGCTTCAAGTACCTCAGCAGGTGCAGTAGCCTCGACAGGTTTCTCCGTCTCAGGTTCGGACACAGCAGCCTCTTCCTTCGAAACCTCATCAACAGGAGCCTCGGATACCGGCTCTTCAACAGTGGGCTTCTCATCAGGAATCGCTGTAACTACCTCAACTGCTGCCTCAGTGGATTGAGAAGGTGCTTCGGCGGGCGCTACGGCAACCTCTGGCTTATCAGAAGGATCTTCCACGGCTTGTGCTTGCTCTTCAGCGGCAGGCTCTGCAGCCTTTTCAACAGGCGCATCTTCAGTGATGGCCTCGGTTGCGACGGTTTCCGCGACAGGCGTTTCGGCAGGAGTGTCCTTTTCTGGCTCTTCTGACTGCGCAGTGGCAGCAGCTTCTGTTGCGGAAACTTCGTTGTCCGGCTCTGGCGCGGAATCCTTGATTGCGGATTCTGCTGGTTCTTCTGTCGTCGAGGCATTGGGAGAAGCTCCAGCAACAGCCTTGTCCGCCAATTCATCAGACGATTCGGGCATTACGAGGATCTCGGTGGCAGGAGATTCGCTGCTTTCAGCAGACACCTCCTTGGATTCGGTGGCCGCATCCGTAGTAGCTGGCTCCTCAAGCACAGCCTCCTCCGCCGGAACCTCCACAGTCTCGGTTGACGGAATAGGCTCCTCGGCCTTGGGTTCTTCGACATCGGCTTCGTTCTCGGGGGCTGGGATCTCTGATGGAACCTCCACGGATTCGGTTTCCTTGACAGGTTCTGAAGCAGGTTCAACGGCGATTTCTGTTGCCTCCTTCTCCTCCTTCGGTTCCTCGACCGAGGTCTCTTTGGAGAGCTCACTTGTAGACTCAGCAACAGCCTCTTCGGGCTTCGGTTCTTCGCTCAAAGCTTCCTTGGCAGGCTCTTCGGTATAAACAGCGCTTACTGAGATAGCCTCTGCGGGCGCGGCGGTCGTGGTTTCGTTCACAGGCTGCTCAACAGGTTTAGCAGCGACAGAAGGCTCCTCTGCCTTTTCTGCCTTTTGATCGTCAACTGCAGTCTCCTTCTCCAAGGCAGGCTCGGCAGCGAGAATAGGCTCCTCGATATTTGGCGCTTCTGTGGCGGATTCCTTTGCCGCCTCAGCGGGCTCTTCAACAGCAAGCGGCTCGTCTGCCTTCGGCTCCTCAGTTGCTGCATCCTCGACAGCAGGCTCGACCACGGCCGCCTCCTTTACCGGCTCGGTGGCTTCAGTAGAGGCTGGTGTTTCTTCAGCCTTGAATTTCTCGGAGACGTCCTTGGCAGGCTCAGCAGTGTCAAGAACAACAGCGGGGGCTTCCACCTTCGTCTCATCGGCCGCCTCCGTGGTTGGCTCGATAGGTTCAGCAGTTTCCTCTGCCTTGGGCTCCTCGTTCAGAACTTCCTTCACTGTGTCTTCCGGAACGGCAGTCTCTTGGACAGGAGTTTCCGAGACTGGCTCTTTCGCTGCGGCTTCCTGGGTAGATTGCACAGCAGCCTCTTGCTCGGAAGGCTCTTCCACAGGGACTTCGGCAGTCTTCTCCTCCGCGGCATCCACGATTGCAGGAACCTCAGTCGACGGCACTTCTTCGGCCTTATTTTCGTTTGTAGGTGTCTCTGTAGATTCAACCACGGCCTTCCCCTCAACCTTAAGCGCCTCAACAGCTTCTTCAGCTAAAGGTTTCTCGTTCGCAGTCTCCGCAGCCGGCTGCTCAACTGAGGCCTCTTTGTCGGCTACTGAGGCCTCACCCTCGGTAGGTGTGCTCTCGGTGGTCTTCGTCGGCTCTGCGACAGGCGCTTCAACCTCGGGCTCCTTCACCGGTTCTTCGACAACAGCTGACTTCGCCTCATCGGTAGTTGTTTCGGTGATTTCGAGCTTTTCGGATTTCTCGGCCGAGGCCTCTTCGACGGATTGGTGGTCGGGCGTAGCGTCCGCGACGGGTTCAGGAGCGGGCTCTGTTGCTTTAGATTCCTCGACCGGTTTCTTTGGCGGGTCACCAGCTGCCACCACTTCCTCGGCTACTTGTTCCTTCTCGGCCTCTTCTGGAGTCTCGGGCTTCGCTTCAGCTGCAGGTTCTTCAGCTGGGACAGAAACTACGGTTTCTTGAACAGGTTCAGGCGCTGGAGATTGCTCGGCAGGCTCTTTGGCATCCTCTTTGGTAGCTTCTTCTTTGGATGATTCGACAACGGTGGGGGTATCCACAGCTGATGCCTCAGGGACGACTTCGGTCGATGTTGGTGCAGCGACAGTTGGCTGCTCATCCTCTGGACCATCGGGTCTACTCAAAAGCTCCAGGACTTGCTCCGGCTTTTCCTCAGCAATAGGTGCCTCGTTGGACGTCTCGGTCGATGCCGGCTCGGCGACTGGCGGCTGCTCAAGTGTCACGCCGTTCGACTCCGGCTTATCGGAGACAACAACGGGCTCCTGGACCTCTGGGCCGTCGGGCCTGGTCAACAGCTCCAATACCGGCTCAGCAGCATCCTCCTTCTTGTCGTCGGTGTGTGTACCATTCTGCACTGGAGCAGCATCTTTTTGTTCCTCGACAGGGATGGCCGCGATGTCCTTCGCCAGCTCCTTTGCCTTTTCAGTCACGTCCTGTTCGGTGGTGGAAGCGAAGACGCTGCTCGTGGTACCTGGTGTTGAAATTCTTATTAGCCAATGCCTTTTAAATTCTCAAAAGCAATTGATCACTCACCGTCCTTCAGCTGCTCATCGGCAACGGGGATGGCGGGGATTTCGGCAACGGAAGCGGCCATTATGATCGTAACGGTCGTGATAGACGCTAAAAATCAGACAACGAGTACAGAGCGAAAGAGCTTGATTCTGAAGTCAAGCTTTATAAATCTCAAGTATAAAAAGACCGCACTGGGGTATCCTTGACGAGATCGACAAAATAATGTACAGGTACACGGCGAGGATGCGGGGTGTAGAGGACAGCGACTTTCCAAGCTCAACTTGGACGAGAGATAGGTAATTAGGAGAGATAAGGTAGAGAGGATAGAATAACGGAAGAGCAGTAGGATGAGAAGAAGCCTTTTGGAGGATGATGAGGAGATCTATCAGGAGGATGCAGACGAGGGGGGAGAAGACGAGCTTGGGTGAGGAGACTGAGGAGGAGCGAAAAAAAAAGTAAAAGAGGTCTCCACCGCAGGAGGCAGAGGACACCGACGACCAACCTCAACTCGGTCCGGTTTAGGCATTGACTAGCTCCATGCTAGTGGAGAAAGCCGTTAGTGAGCGGGGCTGCAGCACTCATCACCACAGTAATCTTTATTATGGTTTGCTTGCATTGGGCATGGTCTAAACAATGGCTATGACCCTCGAAGGCTGATTGCAGCTCAGAAGCCGGGGTGGTCGACGCCTCCACGGAGCGCAGAGATCGAAAATTGAGGATACTGCAGGACCCGGTATCTGCAACCTCGCACTTGACGAGCATTGACCCAATGGACGAGTGTCTCTGACTCTGCGCTGTCTCTTGTTGCGATAGCGATGCAGATCGTGAGCACTGAAGCCCAAAATGCGGTGAGTTGGCGCCTGGAGGGCACCAATCACACAATGGGCAACAACAACTTTTGTTTACGATGTTTTCAAGCCCAAGTGGTGCCTCCGAGGCGATCCGGTCTATCATTCGCCCTGTCATGCCAGTATTTGCACGATAGCATCATATCGATCACCAGCATGAATCGTCAGAGGCCTTGAGGTGGCACCATTTGCGCTGGAGATGGGCGGAAGAGGACCCCCACCAGTGATCATGCTACGAGCGTCGAGTCCGCAGGGTATCCAGGCGACCCTGCTGTTACCCAAGCACATGCGCCGTCGCTCCCTAGGATGTGCAAGCAAAGCCTGCTCTTGACAGATCATGGACCGTTATGGCAAGGTGTTCCGCATGATCGTGCAGGACTAAAGCACACAATCTTGATCGGCTTGGAATATCTACATCGCTCCATTTCTGCTGCAGTGCATTTGCGACTCGAGGTTACTCCGGATCTCCGCCGGACCGCCACAGTCAACACCTGTTAAAAGGCTGCATGTCTCGGGCCCTTGGCCTGCAAGCACAAGCCCTGCAAGAGAAATCTCTTCAGATCCAACGCAGTGTTTTCATCTTGTGGAGCAAAAACAGCGGGATCCTTGGAACTGCACGGGTTCCTCGGTAACCAGCCCATGGTTGCTCCGTACAATCGCCTTGTTTCGGCCCGGGGAGACGGCTCGTTCAGCACTGGGACTCGGACTCGGATTCTCAAAAACATCGTCATAATCATTTTCAATTCAACTGCTCAGCCACAACTTGGGGACTGGGGTCAATGGTCTATGACTCAATATTGCGGCTCGTTGGGCACGAATCTCGATCTCGATCAAGGCACGGCTTCCCCGTGTTTTGTATCTTGGGGCTGTGACGCAATTTGAAGCCCCAATGTCTCCATGGCGGGCTCTTATCTTACTTATCGCGCTTTGTCGATTGCAGTATGATGGTTGTAGCAGTGGGCATGACTCGGTCCTGATGATCGCCCATTTGGCGTATAGGGCTTATTACTAAGAAAGGGCAGGTAGGCTCCGACACCGAAAGTCAATCCACTGACTCTAAGATTCCAGTCGAACCGAACTTTTGGGTATGAGTCTACACTGAATCCTCCTTTGCAATGCTTTTGATCACTGACAGAGCACAGCAGAGCGCTAATTCCATGTCAGCAAGCAAATTGATATCATCCATGCAATGCTCGGACCAGGATCAACTGTTAGAGACAGTTCTTAATGTCCGCCTTACCCCGTCGATTTTGATGGTCTGTCAGCTGTCGAAAAACGTAGATAAAGAGACCGTTGCTGGGAGTACCTGTAAGGTATGAAGCTCTCAGATAGAAGGCTAGTAGCGTACCATGTAAGAAGGGTAGTTCAGTTCTATGGCTGAGCTGTGTAAGCCAAGCTCGAATATCGTCTCAAAACCATATAAAACTGTGCACCAAGCTTGTGCAATTGCATTGTCACATCAAAATGCGCCAAAGCATCCGTCCACAGCAGTCGACACGGAACCCAAGCTGGGTCGACTTCTATGCTCAGCTTGTTCGAGGGGTATGGTCTCGAATACGTAGATGAACGGCGCTTGCATAACGAACACTTTCGCCGCTAACTTCTCGTTTGTCTTCTTTGGGCCTTGCTTGAAAGGATCTGATATTGGATCTGTGCTGCAGCGATCTCGCCTCGGGGTCATTGTCATGCGTTGCAAGCTAGGTTAATGATCCACTCATCGCCCATCTATAAGTCCCTTTTTCCACCAGTGTAACCTTAACCGGTGGTTTCTCCTGTATCTGTTAGTACCTGGTATCGTCAGCGCGAAATAATGAAACCATCATCTCCATTCCTCAGCTCAATTTTGGGCTTGTAGTGGCCACCACGCTCAACGTACATCTCGCGTATCCTTCTTGGCCCAATCAAGGCACTAATACGCCCACGGTATCATCAAGTGCTACGGCACCCTTCTAGCAGACTAATTTCCTGCATTGCCCGCAAAAGCACAGGTAGCGAACGGCATTGAGCGGCGCTCGCTGGCCGGCATGAGCCTCGCTTTCCTTTTAGACGCATTGGATACCTCGGTTTCGGGATGGACATGTATACTCATTAACAGGTCGTGTTCCGGTTGTCTTGGACGGCGTTCTGGAGAGGATGTTTGGAGAGGATGGAGAAGGCGACGACAACCGTCGGTAGGTGGTTCGGGGCTGGGTCTCTGTGGTAGTTAGGGTAGCGGAGGCTATAGAAGCAGTCTTGAATAGGGTGTATAGCCTCAATCAATACCTGCTATGTCTGGCATTAGAGAGCAGAGAGTCTTGTCCGGGTCTCGTTGGTGAGTCGTGCGAATCCATGTAACTTGTAGCTCGATGTGGTATGGCAGTCGGTACTTTGGGCTTCTTGGCCGAGGCCCGGCTGTTGGGACGGAAAGGGGTAGCACGACAGAATACGGTGCAAACAAGATGTCTCTTTATCGTTGGACTGATAGACATACAGAGTAACAATCGACGTACTCTATGCTCGACCACAATAGTACCCAAGCGAGGTGCCACGCAGTATGTCACTGCACTTCGGTACAATTTTGAAGCCCAACTACCAGCAACCAACAAAGCTGCGGTGTGACGAACTTCCGTCACTTGCATTAGAAGCTCATCATTGCTACGCTGGTCGTTGCGTTGTTCTTTTTAGCTAGCATAAGATTGGTCTGTGCGTATGGAAGATTTATTGATGGGAGGTCTAAAGAAACCCACGTTGGTACCATGACGGAAGAAGGCAGTAGGGCCGCATGGCCAGCGAGTCACCTGATCAAACCAGCGAGCGCGAGGAGGGAATGATGCCTAAATCACTCAAAATGCACAAGCGAAAGAAGTTTGGAGAAGAAGAAAGTGGAAAATGACAACTAAGACGAGGCCATGGTGCTAAAAGATGTCATGCTAAACACCCATTGAACCAGTAAATCAACACTCGTAAATGCGAAGGACAAGCATAGGGGGGATCAAACAGGGATACTAAAAGTGAAGAGTCAAATAGGAAGAAGAGTAAAAAGATGGAAAGGTACAAGAAGATAAATCACAAAATCTCCAGGTCTTCAAACTCAACGATCAAGTGATCACCAATCGCAGGCGCGCTGGAACTTGACCCTGTCCGATGCGTCCTATCCCAAACGGTGCTGCTGCGTGGGATATTCGACGGCCGGCTAGCATACACTCCGACGTGTATAAACTTGTCCTCTACCCCGTAGAAGAACGAACTGACTTCGCGCATCTTCTTCCACCTGCTTGCCGCCTCGGCCGGCGTGAGCGCATAGGGCGACAGCGATGGGACCTGATACCAAAGCCAGAGCGAATGACCAACGCGTTCGAGTTTAAGGCGCACAGAATGAATGTCTGACGGTCTCCGGTTTGGTATGCTTAGTGGCGAGAGAGACCAGTCAGCTCCGTCTGCCGTTGCGCTGACAGATGAAACGTTGACTGTGCCAGATCCAAATTCCATTCCTGCCTTGACCCACTTGCACGACTGCGTATTCGAGCGGTTGCTCCCGGAACGACGGGATCGCACCAAAGGCACTGTATCTGAGGAGCTGGACCGGGGCACCGCCCCGGCGAAAATGACCAGTCCTCCCTGATCCCATTCCATTTCAAAGTCCGCTGTTACTGTGACTTCGGCGACTAGGAATGGGCTTCGTAATGAGGTGAACACGATAGGCGCTGTCGCGGTGTCTCCATTAGGCGGTTTTCGCCAGAGGTCGGTATTTGGCCCTGCTGTCAGGGTAAAATACTCCATGCATTGCGGGAGCGTAAAATCTGCAGGCAAGTTCAACGCTGTGAAGGAGGTGCCACTCGGAGGCATCTTGAACCCTCTGATGCCGAGCTTGTTGTCAACGTCCACCCACACACAGGGTGCGCGGGCCTCTTCCTCTTCTAAGGTTTTCTCGGTGGCCGTGTATAATAAATAGCTGAGCCACTCACTCTTTTCCTGTTCTTGTGACTTGTGTCCCTGTAACCCCAGATTCCCCGGTTCCAATGCAAACTGCAGAATTAACTAAAGAAGGCCGTGGAGAGTAACGGGGGACAGGGTCAGGGTAGTTTGCCGACAAGCCTTTTCCCTGCGCGGCCGCACGGAGTAAGGGAGTCCCAACAAGAACCCTCCACTCGGATTTCTCTGTCTGTCGTGGCGCCCTGCGTAGGCGAGGTGGTGGTTCTGTTGGCAAGGCAGGAGCCCGCGAGTATTGAGTCTGATGTTAAATCCAAACCAGATGATTGAAGATGAAGGGCAGGGAATGAGAAAAAGAAAAGACGTCAGGAAGTGCCGGAAATCCAGGATCAAGTGGCCGAAAACGGACGTGGGTGATTGCGAACCACAAACAAGCCGAAGGATCCTATCTCGACCCAGACTCGAGATATGACCAAGTCCCAAGGAGGGAGCCTTTTGCAGTGTCCCAGTCATGTTGGTTCCTTATTATACGTCTCGGTCAGGGGCGCCACCTCCAAGTCCTTATGATACGCTGAACCGCCCCCTTGGGACAGGAGGATGAATCCAAGTTGCTGGATCGCAACGGAGACCCATCGTGGTGTCAGTCCCGTTTCCTCCGCTCGTGCTGTTTTTTCTTTTTCTTTGTTAGCCGTGACTCTTTTCATTTGCTTTTCCCCAGAGCTGGCCTTGATTTGCTCCTCGACTGCGCGTCTGTGCAGCGTGGCGGATTACTGGCCCAGGCTGCATTCCCGACGGCGAACCAGTCGATATCGAGTCCGCGTCAGATCAAACAAAATAGTGGCGAGCTACGAGACCAGCAGCTGAAACGCCTATACTCAGATGGTCTGACGAGAGACACCGGAGGATTCCTTGAGAGACGATTGGGCGTATCGCAAGCTGAAGAGGCCCCCAGCCCCGTGACAGCCAGGTGCCTTCTTCCGGGCTCACCGCCCTGGCCGGGGGCTTTGGCCGCTTCACTGTCTCGCCCTTGCCAGCTTGTCATACAGCCGGATCACATCCTGCAGCCCTGTTATTGATCAAAGGATCATTCATCTGCGGAAATGATTCCAATCTCAGAAATTCCTACTGGCTGTCAAATGCAATAATAAGCCAACAATCGCTTTGCACCGCGTAAGACAATAGGTTCCGCTGTCTTCCGTCCCGTTGATGGCGGCGGGTGTGTCCGTCTTCCTATGAGTACATTGCAAGAATGAACCCCCCTATCCCGGCCACCACCCCGGACCCTGGATTCATATAAAGCTGCAAGCTTCTCCTTGCCATGACCAGTCAATCGCCTTCTCTTCCTGTCAATCGCTGGCCATACGGATTAGGTACTACCAACAATTGTGACCATCACTGAGCCGTTCTCTGCATTTTCAGACCATTGACGACCAGAAAAGGGACTTGGCTGGTGCATCATTTCAATTAGCTTTTACACAGCATCAATCGATCTCAATTCAAACTCATATGGCTCCAACGTTTTTCTGGACACAGAATCCCTATACTCCTGGACCTACCTTGCTGATCATGAGGGCCGCGACCTCTCCGCGTCCGTTCTTCCTAGCGGTGCCCTATAAGCTCAAGGCGCCTTGTCTCGCGCTGCTTCAGTACATCCGTCTGCTCTTTTTCCTCTCTTTATTACGTTGCACTATCTCCTTGTCATCTCTTTTGCATTGGTCCTCTTCAATGCTCTGGGTTGGCGAGAAGGAGTGCCTCCTACAGCTCTCGATTTAGGAGCCTATCGACCTCTTCTGTTTTTGCAATTGCCTTCTATCAACCGCTCCATACCGCTCTATTATACTCCGAATGATCATATCGCAACATGTTATTCCTCGTGCCATGGACGTTGATGTGTGAAGCAAGCACGAGCTACGCAGTTCATGTAGTCCTTATTCGCGATCTGGCTCCCGCGGCATGCTCAACGTGCTCGCTCACTTTTGCGTCTCAGACTCGAGCACCGTATAAAACACTGGGCTTTGACCACCGCTTTCCGTGCTTGAGGGTCTTATACCGACGGGAGACTGCTGGATTTGTCAATGCTTTAGCGTCCCAATCAGACATTGTCTATCCAGACAGTGAGCAGGTGAAGCCTTTGGTTCTCATCCTCAGGTAAGAGGGGCTTCCTCGGAAAGGAGGGTGGCCTCGACACCTCCAGACACATCAACGGATGCACCCTCATTCAAAAGCTCTAACATCACAGGCGGGCCTTGGACGTTATGATTCAGCCATATCTGGTTTTAGCTACTTGGTAACCTGTTTCCACTATCCCAGGACATGCGTAGACGCAGAACCTCCCTCCTTCTTTGCCTGATGGTCGAAGCTTGTCTGGCCATCTAGAGACCGAACCTAGATGTACTAGCAGGCTTGTTTTCCCAGCCATTGAAGTGTTACATCGACCTCCGCATCAGCAACCAAGTAACAACCCATGCTGGCAAATCTAGTAATTATGCTACGGGATCCAGATCTCACTATTATATATCTTTATACCCGGTATTGAATCGCAGATCAACTATGTTTAATGCATTCCCATTGTATTCTCGACGTAGGTAGGAGCCCGTTAGCTGAAGAGGGAGTTATGGCGGCTTCGTCTACTCTGGCATAATGCTGGCCACGCATGCAGATCTACTTCGATGCGTTTGCCATTGACAGCCAGGGCTTTGTGGTCATACCGTCGGGTCCAAGTGCGTAAGGTATGCTCTGAGGCAGGGTGCGGTATGGTGGGTGGGGACTAGGGCTAGATAGGATTGCGCGAGTACAGCAAAGTAGTGGGTATATTGAGAGGAGCTATCATAAATCAATAACGCTTTGAGAGTGGACATAAATGCATAAGCACAACAAAGTAGTAAACGAAAAACCATCCCAAGAGCAGCGGATTCAATCTAAAACGTAGAGCGTCAGTAAGGCGAAGACATAGTCGGAATGCAAGAATCAAGTCATACCAACGCCAGAAAGAAAAGCCCCAGGGGTCTGCTTGGTGTCTCGGGCAAAGAAAAGCAAAGCATTGTCCGAATCCGTGTCCGACCATGTCCAAGAATCGCTTCACCCTAGGTGAGGGTGCTGTTTCTCCAAGTCTTCAAGCCTCCCCTTGACTTTTCTATGGTAGTAGTGTGTTTGGCCCCTGCCCTACGGCAGTCCATGCCTGTTATATCGCGTGACTTCTTAGCCTTCAGGCTTTTGTATGCGTACGGATACTTGGCATTGAATCCTAATCGCCCAACTCCCTGCCTGTATAACATGGATGAGCACCGTATGACTTAGAGAGCGCAGTGTATAAAGGCAACTGGAGAACACTCACATGTTGGCATGGTATCTCGCCTGTTCGGAGGTAGAGATCGCTTTCGTGTACAAGTCCTTTCGTTCTTCCGGGGTGCTATTGTTGTCGTTGCTGACTTGACGGGATCTTTCATCTTGAGAGCCTCCTGGTTGGTCTTCTCATACATATTCTGATGCACTTTGTACGCCCCGTGGTCCTTCGCAACATAAGGGGGAAAGGGCTCCAGGGCTGTCCTGTATGGCACGGGCATCTTGGGCTCGGTGACTGTGCCAAAGGATTGAGTACGGCCTTTCTCGATCTCCTTAAAGTTGGGACCGTAGTAGCTTGGCTCTGGTCGAGGCTTTCCGGGGCATCGGGGGTCGTAATCGGAGTCTGAACCCCTTCTGTCTAGGGTGACTCTCTTGTGGGAGGGGTCTGCGTCCCATTTAGGGCAGCTGTATTTTCCCTTGTCACTCATCTTTGGGGCCGAAGAGGTTAGGGATTAAATGTATGAGAAGCACAAGAGTGACTGGAAGAGGAAATTAAAAGCTCTGGGCTCTAGTGAGATGAGAAAGGTCCGCTGAGTGTAGGTAGAAATCGGGCAGACTGTTACTCGAGGGATTCCTGGCGCGGGGAAATGCCTCAGTTCTTAAGCTGCAAGAATAGGCAGGCAGCGTGCTTCTTGACGAGTTGCACCTACACCTCTGTCTCGCGAAGGACGTTCTAAGCCACGGATCTATTCAGGTTCTAATTCAGGTTTATGCCGCGCGCGTGCAACGATCCGTATATAGAAACTCTAAATAGCGGTTGTACAAGGGCTGGAGAATGGGTGGCTTAATCAATAGGCAAGTAGACCACGCTCTCTAGGGAGCGGCTATTTGAAACACCTTGAGATGCTCTGAGAATTATTAGTCTTGTGTAGGCGCTAAACGCATCGTCAACCACGTTGCCAACCAAAGCCCATCGGGATCTTGATCCTGACGGCTACGCACAAATGGTGCATTAGTGCGGCTGTCTCCGTCTGATAGGTGAAGCACGTGATGCCTGTTCTTGTGACTTGAGCTCAAATTCAATGTTGTGAAGTGAAATCAAGGTGAGAGCGTAGTAGAGTGCAGGTTACATAAGGCGGCGCGAACTTTCCTCCCCGTCATCCTTCAACCATCCATCATTGTTTCTCTAGCCACCATGGTATGTACCATTAATCATATACATGTACTATCCGGCAACTAACTCTATGTTAGGACAAGCCAACCTTGGAGGACTTACCCATTGAATTGCGCATCCAGATCCTTCACCAAATCCCCGATCTGCGCTCTCTCCGTTCAATAGCATTGTGTTCGACCTCTTTTTATCAGACGTATCTCCTCGCTCGTCAAAAAGCCTTGCAAAACATCCTGAAGCGACAATATGACAGCCACGTGGATATCTCCGATGCACTGGCTGCTGTTCGCTCGAAGAAATTCCACGCTACACAATATGGAGATTGTGAAAACATCTTGTCGCTTCTAGACGCCCGGCGTCGCAGTGCCGAGATTCGCAGTCTAAAGCGCAAACTCATACGCGACCACTACCAGATGAGCCGGCCGACATCGCTGAGCTTCTGAGCCTGATACAACTTCACGAAATCGCAGTTTGGCTTCTCAACGATTACAGCCGCAATGTACCATGTCCGTTTTGGACGGATGAAAGTACATGGAGCTCTAAGATATCACCACTGAAGTTCTCTGCGGTCGAAAAGGCACGCTTTCTCCGCGCATTCTATCGACTGCAGACATTCTCCAACCTGTTTGGTTATGGTGAACATCCGCTTGAGAGCTCAGAGCATCCATACCACAACCCTCTTCATCCGGATTTTAGCGAGTTCGAGTGCGACGAAATCCGGCGGGTGTTCTTCGGTCCCTTCCCACCTTGGGAGTATGAAGAGATCGGCTGTTTGTGGCAGTACTGTTACAACAGAAACGGCAAGATATACACGGAAATCGCCAATGACCTGTCGAAATACGGCTCAACCGTGAATGCGTCTCTTCCAGACGCCCTTACAGACACGCTTCTACCAAGTGCTCAACTATGCGAAACGGATGATTTCGGATTCTGCGAGGAGGAACGCCGGGATTGCCTTGCGTCTCTTGGTCCAGCGTTCTTGTACAAGCTTCTCCGAGCAGACTTCATGACTCGGCGCAACTTACTGTATGCTAATGCTGGCCGAGCGTCTCCATATTTCCCCCATTTCCTTCCATGGGAATTCTCAGAGCAGTACCCGTTGCTTGATCCGGCAGATCGTTTTGATTTCGGCAAGGACGTGGGTGGGCTCAAGACGTGTCTGTCCACACTGACAGAGACAGAACGGCCAAATGTTTCCTGGGATTTTACCTGGTTAGAACAGCTGCATCCTGACGAGCCGTTGTATGAACATATGTACATGAGTGGCACTAATCATCGACGTTGGGGTTGGCTCTACACAATGTGGGATAATGAGCGGCTGTCTGACTGGTCAAACAAATATGGTGCGCCATTAAGGTACATCGGTGATGACTATGAGTATTGACAGCTTGGTTACGGCGCTTTTTTCATGTTGTCTAACTACCCTGCATTTTGATACCAATATCTTTGCTGTGTCTTCTCTAAGCATCTCACATACTGAAGACAAGGCTTTTTGCTTCATTCCTGACTCCATGGTTTGATTTGCTCGGTCTAAGCACTACACTTCGTAGTCCACATACATGGTCGCTTCGACAACACACGCCGTGTACTTTGTATTGGACGGTCAGTTATCCACTGACACTATCTAAGGCACTAATCCTCGAATTCAAATATCACTTCCACCTAACTACGTGCCAGCTGGAAAAAAGGTATTGGCACCCTACTATACAGCGTGCACGGACCACAACGCCACATACCTATTCAGCCGGGCGATGTCAACTGTGGCGCAATCAGTCCCGTTCCTCTAACCACCAGCCACCCATGACATCCACCCTCTATCAATCTGCATCACAGATCACAGGAACCAAGAATCTCAGATCCGGTATCATACTTTTTCAAGTACTCATTCGAAACCCATTTAAGCCTTATCTGATCAGAAAGGAAGAACAAGAGCCCCATCCAGCAATGGTATGCTCCAAATGCCAAAAGAAGCTCAAAGCCACCGAGCTAGCCACACCCGGCGTAAAGCGCAAGAACGAGATGTACTACGGTTCGCCATCGACAACGTCCGGTGGCGGCGCTGCGGCGGGCTCAGCAGCCGCAAACAAGTCCAAGGCGACGCTGGGGAATACGGGGATCTCGAAGGTACGCATATGCATGCAGATGCCTGTTCCAGCTAGGTACTGTTATGAATGGATGGTTGTGCTAATGTTACTGCAGAATAAGCTGCTTAGCTCGAAGGCGAAGAACCCCTATGCGGCGTACTCGTCGTCTTGTGATCTGTGTAAGACCAAGACGGAGCAGGGGAGGAAGTATTGTCAGCGGTGTGCGTATCAGAAGAATGGTGCGTTGTTCAGTTCTTTTATCCTTCCTTCCTGTTGAGTCTGTATAGTTGCGGACGGCACTGACTTCGATGTAGCGTGTCCGATGTGTGGGAAGAGTTTAGCGGGGAAGACTTCGAAAGATCAGCCGGTGGTCCAGGGTCAGAAATTTAACTTGAAATGATTGATGATGAGTACTTCTTCTAGGACTGGCGCGGCGTTCCGGCTTGGGTTCATGCTACTCTCGATGGAGGTGGGCAAAGTACATATGTAAAATAGGGAATAAATATCAATGAGCTAGTTATACATGACATGATAAACGCGAATATATGCAAAACTGAGCCAGGTTATCCTACAGCTTCCGGACGCTCTAATAACTCCTCTTCTCCAGCAGGATTAACTCCCCCAATACCATTACCGGTCAGCGAGTGCGTTCTTGACGGCGGCATAGTAGGGAGGCAGGAGGTACTTGGCAAGCTCCTCCTTGGCGAGCCACTTGAAGTCCTGGAGGTTTTGCGTGTTGGCAGAAAGATCCGCCTGGCCGGCCATGATGCGTCCTTTCATGAAGAATGTCTTCTCTCCGGCAAGGGTGACGCCGGTCGTCTCGTCCGTCTTGGGCTTGCGGGCGTTGTACACGTAGTGGCTGACGGGGTGGTATCCAACCATAAAGGTGTTCATGTTGACACCGGCGGATTGATCGAGGGTGCGCTCAGCGGCCTAGCGAACGAGTATTAACAAGGGTCGTGGTGGAAGCGCAGGTGAGGATTAGCATACCAATCGAACAGTCTCATCCGCCGCTATAGGAGAGCTGGGGAACTTCCAGTATCCCTCCTTAGACTGGACAAGCAAGTAGAGGGTCCTCTGAAGAGCCCGGTCCAGACTCTTGGTGTCGCCCTTCTTATCCGCTTCCGTTACTCGGGGGTGCGGTCGGGGAATGCTCTCTTGCTTGCTAGTATCCTGGGACGTGTTGTTGGCCGTGCTCTCGGCATCGGAGATCAGCGCTTCAGTGATGTACTCCGGTTCTGACTCCTTCGCTCCGACGAGCAGTTCATCGTTCCATGCCTCCTGGCCATACGCATTGTATTTGCCGATATCACGCGCGGCGGTCTGGCGCTCACGGACCTTGCGCTTCCAGTCCTCGTCTAGGGGCGTTCCGCGCTTGAAGTAAAAGTATTTTGTGAAGGGAAGCGCCAGTCGTTCGTTCAAACGCTTCTGGTAGAAGTAGTACGCTTTCTCGAAATCAGTGAGGTCGCGTGTGATCTGGGGAGGGCGAGACAGGAGTACGCCTGCATTGATGGTGTAGGTCGGGCCCACGACGGGGAATGTAGTGGAGGCTGAGGAAGAGGGTTTAGGGGAGATGGGCGTTGCGGCGGAGGCATAGTTGCGGCGAACAATCGTCTCTTGACAGCTTTTGCACACTCGCTGTTCGGCGATTGAGGGTCCTGCAGTCCGGCGTTAGGGGTTATCTGTCAGAAATTGAGACTTGGGTCCTTACGCAGTATAGAGGCTACGCGCCTTGCGCCATTGGAACCTGAAGACATCTCCGAGTGAGCGTTGGCGTGGTTGTCAACACTTCCTACGGTCCCTTCAGTAATTTTCTCCGCCTCGGACCTGGGCAGGCTGGCGCTAGTCCGACCAGATCACATGACACATACAATCGTCTGGGCCAATGCGGAACGGAGAAACTCTCGGCATCTCCAAGCATTTAAAATGAAAATCTGCAGCCTTCGAGTTTCTTTTTCTCTCCACAGCACCATCCTTATCGTCACTGCGTTCAGTTTCTTCTACAACCAGTCGATCATTCATTGCGGTGCTCAGAGAGAGTGTCTGCGGCTGATTTCGCTAGCGGTACCTTCTTGAATCCAAGGTGTACTGTTAGATAGATGCTGCGCACATCCAATTCATCGCTTCGTATTTTGATGAGTTTTTAACTTAGCTATCGTAGATGCTTTCGAAGCTCGGCTCGCCGTAAATACATTCAAGAAAGAACTATGCGACGCCTGCGCCAACATGGCAAACTCGCTCTTTCGTTCCAAAGACGCGTAACCTGTTGCCATAGGCTTTCCAGAACTGGAATTCTGGCCTTGGTATCAAATTTCCTTCGAAGGCCTGCCGGATTTCATCTGCCCGGCTGTGCTCGCCCAAAACTCCCTCGCTACCTCCGCTCTCGTACAAAATCGCGTCGGCAAGGTCGTCGATTGTCTCTTCCACCTGCAGCTGAGCAAACCGGTTGCTGAATCCGTTTTGTGTCGTGGCCGACTTTGTATCCAGGAATCCCCCAGTCACAACTCGATCTCCCCCACCAAGCCGTGCTGAAAGCTTGATGAATATTTGTGCTGTGAGTAGACTATCATATCCTGCTTCATGGTCGATCTTTTCCACCTCATACCTTGCAAAGTGCGGATGTATCCCTGGAAGATGTTAGCACCATCGACAGGCACATGACTGCGCGGTCTCACGCACTCATCTTAGGCTTTGGGATATCGAGCAAGCTGTCGTTCATCTCTTGCAGTGAAGAGATTGGGTTGATCGAACCGCAATCATGAGTAGCAAGGTACTTTGTGTCGATGAGGACCGGAAAATGCTCGTGCACCATTGATTGAAAGTCTTCCACCCGGTCCGGCAGAGGTCCAAAGAAGCAACGGAAGAAATATATCAGATCTGCGAAGAGATTGTGGCCAACCAGTATAGGCCGATGTGCCTTCAACCGCTCCTTGAAGTCGTCAACAAATTCTTCGAGGGTTTCACATTGTTCTGTGGGTGCAGTGTTGCCTCTGGCGCCGGGGAAATAGTTGGGGCTGAGATGCGTGAGGTCGCCTCCGACCAAGGCCTCAGCGATCCATCTAAAGCCAGTCTCCTTCCGTGCTCTGTCTGTCATCCACTGTACTCTCATTTCTCCTACTGTGATCTCGCGTTTCTCGTCGTAATCTACGACCTGAACCCAGTCAGGCCGCCCAATAGTGACAAAGCCTGGGTATTCCACTTCGACGAGTTGCCGGACCAGCCTCTTCTGGTGCCGGTTCAATACAGAGGGCATAGCCTTAAACGTTTTGGCCTTGGATCGACGGGAAGGTGGTGGGATGTTGAGGTAGTCATCGCGTTTCTATGGATTATTAGGTCTGTCGACATCGGGGACCTGGTCATGTACATCACCAAGGGCAAGCCAGTTGTCGATAAGCTTTCGGACGAGGTCGAGAAATGCCAGGGAATCATAATCGGTCTCCTTGACGTCCAGTGAGGTTTGTATCGGGGTGGCTTTGCGCCTTTCTTCGGCCTTTGAGATGGCCTTTGCTTCCTCCTCTCTCGAGATGTACGTCACGCCGGTTCTGTACAAGGAGTCCATGTTGAATTTGTTCTCCAGAAGGAATTCAACCGCTGTATGAGGTCAGTCTCGTGGAGGTGACACGAGGTATACATACCGCTGCTCTGGAACAACCAATTTCTCTCTATGCCCAGCCTGCGATCAATGACGGGGTTGAGGTACAAGTTGTACGGCTTCAGAGTGTACTTTGCTAGAACGTTGTTACCAAGGGGTTTCTGTGAAAGGACTGGACAATTTGCAGGCTCTCTGACCTGCTTCGGTATTCTCCTGGCAGAAGGTCAACCCGACTTGGAGTACTTGATACTTGCCAGCAGACTCTTTCAAATCCTCATATCTCTGCTGTAGGCTTTGCGGCGGGCCGGCTCTTCCATTGGCAGGTAAGCTAATGCCGGAGAACTCAAGGTCAATGGAGACGAAAGTAGAGGCTCCGAGGTCCTGCAGCATCCTTGCTAGATGATACGGGAATGTTTGCGCTGTAACGTCCATGATTGGCTTCGTATTAGGAGGTAACAGTTAAGCAAGGTACTAGAGGGTAGAAGTATTTGTTAAAGGTAAGAGGGTGTTGAGCAATAAGGTCTAATATATGAAGTGACAGAAATGTATATTGTGAAGTTTATCTCACTTCCTAAGGAGTTGATCACTGAAGGCTACTGCGCCGACATCCTGCAGACTGTGAAAGCGCTCCCTGTTATAACTCGGCTCTCTCTTCAACTGGTGTCCAAAATGGTGACCCCTGAGTGTCGTGGTAAAAGAGCGTTTGAACTCGAGGTGTTTGATGCCAAGCAAGCACCCCGTGACGAAGCCCAGCCAACCCCAGAGTGAGGCCGAGCCGAGGGACAAACGACCAACGGGAGTCGCCGCTCGGGCTGGTGTTACTCCAAACTGCCGCAGCTGTAACTCACTTTCAAGCAGACAAAGAACACTTCTATCAGTGGCATTCATCTAACTATCTCAATTACAAGCCCACTTTTGCAGCGCCTGTCCTTCCCCATCGAAACCCCTCCTCCTCTTCCCCGACTACCCCATCTTGGCGGTGAACATGGCCGATGATGCTTCCGGCATGTCGGCGTCCACTTCCGCACTCTCGCCATCAAAGCTCTGCTCAAGGACCTACAAGAAAGCTTCACAGCTCTTTCTGACACGGCGATTACAAGAAGCTCTTGTTTCTCTAGAGCCCGTAATCACGGCGAAGAGCGGCAATGACGACCAGGAAGTCAATAGCACCAGCTTGTCACCAATCGCTACAGTTCCTCCCACGTGGCGGATCAAAATATGGAATCTGTACATTACGCTTCTGAGCGCTATAATTGATTTGGGCCCGGAAGAAGGGAAGAAGACAATTGGGCGGAAGGAGTGGAAGGATATCTCTACGCAAGTCCGCGATGGAAGCATCTGGGAGAAGGTGGTACAAATAGGCTACCGGGGGCGAGAGGGATCTATAGATGCGGAGGTCGTATACAACTTGTGAGTGAGCATCGAGCGCAAAATCATCTGTTTACTAACGGATTCCTTCTTAGGGGTACCCTTCTTTTGAATCATTCTCCCTCGCAAACAGTCAATCAGCAACGACTTGAAACCTACCTCTCCTCATACGGACAACCAAACCTCGATATTGAGGAGCACTTGAACTCTCCCACCAGCTCTCAACGACACCACATACGTAACGGCGGCACAGATACGCCGAAAGACCTAGCTGCTCGAGTTCGGCTTATTGAGCTCTTTACGCTCCACGTTCTACCAAGAAATGAAGAGTGGGATTATGCGCAAGAGTTTATCAATTTGAGCGAGGTCCTCGACGAGGAGCGAAAAGAAGTCTTTCTACAGACGCTGGACGGACTGAAGGAAGAAAAAGAGCAAGGCAAGCTGCGTGCTACCGCTTTGCAACGCGAAAAGGACGCCGAATTGGAGAGACAACTACAAGAGGCTGAACGGCAAAGAGCGGAGGAGGCTGCTGCCGCAGAAAGAGCCGCCCAACCGAAGAGCCACAAGCGCAGTGGTAGTGAGGTAGACTATGGGATCGAGAAGAATCATCCAAACGGGAGCCTTCGAGGTAAAAAGGGCGAGAAGGCGGGCAGCAGCAAAGCAGGCTCTTCTTCGAGAACGGCCCTCTCACCTCCAAACTCGAAGAACCTCAAAAAGCCGGAGAAGCCTGAGACCCGGGCGAGGCAATCACAAGCCCTGGCGACAGTGCTGCGAAACATTGTACAGTATCTGGGCAAGTCAATATCCAACAACCCTCTCTCTTTCCTGCGATCATTGCTGTTCCTCTTGGGTATTGTCTTCGCCCTGAACAGACCAAACATTCGGGAGCGGATCAAGAGGATATTTGGATCAGGGTGGCAGAAGGTCAGGGGAACTGTCGGCATGGGCGTTAAGGTGAGCTATATTTGATGCATATACCGTCGTTTCAATTCAACCTTGGCCCATCTGGACAAGGTCTGTCATATATATATTCTGCTGTAGATTCAACCACGCTCTGGGCATGCCTCCGGCAACGAAATGTTACGATATTTTGGGTATCATTGTAGAATATGTCGAATCCTCAGTCACACGAATGAATCATGTGTCAACGCACTGAATAGCATCACGAAGTCTCCAGGCCTTGGATTGGTCAGATTCTGCAGCTTTTACCTCCTCTGTTACCTCTGAAAGGGAAGCAGATGGCGGCTCATTCAACTCGGCCCCTCCACTTTCTGCACCTTCCTCCCACTCACGACGCCTCTCAATTCTTCGCTTCCACCATTTAAACGCATGGACGAAGAAGTGAGCTACGAACAGCTGCTCAGTCGTATACAGCAAAACAGGCACAGACGTCTTCGCTTTGACGTACAAATCAACGGGCGTCCACATCGCGTACAACAACGGGACACCTAAAGCTGTACTTTTCGCAGGACCGCAAAAGCATACAGCGATTGTCTCTTCGGCAGATATCTGCCTCAGGATCTGCCATCGGCCAAAGGTCGTTCGAGAACACAGAAACTCCGGCGGACGAGATATGGAAAAACAGACCGCGGTCAGGAATACGTACAAGGCAATGTTGAACAGTGCGACGAAGATGATACTCTCGGTCGACAGGCCCTGAAGCGCCCCTGTTGCGAAGCACGAGGAGAAAGTTGACCTGGTATAACGGTGAGTAACTCGTTCTCTATTCGATTTTCCCGACTTCAAAGAAACTCACCAGATCATAAGCAGCAGGCAGAATGACCCAAGCTTTGCGATTTTATACTTCTGGATTATATGCCCCGTCTGTTTAGGCCACAAGAATCTCACCACCTGCCCAACCGCTAAAGGCAGCAATACGGCCAGACCCAACTGCTTGAAAACATCCCGATACATCGCCGTGAGATCCTCATTCTGGTCTCTCCAGACATCGAACTCCTTTGAAGCCGGTAGCAGCGTCACTGTCCATCCGGCCGTCACAAACGGGCCCAAAATATTGGCGATAAGGACCTCCGCCAATGCAGCAGCATCGTCCCCTCCCGCTGACCTGGTCATGACCACGTTCGAGGCAATCGTCGTCGGAATACAAGCGGTGAAAATGTACCCAGCCAGCACACCACGGTCGATACGGCCCACTTTATCACCAGCAAGGATAGCATGTACGACAGCGAGGACAAGTGCAGGGATAAACAGGAACGAGGTGACCTGGACGAGGACGTGAAGGCGCCAGTTGAAGAGCTGCCGAACGAGCTTATCCTGCGGGATACTGAGGCCTGAAATCAAAAAGACAATCGCGACGGCGCCATAGAGGATGCTATATTCAGACCGAATAATACCGCCGTGTTTTGCGACGCTGGGGAAAAAGTACCCCAGCAGGCAGGCGACTCCGATCCCGATAATGAGCCATTGGTGCAGGACAAACTGGGCGGTGCGCTTCCATATCGGTTGTGGGGTGCTCATGTCGCATAGATCGAGGCTTGCCTAATCACCTAGACTCGCTCGTTTAGCCTTCTCAGAGCTGCTTGCCTACCATAACGCGGGAAAGTGGCGAAGATTCGAGTAGGAGATATAGGATCGGAGTTGAGGCCGATGCGAGACGATAAAGCCCTGATAGGGAGAATGATTGACCGATAGCTATTGTCGATCTTCAGCGTTCGCGCGTTCTTATGTCCGGAAGATATTCCTTCCAGCTGGTCGTCAACTCTGCTGAAGATGTCGCCAGAGCGGCCACTTCTACGCACTTTAGACAAGCTCTCTGCCTTGTTTGGGCTGCTGCAAGGCTGCAGTATCGACGCAGCACAAACATAGCATGCCGGTCGGATTCACGAAAATTTGGCTCCGTTTACTCTAATCCTTACGGAGTAAACCTGCAGCTTATAGCAGACTTTGATGGAAGAACTTGTGTGGAAGATAAGATCAACTTTAATCTTATCAATCGTCAAGGGATATGCCATACCGACTGTTAATGCCTGAAATATCGGGCATCTAGCTCATGGAAAAAGTCTGGATAAAACATGTGCCGACGCCTTGAGTATCACAGCAGACTCACAGATTCGCGGTTACTCCGACGGCCTGATTTCTCATTTCTGGTCAAATAAGCAGCTGACCACCGAAGCTGCATTGCAAGTTTCTAGACGCGTTGTACGGAGATGCCTATACAGCATCAACAGCTGTCGATGTGGCTACCGTCGGCATTCCAAGAGCGGAATTACCTCGGCATGAGTGAGCAACGTCATTCTTCCTGGGGTCCGGATTCTCCCGCCTTCGTCCTCCATTCACCCTTTGCGATGGTCAGTTGACAGCCAGAGGCTGAGGCTTAGTAGCGCGGAATCACAAGCTAGAAGCTGCGCAAGTCTTTGTACTTCTCAGCTATGCTGTCGAGTAGTCAGCTATCACATGCGGGCACCCCAGATTTACTGGTCACTGAAGTCAAGTTCACTTCGCATTGATTCATGAGATCATGCCCTATGGACCCAAACGCGCTGCAGACCAGAGCCTGAGCCAGAACCATGGGCTGGACGAGCTCGCTCTACCGGGCCTCCCGGCAAATCTGGGGACGTCGAGTCTAGGGCATGGTAAGGAGGTAATGATGATGAGAACGGCAACTGAGACTTGGTCCCTCAAATATGTCTCGTTCGCACCAGTTTCGGAGGATCTGTAGACGCTACTTCATTGACTTTATCAGATTGAAATCCTACAGCTCAAGACTCGGCTGTCCATATCTCGATATAGTACTCGCAGTGGCCAAGTTCCGCTCGTCCATCTCCCCGTCTCCGCTTCCCCGTTCCACCTCCGCGGCTCTCGCCCTCAGCCTAAGAATTAACCACAGAAAAGGGCAGAGACAAAAGCCGCTATTGACTCCGAGTCCCCGGGCAATGATCGCCTTATCCGAAGCTCTGACTCCCAATATTTGCCTTGACTAAGACCCTCCTTCCATAGCTTCGTTCTTCCTCGGTCCAACCGAGGGTACTTATACTTCCGTATCTCTCCGCACTAAACTTGGGGAAATTTCACTTTGTGAACGTCCGATATCGTCGCTGTCCTCGTGGCTCTTTTCAGTCCTTTTCTTTCCTTTGGATTGTTCTTTCTCTCTTTCTTTCGTCTTGGTTGAAGTGTTGACTTGCGCGAGTTTGTTCCGTTGCAGTTGGAAATATACTATACATTTTATACGCCTGAGTCGCAATGTCTGCTAAAGGGGGAAATGGAAAGAAGCCGGCTTCCCCGGCTGTCAACTTGATCGGTAGGTCTGCGATTGCACTGCGATCCATTCAATACTAATTTCGAACAGCTGGTGGTGGTGCTGGTATGATGGAGGCTCTCGTTTGCCATCCCTTAGGTACGAAACCCCCAACCCCGAGCTCAGAAGCGCATGCGCTTACAAACGTCTAGACACAATCAAAGTACGCATGCAGCTTTCGCGGCGAGCTACGGCGCCTGGTGTATGTTTCCAATATCTACTCCAGAGCCTAGCCACAGCAGCTAATTCCTATGCAGGTCAAACCCCGCGGCTTCATAAAAACCGGTGTCGAGATCGTTAAGAAGGAAACCGCCCTTGGTCTATACAAGGGTCTTGGAGCCGTCTTGGGCGGTATTATCCCTAAGATGGCCATCCGATTCACCTCCTATGAACAATACAAGCAAATGCTCGCGGACAAAAACACCGGCGCTGTCACCAGCAAAGCCACATTCCTCGGTACGTTCCGCTTCCTTTATGCTCTATCATCCCAGTTTGGTACTAACACATAGATAAACAGCCGGTCTCGCCGCTGGTGTAACGGAAGCTGTCGCCGTCGTAAACCCCATGGAAGTCATCAAAATCCGTCTGCAAGCGCAACATCACTCTCTCGCCGATCCCCTCGACGCACCCAAGTACCGCTCCGCCCCGCACGCCCTCTTCACCGTCATTAAGGAGGAAGGTTTCATGGTTCTCTACCGCGGTGTCTCCTTAACCGCCCTCCGCCAGGGTACAAACCAAGCTGCCAACTTCACAGCCTACACGGAACTCAAGGCCTTCCTGCAGCGCACCCAGCCTGAGTTCGCCAACTCTCAGCTGCCATCTTACCAAACGACCGTCATTGGTCTGATCTCTGGTGCCGTCGGTCCGTTCTCCAACGCACCAATCGATACCATCAAGACTCGCCTCCAGAAGACGAGGGCCGAGCCCGGCCAGAGTGCCGTCAGCAGAATCATGACCATCGCCAAGGATATGTTCAAGCAAGAGGGTGCAAGTGCATTCTACAAGGGTATCACACCCCGTGTGATGCGTGTTGCGCCGGGCCAGGCCGTGACGTTTACAGTGTACGAGTACTTGAGAGGGAAGCTGGAGGCTTCCAACTGGGCGTTTGTGGGCGGAAACTTTGAGGAGTAAATTCCTCCGCTTTTTGTGAACTTGCTTCTGGACTTTCTGTCCTGGCCCTGGCTGGCTGGAAAAGCATTTTATACAGTAGATACCATCATCTCTTGGGCATTATTGGTGGCGTTGTTGTTTGGCCTGTCTGGCCTTGGCTTGAGTATCATATATCGTACTATCTTTTCTTTGTTGATACTTCAATTAACCTCAATTGTATCTTTAGTTCACCTTCGAAGTTTATCGTGCTTGATACTGTCTACCCGCGTAAGTTAGGGCTTGTAGGGTAAGTGAAAGCAGATCGACTATATCAAACCGAGTATTCATTCTACCTCATATCCTGCTTCACATATCTAGTCAAGGTCAAGTGCCATGCAACAATGCGCTTATTTAGTCCTTTACACTACTATTACCGAATCATCGTGCATGGCCGATTTGTGTACTTCGCAGTCTTGGCGCTTATGCTTATGCTTACGCTTACCCTAAGTAGAGCTCCACCAGGTCATGCCGCCGCAATCGCGCTCAGCAATCTGAAGCGGCAATGGACCACCACTACAGTGAGGGTGCAACAAGATGGGAAATAAGCATAATGTTTTGTAAGGTCTATGGCCCACAAGTCGGAGTAAGGCAAAGCGTAAGCAGGATGGGTATAAGTAGTCTCGATTCCCAGCCAGGAATGACCGAGGCACTACCATTCTACATTATCAACTCTTTCTTTCTAAGCATTTAACATCTATCATGTCTACTCAACGCACAACCGTTCTCATCACCGGCGCAAACCGCGGAATCGGGCGCGGTATTTTAGAGCTTTATCTATCCAAACCGCATCACACCGTCATCGCCGCAAACCGTGATCCCGAGCATCCGACGTCCAAAGAGATTCTAGCACAACCTACTGCGGAGGGCACGGTAGCCAAAGTAGTGAAGCTGAATATGATCTCCGAGACCGACGCGAAGGATGCAGCGCAGACGCTGAAGAAGGAGGGCATCGAGCACATCGATATCCTGATCGCCAATGCGGGGATTGCTCTTGCGTTTCCGAAACTCGAAGAGGTCAAGGTTGAGGATATAAGAATCCATTTCGAGACGAACGTCATTGGGTTTGTGCGTGTGTATCAGGCGTTTCTGCCGTTTCTAGGGGCCGCGAACGATCCGAAGTTTGTGACGATTGGGTCTTCTGCGGCATTTTTGACGGTATGTGTAGCTCTTTTTGCCTCTTAGTATGAGTTCCCAGCTAACGTGTCCCAGTGAGTGAGGTTATGCTGAACTGTGGTCAGACGTGTACTAAGAAGATAGGAACGTGATCGATGCTCCAAACGCTGCATACGCGCCCACGAAGGTTGTCCAGCACTGGTATACTCGGACAATTGCCAACCAGGAACGGTGGCTCACAGCCTTTCCCATCGACCCAGGGTTCGTTCGCTCCGTAGTTGCTGGTTTAGCAAAACTGACCCCAAATAGCTTTGTTCAGAGTGACTTGGGCAATAACGCCGCTCGTATGCTGGGGCTCGAGGCAGCACCGGTCACCATCGAAGAGAGTGCTCGAGGTGTGGTTGGGGTGATTGATGCGTCTACCAAGGAAACGCACTCTGGGAAGTTGTGGAAGTGGACGGGAGAACAGGAGCCTTGGTAAACTTTTTGCAATCAGCCTTTTGATTGAGGCCGACATACCCTTAGCGCAAATAGTGAAGACCAGAGACCTAAGTGAACTGTCTGTCTTGGGCTCGAGGATTGGCATTTGTATAGTGCTTCGGACATTGAACAGCGTTCATAATGCCAGCTGCCTTGAGAAGTAGGAAGCAGTAGATCTGGTTTGGTCAGTTTACCATGAGATTCATGTCGAATGGAATATTCCTCTCGGTCATCCAACACTGTTTCGCCTTCACATTGATGTCTGCCCCGGACTGGATGAGCAAGAGAACACCATCGTCAAACCCCCGTTGTACAGCCAAATGCAGTGGCGTCCAGCCATGACAGTCATGTGCATTGATATCGCACGTGCCTCGCTCATGTTCAGACCAATGTTCAAGTAGCGTCCGTAACACTTCCAGTTGTTTCCAGTGCGCCGCCCAATGAAGCACGGTTCGTTTATTGTTGTCTAAATGAGAAATCTGTGACCCATGATCGAGTAGTAGCCGCACTACAGAGTTGTGACCTCCTATAGCAGCGTAGCAGAGAGGCGTGCGCCCATCACTATCGGTGCAATCTGGGTTCATATTGCCGTTCTCAAGCAGCACACGTAGTATCCGCTCATGACCATTCTGCGCCGCTATGTGTATCGAACTGAGCCAGCCCTCGCCATTCTCGGTGGTGAGCGATCCGTGCGCGGCAGGCTCAGCTGTAATAGCACCCGACACGTCGCAGAGAGAGGCTCGGTTTGTAGCTGGTCCTGTATTGCTGGACGAGTTAGACGTACCCAGAGGCGCTGCGTCGGGAGAGGCAGTGGAGCCAGAGCGAGAGGCTTCTCGCGAGCGTGCGGAGGCGAGGAACGACAACACCTGCGCGTCCAGCGGAGGATCGAAAGAGCTGAAATTATCCATGAGACTGTCCATCGCCTCTAGATCAAAATCACCGCCTTCTGCCGGCACATTCCCCGAGCCAGGAGTTTTCGAAGCATCTACATTGAAAGGTCTATCTGCCGATTTCACAAAACTGGCATCACGGTTGCTCGTTGCGTTGGTAGCTGGTCGATCAGCTCGGCCACGGTCCGCGCTTCGTTCGAGTTGTTTCTTCTCTACATCGCAGCACGTGGAGTTAGTAATAACCGACAGCGCCTTCGGAGAGCGCTTACGACGAAATCTGCGCTGTGCAATCCGGTTTTGCAGGCGACGGCGCTCCGTGGGGTCAACGGGCAGCTGCAAGGAACCTGAATCCATGGCTGCTCCACTGTCCTGGCTCAACCGACATATAAGCCGATGAAAGAAACGGACAGCCTGCTCCCTCGACGTGTGCTAACCACCTGCTGATTCATGTCGAAGGTCAACTGCGGGGATTTCGCCATTGGAGAACTAGTCGGCCTGTCTTTGTTGATGACTACACGTGACTACCCAGCTCTGTGGCCTGTAATTTAAGGCTTCCACTCATTGTATACAGCAGTGGTTTAAATAAAGATAACTCGAATTTCATTGTACTAGAGGACTCCAAAAACAGGTTTTCCCAAGTGGTACAGACCGCGAACATATATAGAGACACTGAACAGTTCCTCGGTGCATAGTACGGTGCTAAAGAGTAATGGTATACTCCCTCCCAGCCTCCGTCGCAAAAGGACCTTGGTACTCCTCCCCATCAACAAGCAGCGCCGTCGATTTAGCCACAAGGAGGCTCAGTCCATTACCCAGGGTCGACTTTATCACCGCCTCACTGAGCACGCCATCCTGCCAGAAAATACTAACCTCAAACCCACCTCTTGCAAGAAGACCACTAACAGACCCATTCGGTGCCTTGCCAGGCAATGCCGGCAAGAGGTGCACAATACCCAAGTGGCTCTGCAGCAGCATCTCCGAAATGGCAGCAGTGTAGCCTAAGTTTCCATCAATCTGGAAGACAGTCGCGCCGCCCTTATCACTATTCCACAGATTCGGAAGAAGAAACGTCGACAGCCAGGCTTGGACGTTATCCCATGCATCGGAACCCCGATAGAGGCGTGCATACAGGGCAATGGACCACGCCCGCGACCACCCTGTGCTGCCGCTGCCGCTCGTCATGCGGTTGTCAAGGAGGGCCCCTGCAGCATCGGCAAGGTTAGTTGAGGCAAGAGGTGTCAGTTCGGTTCCCGGATATAGGCCGAAGAGCGGGGAGAAGTGGCGGTGGCCAGGGTCCGTCTCGTTGAACTCCTCGAGCCATTCGAGAATTTGACCATAGGAGCCGATTTGCGGGGGTCTTATCTTGGTTAAGTACAACTGTACTTTGTCGAATAAGTCGTCGGTGGAGCCTAGGATGGACTGGGTTTCATTAAGGGCTGTAAACAACTCGAAAAGAATGCTGTTGTCTAGAGTTGGACTTAGGGTCAAGGCTTCGTTCCATCCGGCCACTGTCATGTCTGATGGTATCTCGAAAGCCATTTCTGGTGAGCAGGAGGGTCCGGTCGTCAGATAACCATCCAGCTCAAACAGATAGCACTCGAAGAAGTCAAAGGCATCTTTCATAATCGGGTATGCCTGTTCTTCAAGGAATGTTTTGTCGCCCGTGAAACGATAGTGTTCCATCATATGCAGTGCAAGCCATGCCCCGCCCATCGGCCAAATCGAATATTTTGTCCCATTGTCAACTGGTACTGAATCACCCCAGAGGTCCGTATTATGGTGTAGCACGAATCCAGGGCAACCGTACATCCGTTCCGCTACATCCCTTCCACGTTCCTGCACGAGCGAGAGGAGACTCCAGAGCGGTGGGGTCAGTTCGTTCAGGTTGGTGCTAGTTGCAGGCCAGTAGTTCATTTCTAGGTTAATGTTGACAGTGTACTTGGCGCCCCAGGATGGAGTATAGTCTTGGTTCCAGAGGCCCTGGAGTCCAGGTGGGAGAGACAGGTCTCCGGTGTCACGGGACGATGCGATTAGGAGGTGGCGTCCGTAATTGAAGAGGAGAGTAGCGAACTCGACATCCTCATCTGGCGAGGAGATGTAGTTTGCTTGCCGCTTGTTTGTGGGGAGTGTTGAGTCGCCTGTGGACGATCCAAGGTTGAGCGTGACTCGGCCAGCCAGCTCTTTGTGATCGTTGATTGCTTCTTCTCGTAGGGCATCGTAGCCTAGTACCACGGCGACATCAAGCTTATTTTTCAGTTCCGCTTCTTGGTCGCTAGCACTCTCGTACCGGTATGAGGATTCTGCGTCGAGGAAGAAATCTACCGTCGTAGCGTTCGAAACGACTAATCTGCCTCCGCTGGCAGTTATGGTGCCTGCAAAGGATTAGTTACAGGACGGTTTGACCTTGGGGTTGGAAGCCATGACCTTGGTCCACAACAACTCTTACTCCAGCTGTGAAGGTGCTGTAGTCTACCTCTCCTGTAACGGCTTTCATCACAATCGAATTCACTCCGTCCACGACAGTTGCATTATTCTGTTGGACCCACTTTGACCGGCGAAGATATGCACTCAGGTCAATGGCTCCTGCAGTATCAGCTTGGATGCGGAGGCCCAGCACGCCAGATGGCGCGCTTGCAACCAATTCTCGTCTGGCATTATCAGGTTGTATCCACAAGAAACATACTGAGGAACTCACTTGTACCCAACGCCACCATACTTATATTCACACGCCGCATAACCCTCCAGTGTGTCCAAGTAACGCACAAGATCTGTCCCGTCCTCGTCCTGGCCAAGGTCGACATACAAGTTGGATAGGACTTGGTACTCCCGAGGATCTATCGATGTGCCCGTCATATCGGTTATGGCTTTGTCTCCTGCAGCCGTAATATTACCATCGACCAAGAAATCCCGGATGATAGGGAAAGACTGCAAAGACTTCGGGTTCACACGGTCCTGGAATGTGCCACTCCAAACAGAGTTCTCATTCCAAGTGATGATCTCCGTGGGGAGGCAATAGAGAGTTCCTCCTAGGCGACCGTTGCCCACTGGGAGACTTGCGTTGAAGCGGGTTGCAGCCGTGTCGTACCAGAGGTAGCGGGAGCCATCGAAGGTAGCTGCGAATCCTCCCCCTGCGATGATGAGGGTGGACAGAGTGGGTGCAATGACTTTGGTAAAGATCATCTCCGGAATTGGCGGGTTAAGGTTGGAGTTTTCTTTCGATGAAGATGAGATTATGATGTTTCCTAGTCATTGAATGACATTTGACTTTATATTCACTTGCCATGTTATTGTATCTTAACAAACCGGCTAATTGTCAAAATGATGTTGAGTACCTTGCTGTGCAAGGCATGCTGAAGATCTTGACCAGTGCCAAACAGTATACCCCACGGGGAAACAAGTGTGCAGGGATCGGGATAACTATCCATAGCGGCACTTCCAGTTGAAGCTAGGCTCGATAACAACCTCCACTTCTCGGTAGAAGGATCAGGTACGCGTTGATAAGGGCTGCGTCATAATCGAGCTAATCCGCAGCTGCATGGCAAGAGGTCCAGTATAGTGAAATTACCCTAATACCCGCAATACCAACTTCATCTTCCTAGCTCTAACCATCTTGCCAACGTGGTATCACGAAGTTTGGAGCCTTCATTTGTTGATAAATCCCGATAGAGATATGTTGACTGAAATGAAGTGTGGTCGATGTCGTCCGATAAGAGTGTGTCTTTATTACAGCCGAATGCTTCATGTCTCACTATTACCATGTATTGGATAGCCTGAAATATCTTGTGCAGAGCCCTTATAGCTAGCTGTACCTTAAGTTTAGCAACTCCCTTACCAAAGGATTAGGCAGCGTACCTGACGAACCCCGCAGACCGGCTCTGCTTCCTATCGCCATCGGAAGGCTTCCCGGTCCCTTCTCCAAATGCCTTAAGAGCGAACCCGTAGGCCTTCAGTATCTACCTACCTAGCTTAGAACCCATTATTGACCATGGCTGCTATCCGCGTCTTAGACAACTCCACAATCCACGACATCCTAATCAACCTCTCCCGTGCGGAAACATTCAGATTTCTCCACATCCTCGAGCAAACACTGCTGGATTTCACGACCACAGAACGCCACTACCAGCCAGCTCCCACCGTAGCCAACCGCCCGGATGGCCAAAACACTCTCTTCCGCCCTTTCACCTCCTCCTCCAGCATCGGCACCAAGATTATTGTCGACCCTGCTCCAGACTCAACCGGGAAAAGAGGTTCGCAAGGTGGCATCATTGTCCTCTGCGACGAGAAGGGGAGCCCTTCAGGCGTTCTAAGCGCCGAGGAAGTCACAGGCTACCGGACTTCAATGAATGCCATGGTGCCATTTTGCTGGAGGAAGCATGTTGAGAATATTGTGATATTCGGCGCTGGCGTGCAGGCTCTTTGGCATAGTCGGCTTATTCTTGCTCTCCGTGGCGACGAGGTAAAATCAATCACATATGTTAGTGGGGATAAAGCGCGCGCGAATAAGCTGCGAGCCACTATTTCTGCGGAAAATGACGCTCGGTGGAAGGCTAGCTGTTCATTCCATCATATCTCCAATACGGCGCCGCAAGAAGAGTTCCAGCGAGATCTGAAAAGTTGCTTGCAGGAGACGGATTGCATATTCTGTACTACGCCGGCCAAGAAGCCTCTTTTCCCGCCGTCTTATCTGCCCCATGCAGGCTCAAATGGCAACAGCAGCAGCAAAATTCCCTTCATCTCGGCCATTGGCTCCTGGCAGCCGGACTTGATCGAGGTAGATCCAGACCTTTTGAGGCTTGCCGTTGCAGGTACGAGTTTTGCCACAGCAAAAGAAGGTGGTGCAGTGCTGGTCGATGATCGGGAATTTGCCCTCACAAACTCGGGTGAGCTCATTCAGAGTCAAGTTTCTGCAAAGTATATTGTTGAGCTAGGAGAGATCATTGCCTCGAAGAAGGGAAGAAGCAATGAAATTTCCGGACTAATTGCGGAGCGAAGCGTTGAGGAGATGGAACGGTTTATCTCAGAAGGCTTCGTCGTTTACAAGAGCGTTGGCGTGAGTCTAACGGACCTAACAGTAAGCAAGGCCATACTTGAGCTGGCAAAGGCGAGGAAATAAAAGCCGAGATGTAATGTAGACAGGCTTTGCAATGAGGTCAATAAAAAGGTTCCCAAGAATTGTGGTTGAAGATTCAAGATAGTAAAGCTAGTTTCAGGGCCCGCCCGGCTCCATGACAATGTCTTTATTTCTCAAACTAGTCGTAGTTCGCCCTCGGGTTGTAAGCCTCGATGCTCGACCGTGGCAGCTCACATGAGTCCTTATCATCAGTGCCTGCTGGAGCATTAATCGGTTTATGGCAGGTTTATAGACAGCTTAGTCTCGAAAGGAGCTGGATCACACACAATGCCTCTTCGACAAGCCTCGGGGATCCAAATGTAGCGGAGGAAGACAGGCTGCGTTGGGACGGATGCTCCTGTGTTCTTGACGGATAATTGACGCAAAAGCGGCATCACGTCTGGCCTGAAGCAAGCATTAGGCAGGTATAGTGCATGAGGTATTTGGACAGCATCCTACTGCCCAGGCGCCTGCATGAGACTCATTTTGTCTGTAGGCGTAACCAAGAGACACCATAATGTGAGATTGGATAAGTTTGTTGTTGGATTTTGGCCGCACCGTATACGTATAGATGGGTGTCATGTGATACGGCGTTGAGGCCACCCTCCGCAGCGGTGAAATAAATAGACCAACCAGCGAACCAACAACAGTCCCTCGAACAAGTCATATTGATATCACATCTTCCAGACGGGACGGAAGACATATCCCGGCGCAGTCAATATGCAGTCCGGAATCTCAGGTACGTCTCCGCTCCCTACAATCGAATGCTAGCACTATTGGGAACTCCGCCCCGCCATCCCCGAGAACCCAACTCGCAACAGAGGATTATATCGAGTCCTTGAACTAACCTGGTGATAATGCAGTCTCGCAAGAGCTTCACGATGCCTTCTCCCGCTTCGCATCAGACACATCCATCTTCTGTCTCCCCGTGACAATCACCGCGGAGCGTCTAACCCCGCTCTCAACCCTCCCCTTCTCCGGCTATGGCGACAATACATTCTACGCCTCCCTCTCCCAACTATCTTCTGTGCTGGAGCCCAAGACGCCTATGTACCTGCTATTCCGACGGAGCGGCTCTACGCTCATCGCGTTGACCTACATCCCCTCCAATGCGGGGGTGCGTGCCAAGACGCTCTTTGCGTCTACGCGGGCGACCCTGGTCAGGGAACTGGGAAGCGAGAAGTTCAGCCAGACGATCTTTGCTACGGATGAGGAGGAGGTTGTGGGCGAAAAGGCGTGGAAAGAGCGCGATGCTGAGAAGAATGGGACCAGTGCCAGTGGTTACAGGCGAGAGGATCTGATGAGTGAGAAGGAGAGGGAGTTGGAGGCTGTGCGGAAGGCGGAGGAAGCCGGGAGGAGTGGGACGCCCGGGCGGGATATTGGAATCGGAGGGTCGTTTGCTAGGGGCCCGTCTAGGATGAAGATTGAAATGCAGGTGGATGAGGATGCGAAGGGTGCTCTAGCAGGGTTACAGCAGGGTGGGCTGGTGCAGGTGGTAAGTTTCACAAGAAGATATTCATTTTACCATGGTCAAACTAACTTAACTTATCTAACAGGCCATTGACGTTCCGACGGAGACACTCAAGCTTGCTGCCGCCGAGTCTGGTGTTGACGCCAACTCCGTCCAGAACCATATTTCCACTTCCTCGCCGAGATACACTTTCTACCACTATCCCGACTCCGACGCGGTCATCTTCGTTTATACTTGCCCCTCGGGCTCGTCGATCAAGGAGCGAATGTTGTACGCGAGCTCCCGAATGTATGCGCTCCAGGTGGCGGAAGAGCAGGGTCTGAAGGTTTCGAAGAAGGTACGGCGAATCGAACGTGCGACTGAGTGGCAACTGACAGAAAATGGCAGATTGAGGCTGGTACGTCTGATGAGGTAACAGGCGAACGCCTTCATGAAGAGGTGAACCCGCCACAGAATAACGGCCTCAGACAAGGGTTCGCGAAGCCCAGGCGCCCTGGGAGGTAGAAGTTGACTGCCACTTTGCAGCAGCTGTCAAGGAGTCGGACCAGATCCCAACGTAGATATCCATACGCATATATCCGTAGTCAATATCCATTGCCATTCTTAGATGCCACCAGTAACCGCTGCTAATAAAGCAGCCATATAAGACAAGGTTCGCCAGCTCGCCGTATCCTGGACCCAGTTGCGTATGCGGACCGAAGCCGCCTCATCAATGATTCCGAAAACTCTTTTTTTGATAGAATAAATCCGTCCTCGAACTTCCCAGGTTTATAATCTTCGGGCACCCGTCTCGATCTTTCTCTAATCGTGTACATTCAAAGCAGTAGAAGGCATCACTAATTCCCTCGCCACCGCATACAATGCATTTGTTCTGGTAGTTGCCGAAGGAGCACTCATCACAGATGCGAACCAGGGTCGTAGGACGCACGTAGGAATCGCACACGGGGCACTTTCCGTCGCATTTGTCACACAAGCGGCCGATGGAGATACCGGGTTGCTTTCGGCACATAACGAGATCGGGGTGATGGCGCGACATCTTGCTGGAGAGGGGTCGACAGAGAGCGTAGAGAAAGGTGAGCGAAAATCGAAGGTTGGGGTAGAGAGTCGTTTCTTTTGACCTAGTTCCGCTTATAAATGGCCAGGAGGCGACTGTTTAGAAAGCAGGCCGTCGAAGGTGTTGGAAAGCGAGGGGAGGTTGGAGAGGACAGCTCAGGAACGGCGTGACCATTTTCTGCGAGGCCAGCCCCAAGCGGCAGTTGGTCCGTGCGAGTCTGGCTTTGAGGCTCTATCGCGAGTCCGCGACAGCAACTCTCTCCAATGCATCCAGTGATTGCATTTACTTTTATCTTCTATATGCAGGTGATATAACGCGCAATCTGTGACCTATTACATTAGCGCTTCTTCCTCCCTATTATCCGCATCCATTCGCCAGCAAACTCAGACCCGGCTATCACTCAGACCAACACCAGCCATGGCAGAAGCGTACGTATTTCCTGTTGGATCTAACTGTCATGCCTTCCGATAGCTAATCAACCTTCACTCTAGAACACTAGCTTCCGCAGTGATTGTTCCCGAAGACAACGCCTCTCCAGAAGCCGGACAAAAGCGAAGACAGTCCTCAACGACCGACCTTGACTCGGACATCAAGCGCCGCCGCCTTAGCACTCAGAGCGAAGACCGAAGTCCCAAACAAGCCCGCAGGCAATCCTCTCCGAAACAAGACTCCCAGGATACAGAACGCAAGCGCAATCGCCGGGATGAGGAACGGAAGCGTGGACAGCGGTTGTTCGGTTCTTTACTGGGGACGCTCTCGCAGAGCTCCACCTCCGCGGCGCAACGGCGGCGGGCGGATATCGAGCGGAAGCAGCAAGATAAGCTTAAAATACAGGATGAGGAGTATGGGGAGCTGAAGAAGAAGAGGCGGGAGGAGCGGTTAGCTACGCGGAAGAAGGAGCAGAAGGCCTACGAGAAAGAGATGGTGGGTTTTTTACGTCTTTGGCTCGAAGGGGACTGCTTACTGATTTCGGCCTATATAGATGCATACTCGTCATACGAACCTGCTGGCCATGGCCCACTTTCTGAAGACAAAGTCGGAGCCTGTATTGGTATGGTACCCGTTGATTTCATTCTGTTTCGTCTTCTGACCGACCTTCTAGTACTACAAGCCATGGCAGTTACGACCTGAGGAGGAAGATATAATACGGGATCAGGTACGGGAAGCTGAGGTCACAGTTTCTCGAGAAGTGGACGAGTTCGATGTTCGCAATGCGCAAGAGGATCAGCCGGAAGCCGAGAAGCAAGCCCAGCCTGAGGAGAAACCAGAGGAGCAACCAGAGCAATCGGAACCCAGTCTAGACGCGCAAGGAGATAAGCCCGAGGAGCAAAAGGACTCAGTAACAGCTGAGACGAATCACGAGAAGGAGCCGGAGGAGACTAAACCTGACAGCGCCCCAGCTGAAGCTGTACCAGCGACCTCTCATCAAGAAGAGGACCACCGAGGAGCCGAAGACGATGGAGGGGAGGTGGTTGAGGATAACGAAGATACGGTGATCTATTAAGCAATAGCAACCATCTTATCCGTCTAAATTTAGTCCGAAAAGGGTGGTCAATAATGTACGATACAATGAATGATCATTGAGGAGACGGTTAACGAGGGCCGAGGCATCTCGGAGTTTATTTCATCAGAACTCAAAACACGTCCAACTTCCCGACCATGTACCCCTTGGAAGCTGTTTCTGACCTCTATATCACGAAAACCTTTGACTTCTAGCTCTAAGGCATAATTCGTCCCAATTCCTGTCTTTTTGATCTAATAAAGGTCGGTTTCACGTGATAGCGAGAGGGGCTCTTGGGACCTTTAGCTCCAGCACCGTCATAAAATCATCACCAGAGTACAATTTCATCAAGCGCTGTTTTCTTTGTCTTGCTCCGTGGGCGGTATCCTTGATATATCTATACATTATTAGCTCCCGTCTGTGCCCATATTGCACCATGGCTGTTGACAAGATAAAGGTCTCGGGAGATTCTCGGGTTGAGCATCGCTCAGCATTCGTGAATGGCAAAACATATGGTAGGAGCTCTTTTTCCTTACATGTCTATCAGGATACCTGCGAAATTCGGCCCGTGGATGAGTGCCTCATATACTTAGCCCCAGGGCGCAATTCTGTGAAGGTTCAAATAGCAGATTGCTGATTATATATCCAGGCTATCTATATAGTGTGCCGGCGTCAGGGCAATACAAAGGCACCGTAGTCCTGGTAATTACTTCAAGCGCCCACTGCGCTATACGCCCTGACAAAGCTCGAGCTGACGCAATGGCCTGGAATGTATTAGCTCCACGGTTTCCCAGATTTGTCAATAGGCTGGCGATATCAGATTCCGCTTTTCATCAACAGAGGCTACCGAGTCATTGCGCCAGACTGCATCGGATATGGGCGGACGGTAACCTCCACCAGGTCCTCAGTGTCAAAATACATGGCTAATGAGTACACGCTTACTCCTACCAGGACGCCCCGTTGGAACTAGATGCGTACTCGCACAAGAGCTGCGCGGATGACATCAAAGAACTAGCTAACCAACTTGGAGCATCGAAGATCATTCTCGGTGGCCATGACTGGTACGTCTACCCTCATACACTCACCTGTCCACCGGCTAAACATTAAACGCACGAGCAGGGGCGCAGCGCTCGCCTACCGCGTCGCCCTCTGGCACCCAGATCTTGTAACGCACCTCTTCACTGTGTGCGTGCCGTACAACCCACCGTACAAGAAGTACATGACGCTCGAAGAGATGGTGGCAAAAGTAGCGCCGCACTTTGGGTACCAGTTACACTTTGTCAGTGGGGAGATTGAACAGGCTGTTAAGAACAAAGAGGAAAACAAGCAGTTCCTGATTGCGCTCTATGGTGGGCGGACGCAGGAGAAGGAGTTTGCTTTTGATGTCCACAAGGGCGTAAACCTGGAGATTCTGCCAAGCTTGAAGAAGACTTGGGTTGTGGATGAGGAGGTTAGTAGCTTGCTTGTTCCTATATTTACCTGCTTGTGATTGAATGGGCTGACCGAGTTTATGAAGGAAATGGAGTACTACGCCTGGGAATTCGCTCGCCACGGGCTCCGCGGGCCGCGTATGTTCTCTCCTCCCGGCTTATATGAGTATGTTCTAACCAAACGCAGTGAACTGGTACCGCACGCGCAAAATCAACTACGATGACGAGCTTTCACTGCAAAAGGGGACAATTGACATCCCTGTCCTCTTTATCCAAGCGCTCAAGGACGCTGCTCTCCCGCCGCACTTGGGCAAGGGGATGGGTAAAGCCATACCGCAGCTGACGACAAAGCAGGTCAATGCTTCGCACTGGGCCCTTTGGGAGAAGCCCGAGGAGGTCAATGCGGCTTTAGAGGCCTGGATAGATGAGGTGGTTGAGGGAAGTGGGAGGGTGGCTAAGCTGTAATTTACTTCTCCTTGCTTCGATGCATATGCGAGGAATTGGATTGGGAACCGAATCTAAGACGTATATCGGGTGTGCATGTTGTAGTGTATATAGTACAATTTGAAGGCGAAACAAGGATATCATGATACAGTCCGCACCTAACTAAATCATAAGGAGGGTGGCAAAGAGCTTAGTTCTCCAGGACCTGCGTCTCAACACGACATCCGATCTTCTCAAGACGATCAAGGTACTCCTGGCCCAGTGTCGCTGGAGTAACGATTCCCCCTCTCGAGACTTTCTTGACCTTGTCCTCATTGTCCAACATCACCATAGCCGCCTCGGCCATCAGCACGCCCGTGAAGTGATACATCGACGAACCCTCATATACCAACTTTCCAAATACACGCTTCTGCGTATCCTGGTCTGGCGTGGCAATGGCACGGTACTCGCAACGGTCATTGCGGCCGCTTTCAGTGGTCGGTCCGCTGCCAGGTGCGTAGATTATCTTCTTCACGAGCCACCGGACCGGAGCCAAGAGCAAGAGGGCCGTTCCGAGCAAGAACGCGTAGTTCCATAGGATGCCAATGAACGAGTTGCGGACGTTGAGGAATTGGCGGAAGTAGAACCGAGGCCCGTACAGTTCTGGCATCAAAGTGCTGCTGCGATGGACGATGGTCATGTCGCAGAAGTCTGTTGGGGATTTGGTCAGGGTGCCTAGGTCGCGGACGGCTCGGACGCCGAGGACCTTGGCCATGATTGCCTCGGATGGGATGTCCTTTGGTGGCGGGGAGACTGCAAGCGAAAATGGCTTTGTTGATTCGAGGAGATGCTTGCCGGAGAAGTCTTCGATGCAGGTTAGGATAGATGAGAGCGTACCGCCGCTCGCACCGGACGATCTATACGGCATTAGAGGGATTGAGTGAAAGGATTTAGAGGTCTCATACTTGAACTCATAGATTGAGCCCGTGATCTCCCTGGTAGGGCAAGCTAGTTTCTCTCGGACTTCTTTTACAAGGGCGTAAGCCAGCATGTCGGCGGGAGCGCTCTCGATACCAACGCAGTGGATGATCTGCTCTGGTTAGAAGGCTGCTGTATACCAGTGTATGATGACGTACAATAGCACCGTTCGACTTGGCTGTTTCGTGATACTCGTCAACTGTCTGCTTAACCCATGGCGTTTCTCCAGTCCTACGGCATTTAGACAATGCGGTCAATCAACAGAGTATCTGGGACTCACGCATCGATATAATGGGTGCCGGCATTCGCGCAAGCCTCGACGACAGGAGTCGAGTAGATGTGGTAGGGACCAACGCAGTTGATGATGAGCTTTGTTCTCTCCGCAAGAGAGCGCAACTCCTCCTTCTGAAGCGGAACGGTGATAATCTCTATCCACGCATCAGTAGAGCCCGCCAGCACTTCTTGTGGCCAGTTTTACCTGGTTCTAAGCGATCAGCATTGAGCTTCTTCAGTTCCTGAGCCACGCCCTGGATCTTCTTGTATGAGCGCCCTGCCAGGGCCCATTTCAGGTTCGTGGGGAGATGAGTGACGATATGCTCTGCACAATACTTTCCCGTGTACCCAGTAGGGCCAAGGATGACGATATCGAACTCCCTATTAGATTCCATGACTTTGGTGTTGCGAATGGCCTCGGTTGGAGAACAGTGGTCAGCAAGACAACGTCTAATTTCAAGTTGTACACCTCAATCCAGTGCTACTAGATAGGAAAATGATTGATTTTCAACCGGTTTCAGAGGGAAAGCAGCTGGCAATGGCCAATATCTAAGTGCCTACGAGACCAATTTTAAGGAGAATCGGCGACCGCGGTTCAGATACCGGTACGTCATGTCATGCGCTCGTAGGCGATAAGGCTTGGCCCCCTGTATCGCCATTCTAGACTTTTTTTCATCGGTGAACTATCTGGATTGCAAAAGCCATAAAAGAATAGCTGACGATCATATTGCATAACTATATTGAAACACGCTATGACTAGGGCTCCTGCAGCACGCGAGTTCAGCGACCAGACAAAGCTGCTTATCTAAGACTGATATTTTTACATTTTTGTGCCTTTCCAGACCGCCTGCCCCTAATGATCAGTATAAAGGCTCCAGGCCCCAGATGGAATAGCATCACCATCCCAATCGTTAAGGATAATCTCGCTCGATACTTTATAGCAGTAGTTGTAAAGTAATCTTGAATCTGTCTTTGTACATTCCTCGGCCAACTTTGGGTTGAAGAGGGCGTATTCTACTATAGCTGAGGATTATCACGTGGTGCCAAGCCTAAGCCCTAAGCGAGCACCCACAACTGGGCCACTTGAAAGCGCAGGCTCGATTTCGAACTTCCCGCACTGTTCCCATCTTCGACCTCAACAGCCGCACAGAGACAAGATGACGAAGCGCACTAAGAGTGAGTATAGCCGGATATTATCCATTGACTTTTGGAAGAACAAAAAATGGAAAACAGAAGCTGACTTGTTCCGCAGAGGTCGGCATCACCGGTAAATATGGTACCAGGTATGCATTTACTAGAAAACCCTCCAAGACCCCGGATTGAATCGAGCGCGATATTTCCGTTCACGACACGGCGAAATTCAAAGACTCGGCGACCGGAAACACGACCGACTGGACATTTTTCTGACTGATGGTTCGCCAATAGATACGGTGCCTCCCTGCGTAAGCAGGTGAAGAAGATGGAAGTGTCCCAGCACGCCCGCTACATCTGCACCTTCTGCGGAAAGAACACCGTCAAGCGCCAGGCTGTTGGCATCTGGGAGTGCAAGGGTTGCAAGAAGACCATCGCCGGTGGTGCCTACACCGTCTCGTAAGTCGACATCTCTGCCGCCGTCGCCCGATCGATTTTGCCTTGCCCGATCAAATCAACATCGATGGAATCTTGCCCGGAGAATTGACTAACATGCGCTTTCACTCAGTACCCCCGCCGCCGCTGCTACCCGCTCCACCATCCGTCGTCTCAGGGAAATCGCGGAGGTCTAAATGTGATGATGGGATTCCTTTCTGTTTCGGTTAATTAAAAAATGAGACAAATACAAGATATGGATTGTCATGAACGCATCCTCGTCACGAATTTTCGTCCTCGGTGTTAATGGCGTCGTCTGCCTCATCGAACACGATTTTACCTCTTAGACATGAATACCACCGATGATGATTTCAGATCAAATATTCTAGTTCCCAACTGTGTCGATCTGCACCACATAAGAAGAGTCGCTTCGTTCCCTATGGCCCGATCATTTTGCTTGCGATTGGGCGCCTGATAGTGTCTTCTGACGAATACCAGCAACATGTGAGGACCAGGGGGCCGAAACCATTCACCTGCACCTTGGGGAAGACCGGAAATGAGCGTAACAATAATTCTGATATCATCGGGTACTCGTTCTTACCCACATTCATCACTCCAGATCTATTCACTGTTAAATGGTGCTTTGGGTATATAGGTTTCGTTTCAGACTGATCGGCCGCCAGCTCGCCACTTCTCGACTTGCATCCATTCCAAAGATAGGTAGGCGTAAGAGGGGTAAACCCCTTCGAGCGCACTGCAGGAACATAACTTGCACATCAACCAAGGCTCAAGCGCCGTGACCGTCTCTGCGAGAGCCAACAGTCTCTTGGTTCGGAGGCCAGTGATTCGCCTTGCGTCGGGCTGGTCTAACCTCTTCCAGTCTGGTCGCCAACGTGACCGCTTGCTCACCTTCAAAAGCGGCCGCCCCATCCCCACACTCATCTACTTCCTCTCCCTCTTTCTCCTTTCTCTCTTTATCCTCTCCTCATACCTCTTGTTAGCTGTTCTTCATGCCTTCTCTCAGTTTTCCTACTCACAGCTCTATCGAATCCCCATCCGTTAATGTCCGACACCTGTATTGTGTGCTTAGGAGACCTTGGCGAAAGCGCCAGCGATCCTCTTGCCGTCCCGGTGCCAAGACTTGACCTTGAACCGGACGGCAAGGCACCTGAGACATCGACCAAGCTAGATGGCCTCGACGATAATGAGGATAGCCTCATCGCTCAGTTACTCCCATGCGGCCATGTCCTTCACAACAACTGCTTGAAGCCCTGGGTCGAACGAGCGAATAGCTGTCCGATATGCCGCCGGACCTTCAACGAAGTGGAGCTGAGTGACCGAGTCGGAGGTAAGTTGTATTCCAATCCTTTTCATGATGCATGCTAGCCAGAACGAGTGCTTATATTGTTTGTTTTAGGTCCCGTTGTTTCATCATACGCTGTCGAAGACCGTGTCCAAGTCGCAGATGTCGACCCGTCTATGATCGTCGAATATATAGATGATGATCTCTCCGACTTTCAACCATGCCCTATCTGCGGCGATTCGGAGAACGAAGAGCTACTCCTTCTATGTGACGGCTGCGATGTGCCGACACATACATACTGCGTTGGGCTTGATGGGGTGCCAGCTGGTTCCTGGTACTGTTCCCGATGTGAGACCCAACGTCCCATCGGACTATCTTCTGATGCAGTAGATAGACCGTCGAATGTCCAGAACCGGCGGCGTCACCGTACAAGAGCGCAGCAGCGGACGGTACAAAGCAGGAATCAGATCAACTCACTGCACTGGGCGCGTGTCTGGCAATCAGTATGGGATCACCTCAACATAGATCTGGACTTCCCTTTCGACGATGATCGAGCTGTTCAGCGTGTGCTGCAACAACGACGCCGCGATGAAGCCAACCAGAGGGAGTTTCGCAGTTGGCAACGTCGTTTTGAGGTCGCCGAACGACAGGGGGGAAGAAATCGATTCAGTGACACTGCTGCCCTGCTTGACATCGAGGCGCCCAGGCCGTCGCGCCCACGAGCGCCGAGGCAGCCGACTCCAGAGCCAGAATCACTGGAAGAGATGCGAGCGTGGAATGCTTTCGAAAGAGCCCGTGAGATCGAAAACAATCCGAGCGCGGCAAGGAAACGAAAGGAGCCTACAATGTCCCCTTCTCCGGAGCCCACCGAGCCGGCACGGAAGCTGAAACGACCTCGCACCCGTAGGGCCCAGGATCTCGCAGCCCGAGCGATGCAGAACGGCGAGTCTTCTAGAAGCGCCGTTGCCCAAGCATCCGCTCGTCTCAATGCCGATAATTCTAGTGAACCAAGTTTCCTTTCATCGTTGCTGAAGGAAGTCGAAGACGCGTCAACACCACAGAGTGTCCACTCGAACGGTCCTTCGGCTCACATCTCAGTCGAGCAGAGCACTCCGGGGCTTTCATCACCTTCCATCTCACCCGTACCATCTAACCAGTCGTCTCCCCGATTGTCTTCTGCCACCCCACCCCCGAATTTTGGGAGCAGGCCATTATCCCCGATCCAACTCACCCCACCACATGATGTGTCGTCCCCTCCACCTTTCTCCCCCGAAGTTTCACCAGCCAGCTCTCAGAAAGATGATAGAGAGGGAACACCGTCACGCTCTCGACCTCGCCGCATCCCCCGAGCACCGCAGATCGTTAGAACCGTACGATCAACTAATAGCTCGCCTTCTCGTCCCGGGCTGTCTTTGGAGGTGAAATCTGACATCCAGAAACTTGTTGGAGCGGCTTTGAAACCGCATTACCGCTCGAAGGTCGTCTCCAAAGAGGAATACACCGACATCAATCGAAACATCTCTCGCAAATTATACGAACATGCTTTGGGATTAGACTCGTTGGAGTCAACAACGAAAGCACGCTTGGAAGCCACGGCCAAAGACGAAGTGCATAAAGCGATTGGCGCTCTCAGGCAGAGCAGGGCAAGGGTTAATGGTTCAGACGACAGTTCATAATGATTCTTTGGAGCATATAGCGGCGTCTTATAGCGATCTTGTTCTTATTACATTCATGTGGGCGAGCATACTAAGCGGGTCATACATCAACACTCTACAGCTTCTACAGGTCTAGTTCTTAGCGGGGGCTCATATCCTCACTTCATACTATGAAAGCATAACCTAGGGCCCTACCGTCCTGGGTACTCTTGGAATCCATCTACTGTCCAGATCCTTCAGTAGTCTCAAACATCTCCGTAGGTGGTTCGTATAAGCTATCCAAGCCGCGCCCGATAGAGTGATAGACAGCCCGCCAAAGTCTGTCGGATAAGACATGCCTAAATCCGAGAGCACGCATAAGCACTACAAACTATAGCAGGCGGCAGCGAGCGAGCAAAGCTGCAGAAGTGGACCGTTGCCCGGGTTGGTGCTAGCGAGTCTGACTCAAATCGATAATTGAGTCATGAACGTGTAACGTGTAGGTAGATGAGGAGCATGGGGACAGGTCATGGGAGCCACGGGCCACGAGTCGACATGTTTTTCCCTGGGGCGTATTCTGCATATCAAGTCACAAGTGGCACATGTGTTGCGCAGGATGGATACGCATTGATAATGATATCTGATTTCTTCAGGGATCCCCGTAGTTCAGCCCTGAGGCTCGAAAGGAAAGCCTGAGTCAGGAACCGATTTTTCAGCGGCGGTCGAGGCTCATGAACCTTGGAAGGATTGAGATTCGAGATTCAATAGTCGGACGTATCTGTGGTCCGAGGCCGACTCGGTTCCGACTAGCCAAGTCTCATAGTTCTTCGCGTTATAGCAGATACGCATACACATACGCCTCCAGATCGAATAATAGCCCATATTCCAGATCTAGTACCCCATCTGTAATGAGGGGAACAGACCATGTGTCCCCGTAGAGCCCAAAGATCGAATAGAGCATGGTCCATGTGTCGACAATGACTTCGCCATGACCCTCGGACTCGGTAATGAGAAGCTTTGCGATCTCCCGAGGCTGACCCACGGAGGAAGCTAAGATAAGCAAGTGGGCCGGTCTCGGATATAAAATTTTGTCTTTCTCCAATGAAATGCTTACGATGCATCATGGCTCCCAGATTCTTTCCTGGCCATTTCAGATTTTGACGTAGCTAAGCTAGCTTGTTTGTTTCGGATTTCCGAGACAGCTGATGGCTGATGCACCTCGGACGTGGCTACGGATAACCGGCATAGCGCAATAAGTTATGACTAGGAGGATATGAGGGTGACTCTGGAAAGTGTACGCCGCAAGCTGCTGAGCAGTGGGGATCCAGGCGCGCGACTCGCGGTGGTGTTGACTTGATCATCTGCGACCGGACTTGATGGAGTTTGAGAAGTTCTTGGCCGTGGCCCGGAGATAAAGCGAATGGTGCAATCCGTTTTTCACGCGATGGAGTCGCCCCTCTTTGCAAGATGGTGGAATTATAAATCCAGGCTTTTGAAGGCCCACTTGGCGAAGGGTTCGCGACGTGAGTATATTAATGGCATTATGGAACTTTTTCTTTGCCCCTTTGTCTGCACAAGTTAATTATCTTGCTTTCACCTTTCTCTGAGGTGTTTTGTACATACCTCGATATTATCCTTCATTATATTGCATATGATACCATCAAATTCAGCGGATAGTGGACGAACAATGAGCAACACAAACAACCTCCGCCCAAGTGACGGCAATGGGCACGACTTGCCATCGTCTGGCACAACACTACATTCAGAATCTCGTTCCAGTCTAGGATATGGTGAGAAGGCTCCGCAGCCCTCACAAGATACAGCGGAAGAAGATCGCGATCTTGAAAGTGGCAACTATGACGCACAACAACCATCAGCCGACGAAAAGCCGAATGAAGAGTCCAAGGATTCCAAGGAGGAAAAGCCCAAAGACCCTAATCTCATCGAATGGAATGGGCCCGATGACCCCGAGAACCCCCAGAATATGCCGCATTGGAGAAAGTGGATCATAACAATGACGATGTCGTCCATGACCATGTGGCTCACTTTCGCGAGTAGTGTGTTTTCGACGGCGACGATGGTGACGGCGCAGCAGTTCGGCGTATCTACAGAGGTTATGGTTCTTGCTACCAGTCTTGTGGTGTTTGGATTTGCTGCTGGTCCTCTGGTCTGGTCGCCCATGTCCGAACTGTATGGGCGCAAATATCCCCTCTTCCTTGGATACGCCTTGTTCGCCATCTTCCAGATTCCGGTTGCCGTGGCCAAGAACGTCGAAACTATCCTTGTGTGTCGGTTTCTGATGGGTTTCCTGGGCTGCTCGCCTTTGGCTGTTGTTGGAGGCGCAATGGCCGACTTTTGGGATCCTGTTGATCGTGCCATCGCGATTGCGCTGTTTTCAGCAGCTACTTTCGTTGGCCCCGTGCTCGGTATGTAACAGTACTGCTTTCGAATCCACTTACTTCTGACTGACGAAACTTTTCCAGGTCCGATCGTTGGCGGGTTTCTCACGGATTCGTACCTCGGCTGGCGGTGGACTGCCTGGATTACGCTGATTGCATCCGGATCGTTTGGCACCATTGCCTGGTTTGTGGTCCCTGAGACCTATCACCCGGTACTCCTCAAGAGACGCGCGGCCAAACTTCGCAAGGAGACTGGCAACCAAGATCTGTATGCGTTCCTCGACCACCACAAGCCGACCTTTGGAGACATCGTCCGCAAATACCTTTTCCGCCCTGTTCAGATGCTCATCCTCGAGCCCATTCTCATCCTCATCACTCTCTACCTTGCGCTGGTGTACGGAATTCTCTACCTTTTCTTCGAAGCCTACCCGGTCTCGTTTCAAGAGGAGCGCGGTTGGACGAACGAGGGTATTGCTGGTCTTCCGTTTATTGGAATCATGATTGGAGTGTTCTGCGGCGTGGCCCTCATCATCTGGCAAACGAAGACTCGCTTTGCTCATAAACTCGCCAAGCATGGCAGAGTCATCCCCGAGGAACGTCTGGTACCTATGATGGTCGCTTCCGTCCTCCTTCCGGGTGGCCTTTTCTGGTTTGGCTGGACGTCTAGCCCTAACGTGCACTGGTTGGCTCAGGTGGCCGCTGGTGTTCCTATTGGCGCCGGTATCCTCGTGATTTTCATGCAGGGCCTCAACTACATCATCGATGTATACATGATGTTTGCGAACTCGGCCATTGCCGCGAACACTCTGATTCGAAGCTCTCTTGGAGGTGCTTTCCCACTCTTCGCCACACAGATGTACCACAAGCTTGGCGTGCCGTGGGCGTCCAGTCTGCTTGGGTTCATCACTGTCGCGATGATTCCCATCCCCATCGTCTTCTTCATTCATGGCAAGAAGATCCGAGGGATGAGCAAGTTCTCGCCCAACTTCTAAGTCCGTCCAGTTGTCAGCCTTCATTAGCATTCATGGCGTTGATGATTCCGCATAGTGGTTTTTTGCATTGCGGGCAGGCATTCAGCGTCCTCCACTCATATAGGTAATGTAATCATAATCTCCCAATTGATACCAAAAAGCGAATCACTCAAGCAGCACCTCATCAAGTATTTTTTATCAAATAGCAGTAGCAGTAGTAGTAGCACTAAGCAGTAAGAGAAGTGGAGTAGGAGAGACAGTAAACGCGCGACGCGTCCCAGAGTGGAGGCGGTGAGCGGGGTGCCTTCCCGTTTGGGCAAAAGTACGAAACGCCAACCTACAGTCCTTCGCATCTCAGTTTCCCTCCAGTCGATCTTGGTTCCGTTGCGGAATCCAACCATCAATTGCCTGCCTGTCGAAACCTGCATCCAATCGTCTCTGCAAGCCCCTCCAATCGGCGCATGGTGCTTTCAGCGCAGCCTGTTCGACCCTCGGCTTCCCCGCGCTCCAACGATGCCGTCGCGCACTCGACGAGCCCCCTCCGTAGCAGCGGAGGACGTGGAATCTGAAGAGCCCTCCGGCGGCCTTCGTCGCTTGAAATTCAACGAGTCGCTCTCATGGCGCGTCGGACGCTCCGCCATTCCCATCGCAGATCTGCTGCAGCGCCTGCAAACGCTGGCGCAAGAGCTGCGCAAGTTCGATCAGGAAGAAGTCGAGAAGGATTCTCTGACGAAGGTCTCGCAGGAGCTTGCTACAGCTCAACTACTAGGGCATAAGGATAAGGGTGTCCGTGCTTGGGCAACATGTTGCATCGTGGATGTGTTGCGCCTCTGTGCGCCTGACGCGCCTTTTACGGGGAACCAACTGAAAGTGCGATCTGCTCAATCTTCACCGTTTGATGCTCTGCTTCAGCAGCTAATTGTTCTCCTTGTTTTCTAGGATATCTTTACCTGTATCGTGTCATCAATCATCCCCTCGCTGGGGGATCCCTCGAATCCTTATAACGCGCAACACATCTATGTCTTGAATTCGCTGGCGGAGGTCAAGAGTGTTGTTCTTATGACTGATCTAGATCACCCGGACACCTTAGTTGTTCCATTGTTTACAAGCTGCTTTGATATTGTCGCAGGCTCCGCCAAAGCTTCAACCGGCGAGCCAGTGGCCAAGAATGTTGAGTACGACATGACCCGCCTGCTAGTGACAGTCATCGACGAGTCGCCCGTTCTCGCGCCCGATGTGGTGGACGTCATAGTGGCGCAGTTCTTGCGCGTCGATCCTCGTGTCGTGGAGGGCCCAGGAAAGAAAGGAAAGAAGCCCGAGGCTCAAGTCGACGAAAAACAAGAGACGCTGCTCCTGAAGGATTACCCACCGGCTTACAACATGGCGAAGGCGATTTGTCAGGCTTGTCCGGAACGAATGACCAGTCATATCAGCCAGTACTTTAACAATGTTATCATTGATGCTTCATCCGCCGGTATCCAAAATGGACCCTCGAAGCTGTCTTGCAAGCCTAATCTCGATGATTCGGACGAGGAGGGAGAAGATGTCAAGGAATTAGGTAAAGCGCATCGCTTGATCCGTGAGCTATGGAGAGCGTGTCCCGACGTCCTACAAAATGTCATCCCACAATTAGAAGCAGAATTGTCCGCCGAATCGATGTCATTGCGCCTTATGGCAACTCAGACTATCGGTGACCTGACATCAGGGACCGGGGTTGCTGGACTCCCCCCCTCTCTCCCAATGGATCCTGCGGCCTACCCACAGGTAAAACTGGAGGGATACACGCAATCAATCCCACAGCCCAACGTTCTCGTCATGCCTTTCGCTCCAAAACCCTTCTCACAAGCACACAGCACTGCATATGACAGCTTTTTGAGCCGTCGCTTGGACAAGTCAGCTTCTGTGCGAGCTTCATGGGCTACAGCTATTGGCAGAATTATACTAACTTCCGCCGGTGGCTCCGGGTTGAGCGACAATGAAGAGCAAACCCTTATCACACATCTTGCGTCGATGCTTCGGGACGCTGATGAAAGAGTCCGCTTAGCAGCGGTCGACGCAGTTGGCACCTTTGGATTGTCCCATATTGTGAACAAGCTAGGGGTTAAAGGCGGGGTTTCAACTGAGGATTCGTTACTCTTCATCCTCTCAGAGCGTGTCAAAGACCGAAAGTCACAGGTGCGCGAGCATGCTACGAAAATCTTGGCCCGGGCTTGGGCTGTCGCGTCTGGTGAAATAGAGCAGAACCATGAACAAGTTACACCCCTGCTCAAGGAAGGGCCATCCAGAATACTAGACGCCTATTATACCAATGACCCCGAGATCCACGTTTCAATTGACCGTGCCATGTTCGAGGTTCTTCTTCCGCTCAGCTATCCTTTTATCAAGCCCAAGCTTTCTAGGACTGGTTCAAGTCAGTCTCAAAGACTGAAGGACTCGCAAGCTATCGAACCCGAAAGCGAGTCCGACGTTGACAAGATCCGTGTTCGCCGCATTCTCACACTCTTAAGCGGACTAGATGAGAAAGCCAAAAAGGTTTTCTTCGCCATGCAAAAGCGCCAAGTATCGCTGAGGACTGCTGTCACGGTCTATCTACAGGCGTGCGAGGAGTACAACGTAAGTCAAGCCCCAGCATGAGCATGTTGCAGTAGCTAACAGCTGGTAGGGTGGCGTGATGGAAAAGAATAAGGACCAAATCAAGGCTCAACTTACTAAAGTGGTTGACGCTCTGGCAAAGACGTTCCCCGATTCAGCAAGGACATCTGCCGACCTATGGAAGTTTGCAAAAATCCATGACCGACGAAGCTATCAGCTGATCCGTTTTGCGATGGCTGCTGTGAGTGACTATCGCACCGTTACCAAGGCTATCAAAGAGCTCGCAAGGAGGATACAGGCCAGTAATAGCACAATTCTCCATGAGACCCTCATGCCGTTATTATATCGCTGCAGCTCGATTGTCTTCAACCGAAGCCATATCCCCGCGATCATGAGCATTTCGCGGTCAGATGAGAATGGGTTAGCGGCCCCGGCTCATGAGATGCTGAAAGAAATATCATCGCTCAACCCGGAGGTATTGGAAGCTCAGGTTCAAGAAATCTGCAAAGATTTAGAGGCACAGGCCCCGAAGGCTGCCACGGTGAGCGCTGCTGGTACAGAGGAGATTCTCAAGGCCTGCTCTGGGTTCGCGAAGAAGCTCCCTTCCAAGTTACCGAAAGAGCGCAAGTTTTATCAGGCTCTTGTTGACTACGCCCTCCACAGTCCGTCGCCTCGTGCTGCCAAGCATGCAGTGCTTATTCTTATGGCTGTCGCCGATAAGAAGGAGATGTACGCCAAAGATCTCGTCGAAAAATGTGTCTCCAAATGCACCTACGATTCCGACCGGTTTCTCACCAAACTCGCAACTTTATCGCAACTCAATCTTCTTGCTCCGCGACAAGCTGACGAGGAGAGCGACGCCATCATCAAGATTTCCGTCAATCAGATTCTGTTGACAAATCGATCACCCACTCCGGATTCCGATTATTCCTGGTCTGATCAAGTCGACGGTGAAACGGCAGCCAAGGAATGGGCCCTCAAGATTATCGTCAACCGCCTGCGGGCCAAAGATGGATCTGATAGTGACGAAGATTTTCGGGCTCACGCACAACCCGTCTATGATACCCTCAATAAACTTATCGTGAACTCGGGCGAGTTGTCGAAGAAGAAAGACACTCCAGCTACCCAGAAATCGAGGTTGCGGCTTTTAGCCGCTAATTCATTGCTAAAGCTATGTAGCTCACATACTTTGTGCGAACAGCTGCTCACACCTAAAGATTTCAATTCAATTGCGCTTGTAGCTCAGGACCCTATCCCGGAAGTGAGAAGCGGATTCATCAATCAGCTCAAGAAGAAACTTGTTCAGGAAACCCGGCTGGGTCCGCGGTGGTATGTCATACCATACTTACTCGCATTTGAGCCCCAAGTTGGTCTAAAAGATAGCACTCTGACATGGCTGCGATCGCGAGCCGCATTCTTTGCGCAACAGATGGGCGGCAAGAAGGGCGAGAAGCAGACGGTCATGGAGGCCTTGTTCTCACGTCTTTTATCCCTCCTTGCGTATCACCCTGACTACCCACCGGCAGATCTAGATGAGTCCACAAAACTGGACGAGTTGACGGATTTTGCCCGTTATATTCTCTTCTATCTTTCTGCAGTAGCGAATGAACACAACCTCTCCCTCATCTTTCATATCGCCCAGCGTGTCAAGCAAGCGCGGGACGGAATCACCAAGTCCGACGAGATGTCCACTCGCCTTCATACACTTTCCGATCTAGCACAAGCAACAATCCGACGATTCGCCGACATATACTCTCAACAACGGAGGTTCGGCGGGGGCGCCGGTGGTGTTAGCATTCTTCAAACATACCCCGGCAAGGTGGGAGTGCCTAGTTCCATTTTCGCGCCAATGGGCAGCCACCGAGAGGCGCAAGAGGTCGCCGACACCACGTTCCTCCCAGAAGACGCCGAGGACCGACTCGATAAAATCGTGCGAGCGTCAATGCGGACTAAGAGCGCGTCAGGTCAGGCCGCTGCAAAGAAGAGGAAGACTGACAACGCGCACGAGGGCAATCGCGAAGCCAGCGCGACGAAAAAGGCAAAGAAGAACAGCGAAACATCGTCCAGACGAAAATCGGCTGCGTCGACCGTGAGCTCAAGAACGCCGAAGCGCAAAAGTACCAAGAAAACTGGTGACGACTGGTCATCGGATGGCGGCGAAGCCGCAGGTGAAGCCGCTAACAGTGCCTCTCGGAGGCGCAGCAACAGAGGAGGTAGCTCACGGCGAATCAGCTATGCAGACCGCGACAGTGATGAAGACGACATGGAGATGGATGACTGGAACCAGGATCAAGAAGAAAGCCAAGAGCAAGTCGAGGGCGCTGAAGATGCGTCCAGTGACAGCGAACTGAGTGAAGCCGATAGTAATATGCTAGAGGAGCCCGACGACGATGATAACGAACCTTCGGAGAAGGAAAACGAGCCTAATGAGGAGCAGAACGGGGATCATGCGGAGCTTGAGTTCCCAGCGCCAGAAGACTCAAAGGCGACATCAGCGGGCAAGCGGGCACCCAAGACACCGACGAAAACGACGACGCTTCCAACGCGAAGATCCGCTCGTCGGTGATGTCTCTATCTTTTCCTGCTGTTTTTATTTCCTCCACCTGTCACCCTTGTGTATGGACATCTACGCGAGATCCGGTACGAGTTTGATGATATGCGTGCTATTCATCAATCTCTTCTATTCTAGTGTGTGTGCATACCAGATCTCAGCCCAAGTTGTTTATATCTATCCCATACTATCTAGCTACGCTGCCAGCTTGTCTTCATCGATGGAACGGAGTTTACATTTTCTTTTTTTTTTCTTCTCTATCCTGCTTTCGTTATCCGAATACCATCCTACCTTATCCTTAGCTCTGCTGCAGTGCCTTGGTAACTCCATCTAGTGAATAATCTGGATTGTTTAGTTTAGCCCTCTCCAAGGCTCGCGAGCTTTGTTCTGTATGCTTCCAAATGCGGAAGGACCGGGTCTTTGCGCAGCCTAGCAACCAGAGCCCTGGAGATGGGTCGCTCTTTCCTTGTTTGTACATACGTGAGACTTCATAAAAGGGAAGGCGCGACCATGACCAGATGTCTAGGAAACGAGAAGGTGCGTGCGTAATAGACAGGAGTACCTACGTCCTTGAATGGCAGTGCTTAAGCTCAGGCGGTTGCTTTGATCTAGTATACCCTTTCAAGGTAATCCTGTTCTCCATGGGAGTAAATGGAGACTATATGAGAATATATAGACATCGAAGCCAATAGATTAGGGCATTGGTATGTTAGCCATTTCTACGCCCAGAGTATTACATATCATGGGTAGGGCCAAGTAGATCGAAGTGCAAGAAGCAAAAGACACCAGAGTAGGTATTGAACAGGCATAGGCCACTAAGTCGCTCACAAATCATATACACCAGAACCAGAGCCAGAGCCAGAACCAAAAGTAAAAACCGGAGAGACATAGAATCAAGTAGGACGTGCTGGACGCCAGGAGGAAGACGTTTTGCGATGCGAGGTCAAGATGAGACCCACAGATAAATGAGAAGAAGTGTACGTAGAGTGTGAGGGCTACCTGGGTGAGAGGTAAGAGGAGAGGCTGAATCAACTCAACCGGCTCTATCAGTCTCTCATTGTGTAGGTAGCTTGCCTGCCGCCTGCTTTGAGATACGTTCTTCGACGCGCTCTTTATGTTGTCGGTTCCGAAGATGGACCTCGAAGTTGTCCACCGTTGTGGCAGGGCCTGGCGTGTAAAGTTTTCCGGGACAATCGTGGCACCTAATTCGTGGAAGATAGAGGAATTTCAACTTCTGCCCGTTCTGGCCCTGTCCGTTGCCAACCGGTTGCATAGTCTCCATGTCTACAGCCGTGTATCGCATCACTGCTTCAAACGAGTCATTCGGGTTCGCCTGGTTGAGCCGATTGAGACCTGCTACTAGCCAACTCGGAGGCGGAGGCTAAAATAGAAACCATCAGTACGGTGACCCATATTCAGCATGATCCTCTACCAATGAGGACCTTCGATTCGAGGAAGGCGGACTTCATTACGTACCCCAGGGACGCCTGGCTGAGGAGGATTGGGCACTTCTACAGCCCCGAGGTGTTGGATAGGGCCTGGGCGACCGGCGCTAGGTAACCGAGCATGTTGATGAGGTTGGGGTGGAACAGAGGTGGAGTTGAGTGTCGGTGTAGGAACCTGTGGCGTGCTTCGTTGGGAGGGGGGTTGTGTTACCGGCGTGGAACTATGGACAGTAGGGTTGGGTTTGTAGCCGTTGACGAGGAGCTGGCGGAACTTTTCGCGTGGGATTTTGAGCGTCACGACCAGCTTCTCCGGTTCTTCTGGGGTTTCTTCGCGATAATCACGCCTGCGGGCCGAGACTCGAGGTTCGTGATGGGGTTCAGGGGTTGCTGACTGGCCCAGATTCGCCCGTAGAGCCGCGTGTGCTGCAGTGGCAGCTCCCCGCATACCTCTTGTGCGCGCCGTGCCTTGGGCCAGATGAGGTCCAATAGCAGGAGATCCGACTAAGGAAGACTCGTCACTGTCCGATTCATCCGAGTCATCAGCTCCATCGCGCATTCCCACCGCAGCCCGTCCGCGGCGGCTCGAACCAGACCGTTTAAATACATTGCTCTCTTCCAGCGAAGGCGCGGTATTCGGAATGACAGATGAGACAAGCAGCGTGCGAATTGTTCGTTGGCGGTCTTTGAGGTCGGGCAGGGCGGGCCCGCCGCGACGATTGACGGAGCGCTTCTGTCGCCGTTGATCTCTCTGGAACGAGACTTCTGTTCGCTCAAGCTCTGTTTCATTAAGCTCATAGAGATAGGGTGTGAATTCCTTGGCAGCCTGGAAAGGCCGGAAGGACGAAGCCAGTGGTGAGGGTAGGAAGGATGTTTTGAGATCCGGATCCTCAACAGGGCGTCCGTCGAATGGATGTGAGACGATGTAGAGGGATTTGGTGAATAGCTGTGACTGCTCGCGAATAGAATGGGCGATTGCAGTAGTAAACTCGCCAGAAAGAGACAGATCGTTCGTCATCCGCGCGGCGAACTCTTCGGGGTTATTGTGCGGGTCATTGATATCCCACTCGAATTGGTCAACCAAGGTGTGTTGACCGATGGTGATGTTCAGCTTGACCACAATGCGCATTTCATCGTTCTTGTAAGCGCTGTACGGGAGGTGGGGGTCGAGCGCTTCCTCCTCGATGTTGACATGCGGATAGAAGTCACAAATCTGCTCCTGTATACTCTGAGAGACCATTCTAATCAGCGGTCCGCACGATTCGAGCGGCAGACCCAGGTCTTCTATAAGTTTCTCCGCGAATAGGTCGGGCGACACGACGCGGTCGTGCAGGTTCCAGGTAAAGGTATCCCGAATTTTTACCTTCTCCCAATCGATATCCAACCTAATCGGGACCAAATTTTCGAGCTGCTCGCTCTGTGTTTTCATATCCTTTCGCGAAACCCTTAGTTCTCGTGTTTTCCGATTACCGGGGCGGCGCCGGTGGGCGGGATATAGTAATTGGGGGTGTTGATTGCGCAAGTCGGTGCGAACATTTCCGAATCCTTCATAGCCAACGCCATACAGGGCGGCAGGGTTCATGTGGTTCTCTCGTCGTAGGGTGAGGTAGTAATCGCGTTCTGCACGCTTTTCCTGGAGCAGCTGCTGGTTAGGGTTTTGCCATGCCGTAAGAGCAGAATGCTGGAATTCTCGATTGACGTAGTCATCCAGCAGAATCTTGTCTACTGGAGTCTCTCGGACGCGAACGGGTAATGCAGTGCCGGGGGAAGGGGATCGAATAAAGGCACCGTCTCTCGATCGCTTTTTGCCGGACGCGGCACCATTCGCATTGCCGTTCTGTGAGCCTGAAGAAATATCCGCATTGGCAGCATCATGACCGATCTCTGATTTGGGTATCGTCACTCCGGATGCTGCGAGAACAGCTTTCGCATTCTGTTTTCCTTCCTCAATCGTATCCGACCCTTCAATTCCGTGCTCCGCAAGAAGTGAGGTATCAACATCATTATCGAAGTCGGCAGTTCCGTCCAATGAGTCCGAGCTATTACGAAGCGCAACTGAGTGCGCGTCAGCCATCCCATGTTGGGATGGGTCCGGAAATGCCATTATCTGTGACTATGCCTCGCACCAATACCACGAGTCTCTTCAAACAACGCCGGCGACTCGCTTGTGGAAAGGGAACAGGCGAACAATCCGAAGAGGAATCGAGAGTTTATAATGGCAGCATTCTTTGGGTAAGCTAATCTGAATTGAAGAGAGAGCATATTAGTTACTGCACAAGCGTTTCTCTGCACAAGCGATCATCACAATAGACGCGACAGACAGCGCGCCAATCGAAGAGTCGCGATGCATCGCCATTCACAATAAGGAAAATATGTCACAGGCTCAGGGTAAAACAGCCGTCATCTGCATAGCCAGGAGATGTAGCGTCGCAGCAGCCTCGGTAGGGCAAGGAAAGCCACGCATACCGAAACCAATGACTCTGATGAGGGGGGCATGGCGAAGGACGCGAGTATAATTGAGGGCAAGGCATGCATGGGAAAGAAAGGACCGAAATAAAAAGGTATATACTAACCAGGAATTAGAGTAACAGAGCAAAGAGGCTCCAGGGCCAAACGAAGCAGTCTATGGGTCTTCGTGCCGGGTCTGGTCTGGGTCTTTGCAAGAGAAACAGCGACCGGAAAGGAGCGGCGGGATCAGCTGACAGACTCCAACGTATCACGGCGCGTCGCAAGCCCGATGGCAACTGTCGATATTCCTCCTGGGATTCGTCCAAAGAATTGGTTTTTCGGTTGCGGTGTTTGCTGTTGGCTTAGGCTTTGGTCGAGTCGCGTGCTGTGCCAGGACGCCAAAGGCTTAGGGGAGGGAGGGAGGGAGAAGAGCAGAGGTGCGAACTGGCGAGGCAAAGCGGACAAAACGCCCTCCCCGTTACAAGCGCTTTCCGAGGGGAGGCAGTGAGCAGACTGGGGGAGGGCTGGAGGCGAGCAAGCGGCCCTGGTCAGCTCCTCTCCACTTTGCAAAGAAAGCACCCATATTGGAATCATTCTGAAGCTATTTAGACATCTTCTGAAGCTTCATCTCCCTTCGAGGTCCTTCCCACTGACCATATGATACTGTAAAAGACTGTATTATGAGAAGCGCTATCCTGAATTAGGGCATCATGTGACAGCGGCTAAGCTCAAAGTAGTATGGTCTAGCCCACTTCCTGTCCCGCCATGACAGCAGAGCGTAAGTTATTCGTTGTTCGACGTGCCGGTTGTGCAGTGCGAAGATGCTGCAGAAGATCTAGTCTACGAATCTTCGCTAGGGATTTCATCGTCACAAGTTCCTGAAATGAGTCTAAACCTGACTGCGCAATTTGGCATCCATCACCACTGCTCGATGGTCCGAATTGAACACCCCATCATCGAACCGGTTGGGCAAAACGGCATAGCCTTCGATCCTCCAGGGCAGGCCGCGGTCAGGACCCTGGTCTGGCACGACCGGTCCCAGAAGGACATAATCGATGCGTGTGGGAGCCTGCCCCTCGTACCCAAAACCAGTCCAGGTGGTTTGGTTTCCGTAGTAGTCGGTCGTGTCCACCAAACTCGCCGAATCGACCAGCGGTGACGTCGAGGCCGTCAACACGGTGTACGCTTCTTGAGAAGCTTCGCTGTTCAGATCTCCTCCGAGGAAAACGCCGGAAATAATGTTACCAAAGCGCCCAATCTGGTACTCTTCAATCTTCCGTAGAATGATATGAGCCGCCTCATAACGAGAACGGGACCCTTGGTCATCCAGATGCGTGCTCATAGCCAGTACTGTATGGCAGCTGACATGGTGAGTGAAGACCCCGATAGTCACAATGCGAATTGAGGCAGCATCCCAGCCCTTTGACGGCACATCGGGCGTCTCGGAGAGCCAGACGGTCTCCCAATGCCGAAGCTCCCAGACTGAGGGGCGGTACAGTATAGGTGAGTATTCGCCGGCTTTGTTACCGTCGTCTCGACCAACCCCGATATACGCCCACGTCTGGTTTGGGTTCTCAAAGGCGATTGCCGTGTTGGTAGAGTCGCTCGAGTTCAGCCCAGACAATATATCTATGAGCTGATTATCCAGAACCTCCTGTAGACATATGAATGCATCCTGGTTGCGGGTGTTATAGCGGAGCTCGTTGAGGAGGCGCGGTGCTCGTTCTTCCCAAGGCCGCTCGCCTTTGAACGGAGAAGTGGTGGCATACCGGATGTTGTGTGTTAGAACGCGCAGGGGAATCTCATTCGCGACTACCTTCATACTGGGCTGTTCAACTGCCTTCTCAAAGCTTGGGCTGCTCATAAATCTGGGGTCAAAATGAGGAGATGCTGACGCAACCCCGCGATTTGACCGAAACGGATCTACCTAAGGCGGCTGGGGCGCTTTGATGTCTTTGATGCTCTTTAGCCTTTGGCAGATCACTTGAAATCAAATGACCTAGCTGAGAAGACATAGTGATGCATTTTGTTAGTTGTGGGTGACACTAGAACCAGGGGACATGGCCACGGATGTCGGCTGTAGAACTATATATTCAATGTGAGTTGCTACTTATCGGTAGAACCACGAAACGTTTATGTCTAGGTCAGCCGACCGAAGATTCTATCAATCATAATAAAAGCCCGGAGATAAGTCTGATGTCCCTTTACCTTTGTAGACCCCAAAATGTGCCGTGATCTGTACTTTGCGACGTCTGAAGATGTCTGAAATACATCACTGTGGACTCAAAAGCTCCTGTGGCCCTTGATTGGATGATGTCATACTGTGGCAGACTCCGATCACTCCCATCTTCCGATTTTCGCTGGACATTAAACCGCTTGCATTCATTGTATTGGCAAGAACGTACTACTTTGGTATAAGCGATGAACTCAAAAGACAAGATTCTCTTTGATCAACCTTGAGGGAGAGCAAGCGGGCGGTCTGATGTGGTAAGAAACAAGACGTAATGGGCATACAAGCCCTACCCAAGATCTGGGAGCCCACAGCTAGCCCAAGCAGGAGCCCCGCCTGCATAATTATTACTCACCAGGCCCAGTGCACACGGCCACACGACCGTGGCCAGCTCCATACCTGAAGCTCCTGTCCAATTTTCTCCCTCCACTTCCTCCGCACGACTGATTTTGCGCTTGTTGACTATCTTCTCCTCGCATCGCAGCGAGATTTATCCACAATGGCCGAAACTACCCAGAAAGAGACCCCCGAGGTTGGTAAGTGTTGACTGCAAGAGCAGTGCCCCTCTTCTGCACTGCAAAAAAGCTCCGTGTTTGTGGGTTTCCCGCTGGTTTTGTCGGCGTCATCGTCTGCACAGGACAAACAGTGCCTCTGTGCTCTGCCGTCTGCGGTGATGTCCTCGAAAGTTGAACGCATACTTCCCGAGCTATTGATTGATTGTTGCGTTGACCGCGGTCTGTTCGCTTTGTCGCATTGGACACAGCTAACCAACGCCCTAATCGCTTGTAGACTACACCCTGAACAACCCCGACACTTTGACCAAGTACAAGACTGCTGCTCAGATCTCCCACAAGGTCCTCGAAGCTGTCGCTGGTGCGTTACCCGAGCTCTAACGCTGCAGAACCTTTGCCAAATGTCGAGTCTAACCCTAGCTTTCTAGCACAATGTGTTGAGGGAGCCAAGATCATCGAGCTATGCCAGAATGGTGACAAGCTCTTGGAGGAGGAGCTTGCTAAGGTCTACAAGGGCAAGAAGATCCAGAAGGGTGCGTCATCAGCTCACATTAACTGGCCCACCGCCTGAAACGCCCGGCAAACGATTGTACTGACCTGCCTCTGTTGCAGGTGTCGGCCACCCCACGACTGTCTCTCCTAACTCCTATGTGACCCCGTACACACCCCTGGTTTCGGAAGCTGCGGAGGCGGAGACAACTCTCAAGGCTGGCGAGGTCGCGAAGATCCAGCTTGGTGCCCAGATCGATGGATTCGGAACCATTGTTTGCGACATGGTCGTTGTTGGCGCTTCTGAGGTTACTGGCCGCGAGGCGGATCTCATCCACGCGACTCACTACGCCAATGAGCTGCTTCTGAGACTCATGGCGCCCCCCGGCCTCCTTGCTACCGGATCCGAGGAGGAGAAGAAGAAGGCTGCCGCCGCCAAGGCTCCTACTCAGGCCCGCATTACCCAGCTGATCGAGAAGGTCGCCAAGACCTACGACTGCAACGTCGTTGAGAACACCACCAGCTGGCTTTTCGAGCGCAACGAAATTGAGGCCGAGAAGAAGATCATCCTTTCGCCCGGCTCCGGCGTTAAGGGCGAGGGTGTTCCCGACGTTGGTGAGGTCTGGGGTGTCGAGGTTGGCCTGTCCCTTGGATCTGGAAAGGTCAAGAACCTGGACCACCGTCCCACGCTGCACCGCCGTACCACCACCACATACCAGCTTAAGAGACCCAGCTCTCGAGCCACTCTCACCGAGATCGTCAAGAAGTTCGGCCAGTTCCCCTTCAGCTTGCGCCAGCTGGATGACGAGAAGGCCGCTAAAGTTGGTGTCATTGAGTCCGTTCGCAACGGTGTTCTGAGGCAGTACGAGCCCGCCGGCGATGCTGACAACGCCGCGGTTTCCCGTTACCTGACCACCATTGGTGAGTTTTAATCTCGGATGTCTAGGATGCTATTTCCTCCGCATCCGCAAAATTTTGTACCAATATCTAACGAGAGTTGCAGCTATCACCAAGAACGGCATCACCAAGCTCGCGGCCCCCGCTGCTCCCGACTTTGAGAAGATCAAGTCTGACAAGAAGATCGAGGATGAGGAGATTCTCAAGATCCTGGAACTCCCCCTGTCCAAGTCTACCGGATCGAAGAACAAGAACAAGAAGAAGAAGACGGCTAAGAAGGCCGACGGTACTGATGAGTAAATGAATTGCACGATTGGATGAAGTTTTGTGTATCTACTGGACTCTGGTCGTGGTCCCCTATTCAGAACTGCAGCCTGACATTATGTCTTTGGCTATTGCCCACAGGCACGGCTCGTCACAACAAGCCTGAAGGAGGGATTTTGCGATAAGGGACAGAAGTGAAGACTGAACCAAATCACTGGTCCCCAGCACTTCTTCATTCTATACCTATAAGGAGCCTTTATCACTTAGCTATACATAAGAAAAAGTCACATGAAAGTCGCACATGAGCAAAGGTAGCAAAGCAGAGCTGACTACTCCGTACGACTTGGTCTGCTTCTTCTCTTTGGGACAAAACACGGACATGACGTTCCTTATATTGGGTTCTTGAATGCTTCTTGAATCGATGAGTACGAAGGCCGGGTCTCGGATCGCTGTCCTATTGAAGCAATTCAGGGGAACACCCCTGTCCTCGCTCATGCTTGTGGCCGCCTGGATTGAGGATATTCTTTGTCTTACAGCAACACTGAATATGAGGTATTTCAGTTCGGTATCAACATGGATGCCTTGGCCAGCTGCTCCTCATCATAATGTAGCGACAGCTGATTCTTGAACCGGCCATGGTGGATTAGGCCCCCGCCACTCTCATGAGCGCCTACCTCTCCTGCACCTATATTCCAACAAGCCTCAAAACGAGCAATGTAGAAGTCTGTATACCTGATGTCAGACGGCCTCACGGTCTTTCGCGGTGCATCCGGCAGGCATTCCCTAGATGCTGGTGCCTCTATCGGCGCTGCCCGTGACCTTGTGTACATGTAAATGAAGTGCCTCAAAAGGCATGACAAGTCTTTACTAGGGCTAGAAGAACTATAACCTAGAGAGAGAAGCAATGGGAGGGTGTTCTGATAGGGAGTGGTGGCATTTGTGTGGTTGATGGTGAGCTGGTCATGAATGGGGAGTGGGCCAACGGCAAGGCTCGTCTGCTCTCTTCGCATCCTCTCTTCTTCCTCCTCTCCCCCGGCTCTCTCCCCCCCTCTCCACACCACTGCTATATCCATCGGACCAGCTCCAGCTGGCATATCTCGCTTGGTATCTTCTGTAGAGTTTGCTTCTATTGCTGAAGCGCCCTTTGTTCTTCTTACGCAGCTATCAGGGCATGCGCTTTGCCCGAGCTCTGGAAGTTGCAGCTGGCTGCCCATCTAACACATCACCCCAAGATAGATTTTATTCTTATAGATTTCTATCTCGCTGTGCCTAGATTGACAGATCCGGACTTTCTGACCTCTTTTGCCTCTCAAGAGCAAGACGCGAAATCTGCTCTGTTGGGCTCCAGCCCCTTCGTCTGCCTGAGAACAGCGCCACACAAGAAAGACATTTACTGTCGCATTCACAGGACAGCTGCATCCATAACACACTATTGTTCTTGTCTAAGGTAACACTTCTCACCTTGTCTTCTCTCCTGCCCAGCTTCCTTCCTTCTTTCGTCCCCATCTTCCTCTTGGACCTCGCCTCATATTCACCTCCAGACATCTTCACCTGCGTCATTCCTCGTCAGTACGCTTTATCTACGTCCACAGTCTCCCAAAAAGATACCAACAGCTAACTCCCATTAGGCTATTAGGGCTGAGAAGTACTGTCTCTGTATTCCTGGCGATATCAGAGTACCGCTTCAAAGACAGCGCTGTCTGGGTTCAACAAAGAACACATAGCCTGCCTCCTCATTGTCCATAGAACCTTCAAGTCACTGGTCATAGTAAGTCCATGAACTCTCTTTATTCATGAGCGAAGAACCCTACTGCACCTATATTAGGTGCCTCATGCTTCATTGGGCTTTGGCTAGTCAGATAACCCTGGCTTCATCCTTGGGGGAGTCGAAAAGATTCTAAATATCGGTGACCATCTGCTTCGCGTTGACAATACTTCTGTATCTGTCATGCCTGTAGCTCTTGGAATCTGTCCTTGATTGTTCTCATCCTGCCTCATCAATGAGCGGTCACTGAGCTGAGGACCATGCTGACCTTGACAGAAGACTGACCTCAGCTGCTCCAACCTCTCTGACGGCCCTGGTCAGAAAACGTACAGCCTTGAACTTGTCATATTTGCATATCTACTTGGATATTGTCTGCTTTTTATCCTGCCTTTGTGCTCACTCCTTTGCTTGGACTGAGCTACTAGAGAACAAGGTACGTGAGCATCACGTAAAGTCCCTATTCCAGGTACAAACAGGGCTTGATCTATCAATCCTGCGATTTTTATCTCACATTTGCTTATTATGATATTTCATTTAGCCCTTTCAGGTGTGAAAACCCCGTGGTTGTGGCAGCTTCCAACCGCGGCGAACCCCTGGGAGGCGTGATTGGGGCCTGGTCGAAAACTCCCGTCCCCGTCGGCTCCCCGTCGCTAGACCTCCGCAATCTTTCTTCTTCAACCGCGCGGGCTGGCCACGATTCCAACCAGCCACGCCGGGCACGGTTGCTGACTTTACGGAGTCTGTTAATCGGTGAGTATTATATTGGTAGTCAATTTAAAACTACCTTTCGAAGTCCGTTACAAGAGCTAACCACGCGCGGCGCAGGCCTCGCGACTTTCGTGCCCTGCCCTGAGTGCAATGGCTCGGAACCTCCGCTCATCGTCGCACGCAAGGTCAAACGATTCCTGTCCCTCGACACCTGCACCACCTACTGGCAATATGGCCTCTTCATTCACAGACTCTACGAGACCGCGCAAACAACGCCGGACAGGGAGAACCTCCCGTGTTGGAACCGATTCCCTGCGAGACACGCCGGTTTCGAGTCAATCGCAACCCGAACAGCCACAGGAGCTCGCAACAAATGGAGTAAATGGTACAGACTTGAACGGACATAATGCAGACTGGACAGAACCTCCACCTCGGGCTCCGGTTCCAAGCTATCTTGATACGCCCTGGTCAAATGTCTCGACAGCCCACAATCCTGTTTTGGGAACTATGCGCCCCCTAGGCGTATTGCCTTCTACCGCAGATAGGCGTAAAGCAGGTCTGGCGCCATCGCATCCGGGTACCCCGAGCATCCCTGTTGTCAAGGAGCCGCAACCTGTACCGAACGCAGAGAAGAAGGATGCCAATCCTCCAACTCCCTTATCGCCGGCTGAGGAACAGGCCCTTGACCTGTTTCCACTAGGGTCTCTCGCTGGAGACGCGGGCTTCATCCTTCCGGTCCTGAGCTCGCCGGATGCTGATGTTGACATGCTCAAGGCTGCAGTTGAGAGCGCCCTGCAACTGGCCTTAGCCGCTAACAACCGGGCCGTCATTAAGGGGTTACTCCGCATGTGGGATAAGTGCGAAAATGATCCCTACGCTCTTAGGATCCTGGAAGGAATTTGTCAAGAGACGCCCTCCTCTCCCCAGATATCAATATTCCAGCAAGCGATGAAGAACGCCCTGGGAGAGGTAGAGTCCGGCGCGACTTTCATCCAAGTCCCTAGCGCGCCCTCGGTGCCAGGACGAGCTCGTTCAGCTAGCAGCGTGTCTACTCTTTCCTCTGCGAAATCACTAGATGCCGAGACATATGCGCCTGCTCCCGTGGTTGCTCCGACGTCGGCCGCCCGGCCTAAGAAAGGGAAGCAGTCCAAGAGCTCGGCGCAGAAGAAAAACGTCGTCGCTTCAGCCCTTGATGCTCATGGGCAAAAGGCCTCGGAAAACCGTGAGCTCTCAACAGTCGCCGTACAAGCGAAGAAATCCCGACTGCGGAAGAGCCTGCCTAGGATTACGACATCCGAAAGTGGAATCCGCTCCTCTTTGACCTCAAATCCTCCATCGCACTTGTCTTCGCCTGGCCTCATCACCTCGAATGCACATATCTCGACTCCAGAAGCCACGGACTCGCGTAGAGAACGGTCAGTGAGTCTGGCGAGCAGCGACGCCGGCGATAATAGACGTCTAACTCTTACGCCCTCCCTTACGTATGTTGCTCAATCTACTCATTTGCCATATTTGCTACTGCGCATTAGCCACTAAGGATTTGAGTTGCTGACACGTTATAGTGACGAACCGGAGGAAAATAATGACTTCTGTCGACAATGCAAGGGAACTGGGCGGCTTCTATGCTGTGATGGCTGTGTGTACTCGTACCACTTCTCCTGCTTGGACCCACCCCTAGATCCTACGAATCCTCCCGGAGGTGACTGGTTCTGTCCAAAATGCACAATGTCAAGATCGTTGAACACGCTTGTGGGCGGCATGGACCAAGTCAACGGGCGGGATTTTGCGCTACCTAACAAAATTCGGGACTTCTTTGCTGGGGTTCGCACCGATGACTCCGGGAAGTACGAGGAGGTCGCACCATTACCGCGCATTAACCCTCGTGCAGCTAGGGGGAGTCGCATTGGTCGCTATGATGACCCCTTCTTGTTGCGAATTACTGATGCAAAGGGCAAACTCATCGTTTGTGTAAGGTGCGGGCACACTACCAATGGCCGTCGGCCCATCATCCAGTGCGACTTTTGCCCCTGTGCTTTCCACATGGACTGCCTTGATCCGCCCCTGGCCGTTCCGCCGACCCAGCGAGCTGGAAGCGATCGTCTTTATCACACCTGGATGTGTCCGAACCACGCATTACATGACATGTGCTACCCCGTCAAGGATGACGAAGGGTACGAATTCATGAAACGTATTCGCCGTCCTAAGAACCCACGTTATGTCGACATTGAGATCCTCCCAGAAAAGGAAGAAGATGAGAACCTCGAGGACGAAGAGAAAGAAGGTATCACGTATCGTGTCTCAGAGAAAGGAATCAAACTTGACTTTATCCAGAGAGTCAAAAGGTTAGTGAACTGCTCTTTAACATGTGTTCCCTCGTCTGACAAGCCCAATAGGGAGAACGAAAATGCTGCGGCAAAGAAGGCAGCAGAAGAAAGGTACTTGAAATACGCCCAATCGAAAGTCGATGCTATCACTGCGGATGCAGAAGCATTTTTCGCTCTTCAAAAATCGACTACCGACACCACTGCAGCCATATTGAATTCGCGAACGGAAGCGGAGCGGGAAGCTGCTGCGAACTTGATTTCATTTGCGCAGAGCAGCCAGGTCATCTGGCAAGAGGAAGACGGCCACATCAATCTCCTGATTGACCAGCTCAAGGCCAACGCGCCAAAGGACCTGCCTGCACCTGAAGACGAAATCTCATCCCTCCGTGCTCTCCAGAAACTCATCGAGCAACGAATCAGTGTGCTGCAACCAAAATCGGCTGAGCGTGCCGAGTCTGCCGAAGCTTGAGCCACATCGACTACGTTAACTTAGCAAGACAGACAGACCATGGTCGAGTTTTGCCATAATCTTATATACCATATCTTACGATAAACGTGTTTCTCTTGGTCACGACTTCTCTTGTCACCCTCCCACTTTCCACGCACTTTTCGTCTCTCACTCTTCCGGCTTTGAATTCAGCTTTAAGGTTTCCCGGCGTATAAAACATGGCATTGTCGAGCGTGTTGATTGTTGCATGAAGTCCATTTACATAAGGCCAGACTGGCTTCAACTCAATTTCTCTTTTCGTTTCTCCGCTGTTTTAACTACCTACCCCTACTGTCGTGGACATCTTGCGGACGCCGAGCTTGACTATGCTACTCAGACTGGAAGCAGATTTCATCATCGCTCTCACCGGAATGCTCCAGCTCACTGGACATAGCCATATTGCACAGAATCCTCAAAACTTCGGCCTGTTCCTTTCCGTCCATTTTGCCCCGATTGTCACTATGAGACTCGCCAGTCATGCTATGTCATGCTATGCCATCCGACTACATGCGGATATGCACGGGTTGAGTAACAAATCATGGGCTCAATACTGGACTGGACTACGATGTAATCCACCCAAACCTGATATGTATTATAACGACTTTATTACTAGATTTCATTGGTGTTCTTCCTTCGCTGCCTGTTTCTTGGCTAATAAAAATAAAAAAAATCAAATTCTGCGGAGCACCTTAATCCTGTCGCATTTCAGTTTGACTTCGAGGTTTCTGGAGGTAGTGTATTATCGGATCCATTTAGCGGAAGGAGTCAACGTGAAGCGTGGTCTCCCTACGCATCGACATGCTATTGCGGAACCGACTCACGGATTTACGATGTGACGACACAGTTAATATACATTTATCTATATACATAGAAGGCATCTTCTAATCTCTCCACTAGGCCGTAAAATAAACAACCATAAAACCAATCCAACTGCCTACAACCCCGAGTGCCGCATAGCTACTCGTGAACATAAGCGGGAGGAACTGGTACCGCTCCAGGCCAAACACAAGCTGATGCACTAGCGACGTATACAAAATCAATGGTATCGACACCGTAATATACAGCAGACTGAACCGATCTACGAGGAAGATCCTTGGTCTCTCGGGGACCGGCGCGATGCGGTCAAAGACGAATAGGAACAGGATCAGCCAGAGCAGGGTGTAGACGGTCTTGAGCGGGAACTCGGCGGCCGTGAAGAGGAGCGGGAAGAGCGAGACGTGTCCGGCTACGGCGATGGGGCGGAATGCGGAGAAGTAGCGGCGGTCCTTTAGGGCGATGAGGCTGAAGGGGACGATGATGAGGAGGATTGCTTTCTCGTGCACGTGCCAGCCGAAGAGGAAGGAGGCGTAGCCGCAGAGGGTCAGGGCTCCGATGAAGATGTCTGGGTCTGGGCGGCGCCAGAGTTTGATGAGGGGAAGCTGGGTGGACTAGGTTAGGCTTGGATAATGGTTGGAAGGGAGATGTGCTTACGATTTGGAATAGGAGTGTTAAAGCAAAGGTGTACTCTTTGGAGATCTCAGGCAATATGGCAAAAGAGGTGTCACCGACGAGACCACGGGTAACGCTCGTGAGTGCTTCCTGGTTGACCGGGAGTCCGAGTCTTGGGGCAACTGCGAAAGTCAGCCGTGGTAGAGAAAGGCTTAAGGTCGAACTTACATGGAATGAGGATACGATCCGTGAAAGAATACATGGCCCAGATATTTGGGGCCCAGTATGCATGGCATAGACCTCTAGAGAACGGAAACAGCCGGTCTTTTAGCTGGAGCAGTTGGCCCCAGAATGCAAACGGTCCGAACGCCAGCCCAAACACGGTGATCACGCTGAATCCTAGCTTGAAAATATTTCCAAATCGAGGTCGAAATGTGTATTTGGGATCCAGGCAGTATGCCGCCAGCAAGTAGACAAAGTAGGCGGGGGCGAGGTAAAGGTAGATGTGCTTTAGGCAGAGCAGAACAGCAAATGCAATACCGCTGTACAGCAATGTCGACTGCTTTCGAGCCCAGACGATAGATAGTATCAGAATTCCATACAAGAAGCCGTTGTATTGGAAATGGATGTGGTCGATAATGAATAACCCAGGAGAGAGCAAAATCGACAAGCTGGCGGCATGGGCAAGGTGTTTGTTCGGTTCAGGAACGGATTTGATGAATCTATACGGACAGTTAGCGACGTTTCCGGACATGCGCGCAGTTGTACAGACCTACTCAAAGCATAGAACAGAACAAGCTCCGTCACAATGACCGTCGCACGCTGGAAGTACACTGTCTGCCAGGAGTCATGGTTGAGATTCTGGACATCGAGCATTGCCGGGTCCGCATATTGCGCCAGCTGTGAAAGCACCCATTCAAACGCCGCAAAGAACGGAGGATAATCGAGAGTCCATTCCGAGGTTCTCTAGGCATGAATTGTTATCTTCCGGCGATCGTAGCTGGTGGAAAGTATCAGGTACCTCGTAGTACCATTCCTGCACTGGCAACGAATGGGTGATGGCTAGCCAATTACGATGAACCTCGAAGTCGGTCGATTTGCTGCATCAAAGCCACCACAAGTCAGTATAAGCGCATGAACCCTGGCCGCATTGGCAGTATAGAGAGTCAACTAGAAGAACTTACTAGGCGGGGAAAAGGAGGATTTTGAACGCCGTTGCGACAATGGCGCATTGCGTGAGGGATGGGTACAAATCAGCCATTGAAGCGGTGCTAGGGCATCACGGATGTCCAATCAATGACCAAATTGCATCCGGGAGCCCTCGAGGCTATTCTGGTCTTCGAGTGCTGAATGTTGACTGCTGGTGACTTTCAAGAGCGGCAGCCCGTCGGTCGCCCAGCGGTCGATCCGCGGAGCAAGCAGTCACGTGCGCGGGAGGCTCTGAGAGGCAATGTGTCCGTCTCCGAATATCGTGGGGAAAGCTCTCGCATGGTTCCGTTCGACAGGCTCGACACTCGACAGGCTCGATTTCGCCCTTAATTGACCTTCAATCAGTCGCTACTCTTTTCTCTGGAAATATAATAACCTTTTTGTGGTTGCCCGTGCACTGAGCTGAGTGATTTGTTATTGTTGTCTTCAGCCTGTACCATCAAGCTCTCTCGAATCCCGGCCATACAGTCGGAGCTTGTTGTGTATATTTTTCTTCAGTCCGGCTTCGCAGCGCTTTGCTCCTTTATTTGGATACCCCAACCTTGAAATAACGCTTTGTGTCTCATTTTTATTTCTTCCTTTGAAAGAAGGCGTAGCAACACCGGTTACTGCCGCCGGACTATATAGACCATGAAGGTCCCAGCTTCATTCCTCCTGCTCTCTGCCGTTGCCACGGCTCAGACGGTAATTGAGTCCTCAAGCTTTGGTCATGGCGCCATGTAACTCTCCGAATCTATCACCTATCGTGTGTATCTTGCAGAGCTGACCGACCGTACAGGGTAGCGCCTAGCCGAGAGGGCATCCCCGGTTGGGACATTGGAGGAGAAGGACATTTCCCTCAAATTGTACGTTACATTCTTGTGGGTCAGGCTCCTGTGCTCAGAGACTGACGTTTGCAGCTTTCTAACAAAATCATTTTAACGCCCCCATACCCAGGCAATACAAGAGGATATGCTTGGGCTCAAACTCCGTAAGTCTCCTGGATAACTACCCACCACCGGCCAGTCACTGACACCAACAGACTATCCCAGCCTGAGTGGGCAGCCGAGTTTCAATTCCGAGCAACTGGAGTTGAGAGAGCTGGAGGAAACCTCCAGTTTTGGTACGCCAAGGATGGAAAAGAGAAAGTTGGCTCGGCGAGCATCTACACCGTGGGCCAATGGGATGGGTTTGCCCTCGTTGTAGACACTCACAACGGAAGGGTGAGTTTTCCTATTTAGCGGTCACTTTCCCGACTAATGTTTATCAAGGGTGGCAGCGTTAGAGGTTTTCTCAACGACGGCACGACGGACTACAAGAGCCACCGGAGCGTCGATAGTTTGGCTTTCGGACATTGCGACTACTCGTACCGCAACCTTGGACGACCATCTGTCGTCCGCGTCATATCCACCAAGTTCACCTTTGAAGTCACGGTAGATGACAAGCCCTGCTTCGCTACGGACAAGGTGCGTTGTTATGCCCCAGAAATTGGCCCGCCCACCTAATATCGTACAGGTTGCTATCCCCGCTGGAAACACCATCGGTGTCACAGCTGCGACTCCCGAAAACCCCGACTCTTTCGAAGTCTTCAAGATTGTCCTTCAGACGGCTAGTTCTCCTGTCGGAAAAGCTCCCCCAGTCCAGGTGCAGAACACCAACCAGCAACCTCCTGCAGCCCAGCCTCAAGGAAGCACCCAACAAGAGCAGGTCTCAGCAAACAACCTCGGCTCGATTAACGCACAATTCGTGGACCTCGGCAGCCGTATGCAGCTGATCAACCATGCTACTAACAACATCATCCGCGAGCTTGGGAACCAGGCCTCCAAATCCGAAACCAGACAATCGGAGCTTCTCCAGCGACTTGCTACAAAGGAGCAAATCCAAGGACTTGACGTTCGCCTTCAACGTATGGAGCAGACGCTCCTGTCTATTCAACGTGACCTGGAAGGCAGGGACTACCGTGACCGGTTCAACCAGCTCCATGAAACCTTGAGGTCCTCGCATCAAAGCTTGACGGAGAACCTCAAGGACAATGTGCTTAGTGGTAAGATCCTCTTGAAAGCAATCACAATTCAATGTTCTAACGCGCTGAAACAGTCATCACGGCGTCGACTCCCCGCATGGGCTTCTTCATTTTCGCCATCATCGCTTTCCAGGTCCTCCTCGCCGGTTCATACGTTATCTACAAACGCCGCCGCGCCAACATGCCTAAGAAATTTCTTTGATCACGCTCTGTACGAATAACTGAGGAGACGATCTGCGTTGTACTGTATCCTTTTTTATCTATTTATGGAATCTAGCCAGCGTTGAATGGTCTTCAGGCCAAGTGCAATACATTCCCGGGGTATGATCGCATTGGCGCCTACCTCTACTCTGTATACTCGGTTGGTTTCTACGAAATCTACACATAGATATAGGTACATCTATCGACCTGAGCCATTCCATCTAGACCAACCTCACTGATATAGACGATGCTACAAAGCCATAGTTTGAGAGATCAATGATATCATAAGTTATTGTTTGCATTGTTTGGTCTTTCCACGTGTTTTATCCCGCCCCAAGAAATCTTGAAGAGCCCACCTGTCTATTCCAAAAACAGCTAGACCAAGAGCTAAATTATGATTAGTCCATTCGCTGACGACTCCATAGACCCCATAATGACGGGTAGAAGTAGAAACGAGAAAGGGATACTGCGGGAATTGCAGGTTCTCAATTTGTGCTGAAATGAGCTTCTTTCGAACATTGGGGAGTTATAGAGGTAGTTGTATCCTTCTACATATTCTGGCGATATCCTCTGGATATTGCTTCACCTCGTAGTGGGTCTAAGGGTAGTTGCAGGGGTTTGTACACCAAGTATATCCTTGCTGCAGTTGTCCAGTGGATTTTTCTTTGTATGATAACATGAATTGTTTCTACCTTGAGCTATTCTATGGAGCCCCTAGGAACAAGTGACAGAGTTACCATCAAATTCCATATGCATTGTCCAATTGCATTAGCCGAAGCTCGCCTCAATAACGGGGAGTAGAATGACCGTAAGAATCTCCCGTTCATAAGATAGATAAGCGCACTTAGCTTTCTCCACACAGCGAAAATAGTTTGAGATTTATCCCGGCGCCGGATGGAGTGCATAAAATGCGGTGCTACCCAGCCTGGAATGGATATAGCAACACCGAACAACCGTTCATTGAGAGAAAGGAGGGAAGTCAGTTTAGCAGACAGATTACGGGTTCATCCTAGTTCAGATAAGCTAGTTAGCTACGCGATGAGTTGGACAAGAGTTCTTTTTGGGCCTTGATCGGAAACGCTGCCCTGCGCCCACGAAGGACACTGGATTCCAGTCCTAGGACCAAGAACAAAACTGACCGGTCAAAACACAGCTTTTGAGGCCAGCTTGAGAAAGGCTTCCCAGATTTGCAGCTTCCGAGGAACGTTGCTTGAGAACGATAGCGTACAGACAGATTGAGATGAAGCGCTCGGTTAGGGTTAGTTCTTTCATCCGATTGGCGAGGTTGAAAGGGCGAACACTGGGAGCATAAAACATCGCATCCAGGAATCAGTTGATAAAGATAAACCATCGGTGCTGGTGATAAAGGTGCAGGGTACAAGGACATGGCCTGAGATCAGGTATCGATTGAAAGCCTTTGCGTCATTGCTGCTTCGGCGCGTGTATGCTCGGATATGGTGCACGCAGAAGATATGGACGAGACCATGATGAAAATAGGGGGTTATAGTCATGGACTAGACCGAATTGTACCTGTAGAAATAAGGTTAGCACTGGAGGATATGATGAGGTGGCAAAGGTGAGTTTACTTGCTAGAGGTATACCAGATATCGAGGCCGGCAGCCTGCATGATAGATCGAGTATATTTGCCGGGATGAAAGACACAAAGATAAAGCAGTCTATGCACATTTGGGTGATACTAAGGACAAAAAGAAATAAAAATAGTGGTTGAAACCAGCTTGAAAGAATGTTTTTATGGGCATTTGCAGGTATATGGACGTCTTATTGTTCTTTGTCTACTGCACCAAAGTCCTCGATGTGTGAATGTTTATTTTCAGCAAAATCAAGTCGCAGCGACGAAATAGACAGGTGGGATGAGTGTAGCAGGAATCAGCAGAAAAAAAGGAGCAGAACGAGTGCAAATACGTGGGAAGGATGGCTCGGAGGGGAGGGGAGGAAAGGTAGTGGAGGCGAGGGACGGGGACGGTCAGACCAGGGCCGGGCAGGCACCTGAGATGGGTTCCCAAAGGGGAAAAGCCTGTTCGTCAATTGGGCGGGCCCTCAGCACCTTCGCCCTTGGCCGCCGGGTCTCCCTCCCCTTCAAGTTTCTGCCGTCTTTGATTTGGACCGCTTCTCCTTTCCCTTCTCTCTCTCCTCTCTTGTAAAGCTTCTTCTCTTCTTCGTTTTTGTCCCTTTCTTCCTCACTTTCCTTCCATCCCATCCTCCCCCAACAAGCTGCGCAACTATAAACTACACACTTGACCTACTCCGCACTCTCCCGCTCCGCTGCCTCGCAATTGTCAAGTCTTAACCTCGTCTTCTTGCTCTTGCTACCTCCGCGCCTGGTTTCTTCCGCCGGGCTCTCCTTGCGACTGCTTGCTCATCGCTACTCCTGCTGTGCATCCGTGCCCGTGTCAACTCCGCATTAGGGCTTGCGGCGCGATTGTGACGCGTTTCTTCAGGTAAATCTGCACTCCGCAACCACAACCCCAACCGTGCCTTTAGTACTATAAATCGCGCTGGATACTAATTTTATGCTACTCGTAGACTTCTATGCGATCCTTGTCTACCGCTCTCGGATATTTATGCTACACTGACGCGTTCATTTGCCCGTGAGACCGTATAGACCATAATGGTGGGTTGGGAGCTCCGGAACCAACGACGCTACCGTGCATAACCAATACTAACTATGTTTAGGTGCTGTTCAAACGAAAACCCGTACAGTATCTTCCGCGACCCACTATCGAAGACGACAGCTCCGAGGCATGTATACTCCGCGGAGGTTCGTGAAGAAGCAAAATATACTGACACGCCTTGCGCATAGGTCTGGGTTATTTCGGAGACAAACGAGGTTTTTACCAATTATGAATCGTACCTCCAGCGCATGGATTTTTACAAACAACGGAAATTCATTTGCGAGATCACGGGTCATTCGGGATTAAATTTCTTCGAGGCGTTTCGGAGCGAGGTATGCGGATCAAGTACGGATGTTCGCCGATGTACAAAACTCATCTATAATTCTACAGATGGAGGAATCCCGAGAGGTGAACAACTCCTTTCCTGAGGCGTTGAAGGGACCTATTCTACGGAGGACGCAATTCTCCACGGTATCGCGGGTCGATAACCTCGGTGCGTATATTGGGTCTCGATCCACTCAGCGCTCTTTGCTAACTTCGTGGCTTTAGTGGACGAGATATATGAAGTGGGTGACAATCATCCGTCGAAAGACCATTGTTGCTGACTGGATGTAGGAATTTAAGTCCGAATTCTACCCCGGGGAGCCTGTGCTCATTTTATTGGACGACAATACACGCCTACATGGGACCATCAGAGACAAAGCGAAGTTTCCCGAGCAGCTGTATGACGACGGAACCGTCAAAACACCCGCCCATGCGACATACCTGGTCAAAGTGTCAGATCGGCCGGATGAGGAAGCCCTGCTGGATAGCCAACACATCACTCGCGACAGGAAGACATTTACCAAGCAAATGCTTCGTGCGTTCATTAAGAATAACGTGACTCGAGAGTCATGGAACGGCGCTCCTTGGATTGTTAAGAAGTCGATTGCCGATGAGTATAGAATACCTTCAGAAGTGCCGAAACACCTGGAGTATGGAGCCAGGGTGGCTGAGAAGAAAGCGCAAAAGAAGGCTGGTCAAGACGGATTCTTCGGCTTTTTCGCTTCTAAAGAACTACCGGAGCTGAAGCCAGCAGTCAAGGGCCAAAAGGTGAAACCATCTCCTCAGGATCTCGCGCGCTCCGAAGAGGCACAATACCTGGAGTATAGACGTTCTTTGAATGGAAACCCAAGCTTTCTTGTCGGTAACAAACCTACGAATGGGCCTCCAAGACCTTCGAAATCTCAGGAGCCGGAGAAGAAACCTCAGCCGATCCCGAGCGTTGTGATCAAAGCCGAACCTCCGAGACCACCATCGCCGCCACCTATCAAGTATCCTATTGAGGACCTCGATATACCGCCCAATCGCGAGAAGAAAAAACAGCGGCCGCCACTGAAGTTCTTAAGAGTAAACGAACTCGATGATCCCGATGATGAGGATCTTTTGCAGGATCCCATTGAGATGGAATCAGTCGGCCTTCTTCTTGAGACCTGGAACACCCTCAACGTGTACTGTGAGGTTTTCCAGCTAGATTCCTTTACGTTCGATGATTTTTTCCAAGCTATGCGGTTCTCCTCCGACGATATGGACTGTGAGTTATTTGTGGAGATTCATTGTGCTGTTCTGAAGAAACTGGTCAACGCGGAAAAGGAAAACAATGGTGCCATCCAAATTTCGCTTCCAGAGCTTCCTGTCGAGCAGCAAGAGGATTCTGATGAGGCGGAGGAGGTGGAAGAGGACGAGCAGGACGAGGCCGAAGATTCGCCGGAGCCGGCTGTGACAAGAATGGCGACGCGGGGCAGTTTAGCAAAAGCAGAGGCGGAGGGCCTGAAGGCTCTGGTAAATGGTGATCACGATACTAGCGAAATCAAGACTCACCGCGCAAGCGAAATGGTTTCTGATTACGGCTGGGTCGAGCGCCTACGACGACGCGATTTCCGGAATGGTGGCTGGGAGGTGATTATGATCGGTCTTCTTCACCAACTGTCTGTTCGTCCGCGCATGGAGAAGATCTGCAACGAAATCCTCGAACATCTTGCACCTCTCGACCAGGAACCTACGCAAGACACCGCTCGCGCGCAATACGCCGTTCTTGACCTCAACCTACGAATTCAAGCTCTTCAGATCATCTGCATGCTTAGCCTGGAGACTAGGGCTATCCGAAATTACCTGGAAGAATGCAGTAACCAAATGACGGAGTTCCGAAAGGAGAAGATCGAGTACCAAAAAGCTCGCAAAGCAGCGTAAGGAAAAACAGCTTTATTGCTAGAATTTCTGTGGCTAACGTTTTTCTCACAGACACGAGGAGCTTCGCAAATTGCACCAAGATCGTAAAGCTCTTGAACCTGAACCGGAGAAATCGCCCACTCCCATACCAGAGTTAGAAGCCTCAGAAGATACGAAGATGGGTGGCATGGACGATTCGCTAGTCGATTCGGATGTGGAGGGGACACCACAACGGGCTCTTCGTGGCGGCGCTGATCGTGTCATGGAGCGGAAACGCAAGTTGGACGAAGAGCGAGAGAGGAAGGAGCAGCTTGCTAAACAACCCAAGGGCTCCAAACAATATCAACGGGTATTGAAGAAGATGGAGGAGCAGAAAGCTGCCGTCAAGAAGTGCGAGGATAAGATTGCTGTCATTGACAACGACCTCCGGGAGGCTGACTGTCCACGGACGAGATGTCTCGGAAAGGACCGTTTTTGCAACCGGTATTGGTGGTTTGAGCGCAATGCAATGCCGTATGAGGGCATGCCCAATAGCTCGACCGCAGCGGCGAGATACGCCAACGGGCGTCTGTGGGTTCAAGGGCCGGATGACATGGAGCGACTCGGTTTCATCGATGTCTCGGATGAATTGAAAAAGCAATACCAGAGACAGTTCCATATGTCACCAGTCGAGCGCAAAAAGCACGAGGAGGGACCCACACGCCTTATGACTGCGCGTGATTGGGGTTACTACGACGAGCCCGAGTCGATCGAGAAGCTCTTGGACTGGCTTGACTCTCGCGGCGAGCGCGAAACGAAATTGCGCAAGGAACTCCTTCTCCATCGTGACAATCTTGTCAAGTGCATACGAGCACGCCACGAGTACCTGTCACGCACAGAGGAGGAGCCCGAGGACGTTCCAACCAAACGAGTGACCACCAGAAATAAGACGTATGTTGCCGACGCTAAGCACAGCTGTCTGAATTGGCGAAATTCGACAGCGTTAGCGGACAATGGACATCTCCATGTTGACGCGTCGCGGCCATCCAAGCGAGCGCGAAAGTCAGGCGAAGACGTCAAAGACTTCAAGGCCACAAATCGACAAGGCAAACCGCTCACAAGACAAGGCGGACGATACAACTTTTAAATTACAAATACCGGATTTCTCTCAATTTGTTTGCATATCAAGGTCCTTATTTTGGGCCAACGGCGTTTGGTGCTTTTACAAGGGTTTGTTCGGGAGGCGCCGAGCAACAGCACAGGGAGGTTCTGCCATTCCGAACTGAATGAGCTACATGATGATGACTACCAAACAGCTATACAGTGTACATTGCATTAGACAGGGGCTATCGCTGGTTAGGGATCTGGCGGCAGGAGTTGAAGCTTTTAGCGTGATCATTGAATAGAGGAAAAACAACAACCACGTGAAATTGTTTTATGCACGTTATGCATATTCTGAGCATCGCCCAATTAGAGGTCCGGAATACTCTCTGCGTAATATAACGGTTTCGGCGGTGCAGCGCGCAGAGGCGGGTAGGTATCGGGACGTCAGCGATCATATTGCCGCTCGCCACCATGACGAGCCGCCTCTCCAATGCTCCCCACAGGATTATTATACTCATTCTCTATTACCTTGCTATATAGACAACCCAGCCTTGTTCAACCCTCGCGCTCAGTGCCAAACTTATAGCGTTTCGACTTTTCGCTGGAACAAACTCCACATAACCCCCGCCCTTAGCCCTTGCAGATCCATGGCCGCGTTTATCCGGTAGTCCGTCGGCCCCAGATTCTCACCTGCACCACCTCAGATCAACCGAGATTGCCTGCGGAGTGCGCTCATGTCTGCCGCAGCTACCGGCCATGCGCAAGCCGACCCTGCCTCACTGCCCGCAAGTCCTACCTCTTCCAGCACCATAGCCGCCGACTCTCAGTCTTGGAATCAGTCCGCTTCTCACCAGATGGAATCAGCTTCACACGTACAACGGCCGACATCACATAGTGTTAGCAGCGGGGCAGTGGTGGCCGGCCCTCACGCGATCGCAGCCGATAACAAATCACATCGTTTAAGCCAGAGCAGTCGAAGTGTTGGCCAGGAGAAGAATAAGAGGAGCGCCGGTTATATTTTAAGGAGCGGACTCGCTGGAGGACTCGCTGGTTGTGCGGTATGTCTATTCTCTCTATTTAGGCGGATCAGAGATAGCTGACAAGGTGGACTTTAGGCCAAGACAGTGGTTGCCCCTCTCGATCGAGTGAAGATCCTTTTCCAAGCGTCAAATCCTCAGTTCGCCAAATACACGGGTAGTTGGGCTGGTCTTGTTTTGGCTATCCGGGATATCAAGCGGAATGAGGGTGCGCGGGGCTTGTACCGAGGCCATTCGGCGACTCTACTTCGAATCTTTCCCTATGCGTCAATCAAGTTCCTCGCCTATGAACAATTTCGCGCGATAGTTATACCCTCCCGAGACAAGGAGACCCCATTTCGTCGACTGATCTCAGGGAGCCTGGCCGGAATAACCTCGGTCTTTTTTACATATCCCCTAGAGTTGATTCGCGTGCGGTTGGCGTTCGAAACCAAGAAGTCGTCTCGTTCATCCCTCGTCGATATCTTCCGGCAAATCTATGGCGAGCAAGTGAAACCTCCGAAGGAGATCTCGACCGGTAAGGCTACTTCGCCTGTTACCGCGACCGCTGCGGCTGCCGCAAACACCGTCTCTTCTACCACCGGCAAAATCGTGCCTACTTCAGGGCTTGCGAACTTCTACCGTGGATTTACGCCGACCCTCCTCGGAATGATTCCCTACGCGGGTGTGTCCTTCCTTACTCACGACACTGTGGGCGACTGGCTTCGGTTGCCGTTTTTTGCTCCATACACCACCATTCCTCAATCCGAAACTTCATCGAGTCATAAGAGCTCGAGATCACAACTAACCGCCGCGGCGGAATTGTTCTCCGGAGCGCTCGCCGGTCTCATCTCTCAAACATCATCATACCCCGTTGAAGTGGTGCGCCGACGAATGCAAGTCGGCGGAGTTGTCGGTGACGGCCGTCGCCTGGGCATCGCCGAAACAGCCCGCGTGATCTGGATGGAGAGAGGATTCCGCGGCTTCTGGGTTGGATTGACGATTGGTTATCTCAAGATGATACCCATGACGGCCACTGGTTTCTTTGTTTACGAACGGCTCAAGTGGTCATTAGGCATTTAGACTTCGCATTCTCTCAAGATCGTTTCATTTTATTCCCTGTTTAGGCGTCCTTCGGGTTGGGTGTCTCTACTTATGTTGGTATTTTATCATCATACCCGTTTCTTGTGCACATTTGGGGTTACGTACATAGTTGACTTTGTGGCGCGCTTGTTCTAGATGAGTCCTATCTAAATATAAAGACTAGAGATTTGAGACTTGTTAACGGCTTCGAGGCTCGGCTGCATTCCTGTAAAACCGAAACTTTGACCTCCTACTATAAGATATCATGTAATGAGTATGAGATGTTTCGTCACCTCTTACACCATATACCCCCCCTCAACGACATTCGAATAGCATTTCGTCCATGGAGCTCTGATAATGGAGGAAAGTGACACCTGATTCATGAGGCACGACGGTAGCGCACGGGCCATCCGCGGACAAAAAAGTTGGCGATGATCTCCGCAACGAGATTCTCGCAACCTTCTCGAACATACGGATACAAAACGAAAGTCAAAATTGCTACTGAATACATTGTATAGCAACTAAGGCCATTACTCATCTGTCCATAACACATCATGACAACCCGCAAGCGCAACGAATTCCTCGACATCGTCTCCAGCGACGACGAAGACAACGACGCCGGATACGACTCCGAAGCCGCCGAAGAGACCAAAGGCCGGACCGTGAAACGCAGAAAGACACAGTCGCGTAAGGGCGAACCAGACAGCGGCTCTGAAGACGATGGCTCCGACGTTTCAGGGGGCGAGGAATCCAGCGACGAAGAAACGGGAGGTGTACGCTTGTCCAGCAAGAAGCGAGAACAGCGCGGGGAGAGCGGGAACGAATCAGATGATAACGACAACGAAGAGGGCCTATACCTGGACGTGAGTGCCGAAGTGGAAAAGGCACAGAGCAAGAAGACATCAAAGTCCCTCGACAAGCTGAAAACGAAGCCGGCCAAGAAGAACAAGACGGGCGTTGTGTATTTCTCGTCACTTCCGCCGTACCTCAAACCGTTTGCGCTTAAGTCGCTTCTTGAGACACGTGGGTTCGAGCCTATTACGAAGGTGTTCCTTACGCCTGCGGTGAAGGCGCCTTCTGCGCCGAGGAGACGGTCGAATAAGCGGAAGACGTATACGGATGGGTGGGTTGAGTTTGCGTCAAAGAAGACGGCGAAGATTTGTGCTGAGACGCTGAATGCGACGATTGTCGGGGGTCGGAAGGGAGGGTGGTATCATGATGGTAGGTTTGATAAGACATTGCGTGGTCTAGTTTCTGCGGGCTAACAAGATGATTCTAGATGTATGGAACATGAAATATCTCAAGGGATTCAAGTGGGCCGATCTCATGGAGCAGCAGGAGAGGGAGAGGTCAGAACGGGAGGCGAAGCGGCGAATTGAAGACGCGAGAGCTAGGAAGGAGGAGAAGGTGTTCTTGCAAGGCTACGAGAAGGGTAAGATGCTGGACGGTATTCAGAAGAAGAACGAGGAGAAGCGGCGACGAAAGATGGCAGCTGGTGGGGGTGGGGATGCAAGGCCAGAGGCAACATTCAATGCGCGGAGAACGTTCAAGCAGAATGAGGTCAAGCACGGGCGGGATAAGGCCTCTGCTGACCCGAGCAATGTGGAGGATGATACTAGGAGGATTCTGGGGAAGATTTTCTAATGGCTCGTTTTCTTCGTTGCTTGCATAGATCTATTAGCGGATACCTTATGATTAGATCCTACTCTAGTCCCGGCCACTGAAATCTTGAAGGATAGGGCAGAATGCGCACTCTTTAATGCCAAAAACCCGGGAAAAAACAGGCAATGTCCAGGGCTTTTGCTGCACGCATATTCCTTCTTGATGCCGATCCCTAGTTGATGGAAATATAGATCTGCTTAGTCACAATTTGCACGGTTTGCATCGGATCAACCGCATTGCTTTTGCCGCCATAAAACCCAGCATTATAGGTAACTCCAACCTCTACCACATCCCCACGAAGGCTCCATTATGCATCGGTCATTGCTGAGAGCGCCTCGGTGCTATCAAGAGGCATCTCGCGTATTAGCCTCTGGGACTTCTACCGCACCACGTCATGCATTCCTCACTTATGGCCGAGTACGGACTTTGACCTCTGCCTCTCACCTCTCAACAGAACACCACCCGCCATCATCTTCGTCTATGCCCAATGCCGCTCCTGTTGAAGAGTTTGAGGCGCAAAAGCCTCAACAGAGCTCCGAAGCTTCACAGCACATTCCCTGGTATCTCCAGGAAGAGAGCTCTGTTCCCGCAGCGTCCGAGGTAACGTCACGAGAGAAGCTCCCAGAGCTTCCGGAAAACCCACCGAAGATCCTACCGGAAGTCCTAGAATACGTCTTCAAAGATCTTGGTCTGGACGAACTTAAGCTGCTAGACTTGCGGCCATTAGAGACACCCGCGGCTCTTGGAGCAAATGTTATCATGATCGTCGGAACTGCGCGCAGTGTTAAGCATCTCAATGTTTCTGCGGACCGTCTCTGTCGCTGGTTGCGAAGCGAATATAAGCTGTCACCTTACGCGGATGGACTGCTGGGCAGGAATGAGCTGAAGATCAAGCTCCGGCGAAAGACGAAGCGAGCTAGGATTGCTAGCCGGACCGGAGCAATGTTTGATGATAAGGATGATGGGATCACCACTGGTTGGATTTGTGTCAATGCGGGCGTTGTGGAGAAACATGATCTTCCTGAAAGGGTGGAGGGTGATTTCGAAGGGTTTGGTCCTCTCGTGGGAGGTACGAGACTGGTTGTTCAGTTGTTCACTGCGGAGAAAAGAGCCGAGTTGGATCTGGAGACGCTCTGGGAAGGAAGGCTGACACGCGCCCAACGAGAGAGAGAGAAGCATTCCAATGTCGCCAAGGACGATGCACCCCCAGAGGTTCGTGATTCCAGTTCAGTAACTTCGTCACCATCTGACTATGTATCGCCGCATGTTCCCAGGTCGTCAATCAGTCTTCCGCTTGAGCAGAGACGACAATTTCACAGCAAGAGCCGGCAACCCTTCGAACGCCCGTGGCACAAGACTGCGTTTACTCGGTCACTGTCTCAGACTCTTCAAGCAGTGCCTCTTTCGACCCATATATTGCTCAAACATGTCGATTCCCTGCCACATGAGCAAGTAAGGGTTTTACTGGGCGATTACCCACAGGAGTCAAAGACAACCGATTTTGTGCGTCTTTTCAACGATAGCCTGTCAGGCGCGTCGGCAAGTACCAAAACATTGGCCGAACTACATCTGGCGTGTTCCGCATATCTTCACGGACATACTGGGATCAGCAGAGAAAGCATATATTGGGGATTCATGGACTGCTGCGTCGCCGCCTCTATGTCACATAACGTAGGCCTCATGGTGATTGATGTCTTGCTCACCCCGCGACAAAGTGAGGGCCCAGACGGAGAAGAATGGTTCACAGATACGGACAAGGAAATGGCTGCCGCCGTTCTAGATCAGCTTGTTCTCAGGGGACATGACTTTATGAATTTGCAGTATTTCGCTCGCCTTTATCATCTGGCTTCTCTGCCCCCTGGCCCGCCAGGAGCAGAAGGAAGCGACGATGGCGTAACCCCAGCAGAGAGGGGTGCCCGCGTCATTCGTATGATCGAGACCCTCGATATCCCGTTCGACCCAATCCACGCCCGAGCCCTCATGGTCTCTCTCTTCAACAGCGGCGATTATGAGAATTTTGAGAAGTGGTGGCGCAAGCTACCTCTAAAGGATAGCCCTCGGACGTATGAGGACTACGTTTTGCTTTTCCAGCTACACGCCGAGTCGGGCAATTCAGCTCAAACTCGAGAGTGTATAAACACCTGGGTTCCCATGATGAGTCGCGAGAGCCCCCCGATTCCGTTCGGCCACCGGTTAGCCGAGAATCTCTCGCGCTGTGTTTTACTTGCAGATGAGAACGCCCCGACTAAAGTTGCGCAGGACACTCCGAGTCCTCTTGCAAAGTTGTGGCGGGAGTGTAAGAGTAAGATTCAGGATGAGTCGAGACGGGAAGTGGCATAGCGTGGCATTTTGAGTTGATGATTTTGTATACCCGGGTCTTGATGTTGTATCTATATGTGCTCCACTGAATATAAACAGCAGCGAGTTTGTTTCATATCTCCCAATCTACTTGTCTTGACGAGTACCCCGTGGCCTAATCTGATTTCTCACCGTTTATCTAACCCACCAGCAGCGAAAATGGGAGAAAGATGGAACGAATCGACGGCACAGGGGGACAAAGGGTGGTGCAGTCTGATAATCGGCCATATGGCTCGTTTATTCGAACCATGTCCGTCATGGCCACGCCTCTTATTGCAAGTCTTGGCTTTCGAGCCTTTCTGGAGCACTTCCACTGTTGCAATGCCCGCTCTCTCGACCGGTCACTCCACGCACCGTCGGATGACCTCGCTATAACAGCAACCTTGGCACCTTCCCCGCATGAATCTCTTACGTCAGTGTCCCTCTCCCCGTTCGTCCTTATCCAATGAAGCTGAACTGACAGGGGTGCAGAGCTCGGACTAGCACGCACCCCTGACACACTGCACCAGCAAGCCTCATCCATTGCGAGTCGGTTAAATCATGCAACCCTTGTTTTACTGGCGTACCTGAGTTTACCCGTCGACTAAAGCAGGACATCAACTTGTTCTGCATGAGCTAGGGCCATGAAGGACTTGGCTCCTCGGTCGGGTCCGATATCCCCGCAAAAGCACTCCGTGCTGTATATGGCAATGGGCAGGTATAAAATGGAGTCAGGAAACTTCAACTTGGAATCGGGTCCGGTGGAGCTTCAACTGCATATTGGCGGTTTAGCGGACAGAAGAAAGCACTATGCATTCGCATATCAGGATTTTTTGCCTTGCTCTGGTTGCCGGATGCGCCAGGGCAGCACTTGATATCATCCCTGGGGCAACGTGGACTGCTGTAAGTTGCTTTGTTCGAACTGGGACTTCGTCGAAGTTCTATTGACGTACAGCCTTCTAGACGAACACCGGACAGCACGTCCAAGCCCACGGCGCCGGACTCATGTGCGTCTCGCTTCCATCAACTACCCGTCCACGTCACAGTACTAATATTGTACAGCGAAGAGGATGGGGTATACTACCTGATTGGCGAAGAGAAAACCAACGGCGCCCTGTTCCAAGCAGTAAGCTGCTATTCATCTACTAACCTGATCGAATGGACATTCGTGAACAAGCTTTTGACTGTCACCGACGAGGAGGGCGCGGACCTTGGCCCAAATCGTATTGTTGAGAGGCCCAAAATAATCAAGAACGATCAAACCGGGCAATACGTCATGTGGATGCACATCGACTCGACGGACTATAAAGACGCCCGGGTTGGTGTTGCCACCGGGGAGAGTGTCTGTGGTGAGTATGTCTACCAGGAAAGTTTTCGGCCTTTGAATTTCCAGAGTCGCGATATCGGGTTATTCAAAGATGACGATGGCTCTGCCTATCTGCTTAGTGAGGATGTAAGTCACCCTCTATCTTTGGATCGGGCAGGTCACTGACGGATACATAGCGCGAGTACGGAACTCGAATCATCCAGCTTACGGAAGATTACCTCGATGTTGCGAATGTAACATTTGGCTGGGAGTACTTTGCGGAATCTCCAGCGCTGATCAAGCGCGGCGAAACATACTTCATCTTTGGTTCTCATCTCACCGGGTGGTCGCCTAATGACAATGTGCGTTACTCTAAGTCCGCCCGCTTGCGCCGCAAAACTGACCTTAATATGCCATCTCAGATCTACTCCACCGCAACCTCCCTCTCCGGCCCCTGGACAGACTGGACCGAATTCGCCCCCGTCGGCTCAAACACCTTCACGAGCCAAGTCAACTACGTTCTACCTCTAGGCACCGACAAGGCCATCTACATGGGCGACCGATGGGTATCAACAAACCTCGGCGCAAGCACATACATCTGGCTCCCGCTAGAGATTGATGGGTCAACCGCCACCGCAAGCCTTGAGTGGTATGATTCCTGGAGCGTGGATCTAGCCGTGGGGTCATGGACCGTAGGGTCCGACGGAACGGCATATGAAGGTGAGGACGGTGTGCCCTCCGGCGGTGCCCGAACGATCAGCTGCTCCCGGTGCAGTGGCGCAGTGGCAGCCGGTTATATTGGTGGCTCTGGAGACGGCGAGAACGAGGGCGTTGTTGAGCTTGAGGTTGACGCAGGGGACACGGCCCGCGTGACGCTTAACATTAAGTACCTCAATGGCGACACGAACCCCCGGTATGCTGCTGTGTCCATCAATGATGGCGAGGCGCAGACCGTGGCATTTGTGTCGACTTCACATCTTGGTGGGAGCGTTGGGAGCAGTGCTGTTCATGTTGATTTGGTGCAGGGGGTCAATACTGTCCGGATCTCCGGCCCCGACGGAGGTGGATGGGGACCGGATGTTGATCAGGTGGTTGTTCCTTCGTAGTCCCGGGGTGTCTAGTTACGTTCACAGTCGTGTAGTGGCTTGTCCATCGAATGTTGATCATGTAGCTTGGATTGCTAGTCTACCTCCATATAGCCTCATCAATCATACCCAAAATGACTGGGTTCACCAGGGTCAACCTCAGCAAGAAGACACCCCTTCAAACTCTTGTCAGCATCAACCAACATCTGCATTTCCTTTCCAACATTTCCCTTTGCCTCCAGTTGCCCCTGATCATTATCGTCGAGAAGAGGGTTCTCAAGGACATATCTCAGCAGATACACCGAGCCCTGAAGTTGCTTCTTCACCTTTTCCAGATCGGCAGCTTTCTTCTCGTCTGTGTCCTTAGACTCCTCTTCGTCTTCGAGGATATGAAGCCAGCACGAGCATATCGCGCCGAGGAGCTCGCCTCGCCATCTCCATACCCGCGGGTACGCGTTAAGCAATATAGCGCGCGTGACTGAGAGCGAAGACAGGAGGAGAGGAGGGTGTGCGGTGCCGAAGGGATTCGAGAGTGTGCTGTATATAAGGGGGATGATATCCTGGAGATACTTGGTTGTGTGGATCTTTAGGCCCGCGCAGGTAAGGGCAATCTGGTCAAGAAGGAGAGTTGAGAGACGGGGATGAGGGAAGGACGCAAAGTGCGAGCCTGGCGCCGTCGTATTCGTGGAGCTGATATGGTGGAAGGACGGGATGAGATGGTCGCGTAGGGCCTTGGTCGTGGCTGCTATGAACGTCTCGTCGTCTTTGAGGCGTTTCGCGGATGCGGCTTGCGTACTTTGGCCCTGGCTTCTGGGGTCGGCTGGAGTTAATCTGTAGCTGATTTGCAGGAGGGAGCGGAATGCTGGGTATGCTTCTCTGAGGAGCTGGATGGAGTCGTCTTCTGGGGTGATTGTGGGGAGAGAGTGGAAGAGCGGTCTGATGGCGTCTTCGAAGACAGAAGAGAGGTTTGTTCGGCGGAGGATATCGGATCTGCTTCCGCGGATGGGGATTAGGAATTGGGATAGCAGCACGCAGCCGAGGCGTTTGTAGGAGATGTTGTCATCGTCGATTAAGGTGAGGATCGGTGGTACTAGGAGGGGGAAGTGTTCTTCAAGAGTCTCGATATCGGTGGGCTGTTACTCAGTCAGTATATGATAGTCTTGAGTGTGGCGAGCGCAGACCGTATACTGCTTGAGAATCCAGGAAAAGACGACTGTGATGTAGGCATCATGGTTCTTCCACGGTTTTGTCTCAGGATCAATGATGCTCAGGTCGAACCGCGGCAAGGACACAGAGTGGAAGTTCTTTCGACCAGATTCCGTGATGGCAGGATTCTTGGATTTGGCGAAGAGAGGCCTGACTCGGTTCTTGAGGATGCCTTCCACTGTCATCCAGAAAGACAGCGGCTCAGCTTTATCAACAAATTCTCCCAGCAAGTAAGTAGCAGTAGTGAAAGCATCGTGTGTGTTCCATGCATCTGACTCAGAGGTAAAGCTGCCCAACGCGATCACGACATTTGATGCATCATCTGATTCCTCGAGAGGAAGCAGAGCGTACAGGGACGAGATTACTGATATAGCAAGCGCAGATTTCTGCCGACTTTCTTCTTGCGCTATTACTAGGTTAGCAAAGCTGGCATTCTATCTTAAATAGAATCCTCACCTTCCGAGGACGAGTCTTCTGACGACTCCGCGAATACTGGTGACGGCAGAGCAAGTTCACTCGCCCAGTTGTAGAGGCTGTTGATGGCGTTCTTGTTTGCTTCTGACGGCGTTGCACAAGACTGCTTTCTCAAGCATGCCTCTGCAATGAGCAAGTTCTGAAGAGCCTGTTTATAAGTCAGTTTAGAACTGCGGGATGTCCATGAGCTCATACTTCGTTGCTATCTGACTTGGTGGATATCTCTTGCCATAACTCCGTGACGGTAGCTCCGGTAAAGCCATCCAGGACAGAGTCTGTGATAGGTGCAACCGTCGGTTGCTGGAGAGATTCCTGTGCTATGATGCGCAGCCTTTCCATCATCGAATCAGAGTGCTCCGCCGACGTGTTATATTAACATGCCGTGGATGAGCACAGCCCAAAGGTAAGACTGCATAAATTAGTTCATGCTGGGAGTGCATAAGATTGTGCTGCTGAGTAATCACGTTATGAACGTTCTCTACTCAGGTACAGGTTAAGATGGGCGTTGCAATTGGAAGTCTTATCACATTGTAATATATTCTTGATATTACGGTCATACACCTATCTCTTCTCGCTTAGTTTCAAGAAACTTGAATAGTTCTTGCTTGTCCTGGCTGTCCGGGTGCAGCAATTGCCAGTCAATTACGAGCTTCAGAGCCTTAGAGACCCAGGGCCCCTTCTTTCCACCGAATTCCTTCATAACTTCATCTCCTTTTACAATGTGCTTAAGATCACAGACGTCCTCAAGGCCCTGGTCTACAATGTAGGAAAGGAACTGGTTATAACTTTGCACCACTGCGATAGAAACTGGTGTGTAAGTGGCGATTCTTGCAGTTGGAAGCACAGGAAGTAGGGCCTCACCTTGAACATAGTCCCCTCCCTGCATTATTTCCTGGAGGAGGGACAAGAGAACACAGAATTTCCACTCTGGTGTCCATGACCGGACGTGTAACCCAACCTGCTGCCGGATTTCCGCAGGCGTTCCTTGCATCTTGTTTTCGACAAGTGCTGTTTTCACATCAATGACATTGCGCCAGTAAACTGCTGCTTGCTTGAGTACGTTGAGCGTTTTGTTATCCGCCCGCAAACCGTCCCGTGCAGCCTCTGCCATGCGCGGAGCTGCTGGCTTGGTTCCCTGAATACGTGCGGGAATCGCTGACCAAGGTGCAAATGCAGCGATGGTCCAGGCATAATATGTTTCAAGCGAGCCAGGAACAAGCAAGGCGCGAACATGACCAGCAGTGTCGGACTCACCCGCTGAAGATATGAGGCGATGTAGCGCGTCGTAGCTAAGAGACCAGGCTGAACAGTCCGGTGTAGCATCGTCCTGATAGTTGGCGAAAATGATAGGGTACAAGCGAAGTCGATCAATGACGTGAAGCGCTCCACGTGGATCAGGGCCCTGGAGCATCTTCTGCACCTCAATACCTACGCGCTCCCTACTAATCTTGAGCTTGAGCGCCGAGCCAATATCGTCATGTTGCATGGCATTTTCGGTGTCTTCGTCAATGCGGAATCCCAACCGACTAGCAAAGCGAATAAGCCGCAGCACTCGAAGAGGATCATCTCTGAACGTCTGGTATGGCTCCATCGGCGTTCGAATGATCTTATCCCGCATGTCGTCCAGACCTCTTCTTGTAAGATCCTCAACCTTGGACTCATTCAGGTTGTAGAAGAGAGCATTTATGGTCGCATCTCGGCGCAAGGCGTCTTCCTCCGCGGTCCCGAATTCCATCTGAGGTGTCCGGCTGCTCTCATCGTAAGCCTCCTTTCGGAGATTAACCAGATCCACATCGAAGCCCAATATCCTTGTCGTCACGGTTTCCAGATGTTTGGACTTTTCCGGGTTCGCTTCTATCTTGTGGAGGCTAGGTGCCTTCTCTCCGCGCTTCCATTGATACTTCTTTATGTTCTCCGGGGCATCCAGATATTCTTTGAGGATGGTCCCAAACTGATAGCCGGTCATATTGTTTATTGCAACGTCAATGTCATTGCTGTCCACTCCTAGCAGCTTGTCCCGCACCCAACCACCAGTAAACCGGAGGACGGTATCCGTGCTGTCCCCATTTGTGTTTCCTGTGCCACGGTCTTTGATGTATTGAGCAACGTCGAGCAGAAGGTCCTTCAGCGTACTTTCTTCACGAGTGAGCTGTATAGTCGGGAGCTTCTGTGAGGTATCATCCACGGCTGTGTTCATGGTGGTAAGGTCGCCTTCCGCGGATGTAGCCGCGGATATTCGCCGTCTCTTTTTCGCGCGCGGTGAGGGGGGCTCAGCAACTTGACGACCGGTCATAAAATTGCCGTACGAAGCAAGATGGAGTGAAGTGGGTTGTGAGAGGGACTGTCGCAATGAGGGGCGTCTGATAGAAAATATCTCTCTTCGCGTTAGCCTAGTGGAGACCCGTAGAGAAGAAGAGACAGATGCGAACATAAAGGAAGAGCATCCCAGAGGGGGGAGGAGGAGCTGGAAGCTTTTGAGTCAAATCGCTGGGAAGCCTGAAGAGCATTGAGTCATCGCGATGAAGCGCAGGAAGCCTCAGCGGCAGTCAACGATCATCACCGCCTTCATTGGCTTGTGACGAGTCCTCCAACATCCCAGTTGCAGCACTGGAACAGTCCTTGTCTCGGGTGATTCTGTGGTGTGGCTAGTTCGTGAGTTTGTCATCTGGTTCTTCAGCTGGAGTGATGTGCAAGTCACCGCGGTCCGCCTGTCCTGAAGAATTGCTCCACGTTCATGCGCAGTGAGTTGGCTTCGCCCGAAACCGCCGCGCAGCCTCGCCTTATTTACCTATCGCCGTCGCCTTTCGCAACCTCAAAGAATCTCCGACCTTCGCCTCAATATAACCTCTCTACCATTGTGTTAGCTACTTCGATACTCCCCTACGTCCTCGAATGGGCTAGGTCTAGAGCCTCATTTATCCCTACTACTCTTCGCCTGTCGGAATTCAATCGGTGTCCATGACATCGCCCGGAGATGCTGCTCCGGTCAAACCTCCGCCGTCTTTCTCGCCCGGCGTGCCCCGAGTTTCTTCCAAGACGAGATACCCTGAGCGCCGTGACTCATCTGCGCCTCTAGACACGGAAAGGGCGGAACCTAGGATAGCCTCGCCTCCGACCATCCTGCTCTCGAACACCACCGAACTTCCAGTTCGATCTGCCTCCCCCTCCGCTCGTTCTGTCAGGTCCACGACACCCCAAATAGAGAGAACATCACTAGGTTCGCCCTTAGATGGGCGCGCTGACTCCGCCCTCGATACGCGATCTCTAATAATCCGGTCCTTCTCCCCCGTTGTTGGCGTCTACGCATCCCCCGACACCGATGAGCTGGCGAGGCAAAAGGGGTTCAAGGGTGGTTTCTGGGAGTTGATTCGGCCGTTCGGAGAAAATGTGCCAGGGAAACTGGTCGTTCGTGACAGTGTAGGGTCAAGCCGTGGGTGGGAAGACTATGGGGTGCGGTTTGTCGACTTGGGGGAGATATGCCGGGCTTCCAATGACCCAGATCAGGGACGGAGCCCACCCCTAGCCCAGGTTGAGGCAGTTCTAGCTAAGCAGCTGGATTCAGCAGATGGTCCGCTGAGCGGGGCATTGCATCATAAAGATCTTATAGGTCTTTCCTCCACTTCACCACTATATAAGCTATACCTTCGGCAACTCTTGTCAATCGCCTCCGCCTCACCTCATGAAACGTTTCGTCACCCTGTAGCAAGTGTGATTGCTATCAGCTCTCGCAATTCAGCACCCTTGGAATCTCTTCGACAATTGTATGCAGATACAAACAATGGCCAACGAAAGGTACCGGAATGGATCCATCCAGAGTACCTTCGGTATTACGTGCTCGTTCACGACGAGGATTGCGACGATATTTCTGCGTCAACGAAACTCTATGACCAAATGAAGCGGCACTTTGGTTTACACTGTCACCTTCTGAGACTACGCAGCAATCAGTGTGTTGTGACGGACGATGATAGTGTGCAAGTTCCAGAATGCGAGTGGTTATCGCCGTCAGAGTGGCTTTCTGAGCGGCCAGGTAAGCGTGGATTCGGATGGCTGTTGTGAGCCAAACATGCTAATTTTTGTAGAACCACTTGTTGACCTCGATTCTGACGGGCTTCGATACCTCTTCGACTCTGACGTGATGGCAATCAAAGGGTTTGTTCGAGAACTCGTCGCACAGTCTGTTGTGCCATTCATGGAAAATAGGGTCGCTGTTTGGAACGATCAGGTAGCGTCGCGAAGACGCGGTATCAGTGGCCGGTTCATGTCGATGTCGCGCAAGTGGGCCGGTTTTGGCTCGAGCTCTCGCTCCAGTTCGGGCTCAGGCGGAGCAAGCGGGAACTATAACGTGTCTCAAGGCTATTACCACTATGATTACTCTGAAGCTATACTAAGAAAGATGGCGGACTACGCTTTCATGCTTCGTGATTGGAAATTGGCCGCATCTACGTATGAACTCCTACGTTCGGACTATGCCAATGACAAAGCCTGGAGATACCATGCGGGCGCGTACGAAATGTGCGCCGTCAGCACATTACTAAACCCTCTTGGGGCGGGTTCCAAGATTAAAGTCGAGAGCATCGACCAGATGTTCGACACGGCCTGCTATTCATATCTCACTCGGTGCTCGGATGCCCCTACCACATTACGTTGCCTTACATTGGTCGTCGAATTGCTGAGATCACGAGGCGGCTCAGCAGCCGAAAGCGCAGCTAAATGGGCCATGCGGGCCATGGACCATGGCTTGGTAGAGTCTGTCGGGCAAGGCCTTCTGAGCGAAAGGATATCCTCATGTTACGCTTCGCGAGTGCCTCCAAACGGGGTCCGATTTGGCGGCCGCCGTCGCAAAGCTGGCATGTGGAGCCTTTTCGCCGCCGATATGTGGCTCAGGCTCGGGAAGCCAGCATTAGCCTCGGCCTGTCTCGAGGAAGCTGAACGTCTCTATGCGGATGTACTGGGCAGCGATGGCGTCTTTCCCATGCCAGAGATGCAAACTTTTGTCGATAATCTCCGGCTCTCCGTCAAGGTCGGGTACCTCGAAGCAAGAGGGTTGGATATCAAGGAGGAAACAGGCAGTACGGATCCCTTGGACGACGAGGAAACCAGCGAGAAACTCGACCGGCGCATGAATCGCAGGTCCTTGATTGGTAACCTTAATCCCTTAGACACCGCAACTCTGGCTCAACTCCAGACCACGAGAGATGAGGATAACGCGCCAAGTGACGATTTTGAACGAGCATAACTACACGACAATGATGAGAACGAGGCGTATAACAGATTAAATATTATAATAGACTTGTATGAAATGGTCTCTCATGAGGCCGTACCACGCTTTCACTCTTCATCTGTTCTTGTAGTGGTCTATCCCTATAGTCCGGATATACTCCGCGGCTGTTGTCGGGGAAGGGGTCGACCCACGTGATTGCGCCACTGCTTATCGATAAGGCGCCAACAAGCTTCGTAGTGGAAATCATAGAATGATCCACGACCGATATCAGATCCAAGAACCACTGGGCACAGACTGGGCCACCTCATAGCGGGGAAGACGCTGGTAGTCTTATAGACATTTGATTCCGCCTTACCCCACATCTCGAAACGGATACTAAACATGAGCGAGCTCCTCAACTTCATCCTTTCGCAGGAATCCTTCAGAAAGTACAGTAGACGCCTCGCAACACCGCCAATCTTTGTCGCTAACATTCTTCCCTCCGTACCAGGAACCGCCTCCCATCCCTATACTCCGATTTCTCCATTCAGAAGAAAACAAATCCAGACGGCTACCAAGTAAACGTCTCGGCATGGGAACAAGCTCTCACGAAAGCCGCGCGAAACGGCTTGATCTCTTCGCATACACTATCACGGAGTGCCGATGATGGGTCGACGCAACGGCGCAAGGCGAATCATCTGATATTACGCGCTGATGAGGGGCTGCTGAGGGACTTGGAGAGCCCGGAGTTCGGCCGGCCTGTTGCGCTGGGGGCTGTTGTTGTATGTTCACCTTTACGGAGTGCATAGCTGGGATACTGCTTTGGCGGCTTCTAATGACCTTGTGCGTTGCAGGAAGATGCTATGTGGAATCGGACTATGATCCCCGTGCAGCTGTATAGAGTCAGCGCGGCGAGTCTGCGCAAGCCACAATGGGGTCTTATTGATACGACGGCTTTGAGTCCGTGGAATGTCATGACGTGGGGTTTGAAGCAAATACGTGGTGTGGTGATTGGTTCTGGGGTTGATTCTCCTAGGTTGCAGAACCAGGAGTTGGTGCTAGTGGCTAATCTTCAGGTATGCGCGATGTTCAAACTGCCGGTTATGCTGAAAGGAGTACTTGCTGACTGTGTTTCAGGAGGTGGGAGAGAAGGTGGTCAAGCAGGCAATGGGCGCTAACCCGTCGAAAACAGACCTGATCTACTCTAAAGAAAGCTTTGTTGAGAGTTTCAGGACGGCACTGGATGAGAACAGCGAGCTCTCTGATACTGATTTGGATGTGTTATTGCTCTATTTGTCCCGCGATAAGGGGGCCGTCGCCTATGATGGCAAGGTATGAATGCGGTCTAATCCGCTGGATATGGTCAACGCTAAATATATGCTAGACGATCAGATTCCGGCCCGCGAATGACTCTCCGAGAGAAATAACCGAGCAAGATACGGCTATTGCCTCCATCAAATCTCTTGCAGCAACAATGACGAAGCAGGTGGAGAGTCTGGAGAAGAAGATCAGCGAGCTCAATGAAACCGCTAAAGCCGCTCTCAGCAAGAAGAACCGCGTTTCAGCCCTGGCGGCGGTGCGCTCGAAGATACTCGCTGAACATAATCTACAGCAGCGGCTAGATACTCTGGCACAGCTCGAGCAAACCCAGCTCAAGATCGAGCAGGCCAGTGATCAGATTGAACATGTTAAGGTGATGGAAACCAGCATGGGTGCTCTCCGTGGCTTAAATGCTCAACTTGGTGATGTCTCTAGGGTTGAGGATGTGGTTTATGAGCTGCGTGAAGAGATGTCTAAAGTGGATGAGATCGGAAACATCATCGGGGAAGCTGGGCCTCAGATCGACGAAGGTGAGATCGACGACGAGCTCGAAGAGCTGGAATCCCAGGAAAGGGAAGCAAAGGTAGAGCAAGAAGCAGAGAAGACCCGAAAGCAGCTTGCCGAGCTTGATAACCTCGGCCTCGAGACCAAGGAAGCTGCCCGGAAAACACAGTTGGGGCAGAATGTCGAGTTTGCCTTGGAAGATAGCATCGAGAAGCTCTCACAGATGTCGGTGGAAGAGAATGCATAAACGACGTGGTGAAACCCGGATCCCGTTCCTTGACTGGGAATTTCGAAAGACTAGCAGATTGTGCTTTCACAGAAGGTCAAACCCTAGCTTTGACCGTGGTCGAGGAATTTCTGAACGTCGGCTTCGCTGGACAAGACATTGCGGATATCCATCGCAGCAGCACTGGGGGCTACTGAAGCCGTCCGAACTTCAGCCTCCGTCACGATATTGTTCGGCAGGTTTACTACAGCACTTATTCCGTTTAGTACCTGGGGAGAATCTGTTATGGCGTGAACCTCTGTTCCGTTCGCAACAATATTCTGATCATTCGTTGCGCCTCCTGTTTCTACAGCCTGCTGAGAAATCGTCGCCTCAGATGGCTGTTCAATGGGCTGGGTGTTTTGCGACACAATGGAGCCCCCCTGCGACGCATTTGGTATTGTTGAGCGAACGGCAGCATCGTTCCTTTTCCGTGCATTCGCAATCAATGCTTTGAAGTCGGTGTCATAATTGGCCGACCACTCCCCTGTATTAAAGTCCTTGTTCATCACAGAGCTCGTTGTGTCAGTGAGGGTAACGGAGCTTCCTCCTTGCGTGCGCTCCCAGACATCTAGCTCGCGCAGTAACTCCCGTTTAGGTTTCGGCGTCCTGGAGTCACAGTTGGCGTTCCATAGATTCATCCACTCCGTGTGTCGTCTTTGCAGAAGAGGTCGCGGGCCCCAGTTCGGTATGCCCAGATCTTTGAGTTTCTTACGCAACATTGTATCCTTCAATAGAGAGTAGTTTATGGCCGGAAGTCTTTCCGGAGGTTTCCCTGTAGGTACTGGGAGTTGCTTCAGAGAACCAGACGCTAGAGACCTAATCGACGATCAGCAATCTTGCTAATAGCCCTGAGGTTTTGTTGCATGGTCTTACCCGAACGCGGCTGGTTTGGATTTCTCTACACCCCCAGTGCAAGAGTCGAGATGCCGAAAAACGGCTTCTTCTTTCATCCTTCGTCCACATATGGGGCATGGTACCAAACCATCCTCTGCATTGCGAGGTTAGCAAAGACCTTAACCAACGCCATCAGAAGATCCCACCTGGAATATACTCGTCATCCTCGACGTCATCCATGACCTCAATTGGAGCAACCGGAGCCTGCTGCGCAACTCCTCGACTTCGTGATCGTGTGCGAATACCCTCCTCAGCAGGACCATCTGTGGCGACCTCATTCCCATCCGGCTCTATTTTTCGCTTCTTCAACGCGGGCTCTCCCGAAGCTACAGCTTCACCATTACCCACGCCAGTACTAGCATTTTTAGCCAATTGTAATATGCTCGGCCGAGCATTCTTAAACCCCTCAACGAGCTCCTGCACCGCCCAATTCCGACGCAACTTCAGCTCTTGATCTGAGCTCCGGCAAGCAGGGCATTTTCCTTCCGTGCTGAGACATCGTCGGATACACAACGAGCAAAAGGTATGGCTGCACGACGTAATCACGGGATTGTCGAAAAAGTCCTTGCAGACCTGGCAGCGGAGGAAGGATTCGAACGGCGCGAGAAGCGTTAATGGCGTTTCGAGCCAGTCGGTCGAGTCGGGGATGTCGAATGTCGGCTCCATCATGTCACATGCGACGACAGGCGCCTGCCAGCAATGAACCCCTTGGTGAAACCAGTGTCTTTCCTTTCGCAGGAGCTTGAGTGAATTTCAAGATGGCGTTTCTCGATCGGGGAAAGAGATGGGCACCCGCCCCGCCAAGACCGGCTGACTGATACGCGTAAAGTGGTTTGGCGTCACGCGTCGATCACAATGCTCTCTCGCTGCATCTCCGATATACGACTGCGAAGCCAGAATTTCTCTCAAGATGGCTGTCGCGGACTATAAGAAGTATCTGGCTGAGAATGTCCTCCATGAGCGGCGTACGGTTAGTATTGGTGCCGGCCATTTTGACTCTGCGCTGACGTGGTTGAAAAGGTCACTTATCGCTCGCTGGGCAGAGCATTGAGAGTGCACAGCACGATCGCGAAGCAGTGAGTACTCGGCAAGCTCGCGCATAGGCAACGCCCTGATGCTGACTACGCTTGAAGAATGCTGTATGACTTCCACCATAACGAGAATTCCAAGAAACCCTCCAGCGTCAACGCGACCTATGTCCTTACGGGAGTCCCGAAGTCCGCCGAACCCGCGACGAACGGAGCTGCCGTCAATGGCAGCGCTGGTGATGATGATGATATAATACCGAGCAGCCCGTATATCAGCAGTTCGATGCCCAACCCAGAAGACGAGGAGCAGGCCCCTGTCTCTGCAGTTCTTCTGGCGCGAGAGGAAGACCTGGAAGGCGAGTAGCAAGCTCCTGTGATGGATGGACCCGATCCTCGAAAGATTTCTAACGAGTGCTGCAGATGCGAAATTTACTTTCGAATCACTATCCTCTATATACGTGTATAGCTTGCAGCCTACGATATTGCAGGACCTTAACGTCCTCACCGATGTCAGTCGCGAGATGCTCGTCAACCATGCGCAAGAAGATCCATTGGAGTATGGGAAACACTGGGGGATGATACAGAATTCGAATGTCAAGGTACTATTTATCTACAACCGGCATGCTGGTGCAGACCATATCTTGCTGACTCGAACCGAAACAGAGGAGAACAGGTGCACGGCCACCACCTCCCCCTCCCGCACCTTCGAGTACCATTCCAGCGAAGAGACCTGTGCAGTCCGAGCCATCACAATTTAGCAAAGCAGAAGCTAAGAGGGAAGAACCCTCGAAGCCTCTACAGCGCCAGAACTCCGCGTCATCCACAAAGTCAACCGATAAGGCGCCATCGGCTAAGAAAGAAAAGGGCGGCAGCCTGTTCAGCTCTTTTGTTAAAGTGAAACCGAAGTTGAAGAAGGAAGAGTCAATTGCATCTGCCGCTTCTGGCGCAGATTCCGTGAGTCTTCATTTACTGTTTGACCTACTCTTGTGCGTACTAACAAATAGACAGGCTGCACCTAGCGGTGGTGAAGATGGTGAGTGGCCAAGCACTCTCTTGATTTGAAAAGCTGGCTAACAGTTGATAGTTGTACTCGATGATGCTTCTGAAGACGAGCAAGGAGAACTTTTCCCAGAGTCTAAGAAGGAAGGCCCAAGTGAAACCCGTGAAAGTAGAAAGGAAAGGGAGGAGAGGCTTAGGAAAATGATGGAAGATGATGGTGAGTTGATTGCAAGTTTCTCTACCGTCATATGCTAATGAAGTTCAGATGAAGACGAAGAGATGCCGGATGTTACTGAACCCCCAGTAGCACCAGAAACCATTGACAAGCCGCCTCCCAAACAAGAGGACCTAAAGGTCGAAGCCACGGTCAAAGGCGGCCGCCGCAGAGGACGACGTCAGGTGATGAAGAAGGCAGTGAAGAAGGATAGCGAAGGCTACCTAGGTGAGTTCCCCATGGTCGGAGAAACACCGGCAGTCAACTAATATTACTCTAGTAACTGTGGAAGAGCTGAGCTGGGAGTCATTCTCGGAGGATGAGCCTGCACCACCGCCACCCAAGAAAAAGCCGGCAGTGAGTGCAGCTAAAGGTAAAGCTGGGCCCAAAGCGGGGCAAGGGAGTATCATGTCATTTTTTGGCAAGAAGTGAGGTCAAAGCATGATTCAGGGCGGGGATAGCCCGAGACCGGCATGACTATGCTTGTTAAGAGAGGTCTGATCGCCTAGCCGGTGTCAATATGTAGTAATCAAACTCAAGGCTGATTATTTGAATGTCACAACGGATTGTAACATTCGAAATGGCCCTTGACCGCGAGGACAAATGATGGGCTTAGAAGCCGGGGGATGATCGCCAGGGTTGAAGATTTGCTCGCGCTTCTCCGCATTTCAAGACCAGCCACCATGTGCAACTCAACAAATACCACACCTCCCGAGTCACCGGATCCAATTCTATTTAACCCCTCTTCCTCAATGGAATTAATACGTGAATATCCACAAAAGTTATTCCGAGTATCCTTAAACTCAGCCAACTGAGCTCGTTTTCTTTACCATGACGCTCCCCGCACTTGTCTCCGCACTGTCCCTCGTCGGCCTGGGCGCAAGGGGAGTTGCAGCACTGCAAGATGAACCTGCAATATTAAGGAGGGCGTGCCCTGATTACCTATCGTACTCTCAAAGCCCTCAGTAGGTTTTAGGCCATGTTTTTCTCACTCTGCCACTCTTGTTTACTGATGTCTGCGTCTCAGCCCTCCATACAGCGGAGGCCCATTAAACCTCCCATTTCAGAGACCAGCGACGGAATGCCGAACATTCAACTCATCCGCAGTTGAACAGGTTATCGAAGATGTCACATCTCGCATGGTCGACAAAGATCTCGCCCAGCTTTTCCGTAACGCCTTCCCCAACACCCTGGACACGACTATCCGCTGGCATACCGATGGCACTACTGCTGCGACGAGGAAAAGCAAGAAGCAGGCCGAGCAATGGAATGGACCACAGACCTTTGTCGTAACCGGAGACATTAATGCTGAATGGCTCCGCGATTCAACGAACCAATTAACAAACTACCAGACTCTGGCGAACCGAGACCAACGCCTCTATAGCCTTATCCAGGGCGCAATCAATACGCAGGCGGAGTTCGTCATACAGTCGCCCTACTGCAATGCGTTCCAACCGCCACCTCCCAGCAATATCGCACCCGAAGCACATAACCAAGATGATCAGGTCCACCCAGCATACGACCCATCCGTCGTGTTCGAGTGCAAGTACGAGCTTGACTCTCTCGCCAACTTCCTCGGTCTTGCGACAGACTTCTACGAGAACACCGGAGCTACGGACTTCCTCACCAACCGTTGGTACACAGCTCTGGACACTCTCCTTGCCGTCTTAGACGCGCAATCGCAACCAACCTTCAACGCCGAGGGCCAGTTCCTCACGAACCAATACACCTTCCAACGAACCACAAGCCTAGGGACCGAAACGCTTAGCTTAGCAGGCGTCGGAAATCCGCTGAACAGCGGCACTGGTTTAATTCGCAGTGCTTTCAGACCTAGCGACGACGCAACGATAATGGGCTTCTTTATCCCTGCGAACGCGCAGATGGCGGTCCAGCTTAACAGGACAGCTGCTATGCTTCGCGCGGCCGGTGGACACGATGATCTTGCAAGCAACCTCGCGGACCGCACTACTAAGTTGCGCAGCGCTATCCAGGACAACGCTATCGTCAACCACCCGAAATTCGGCGAAGTGTACGCGTTTGAGGTGGACGGCTACGGATCGCATGTCTTCATGGATGACGCGAATGTCCCGTCCCTTCTTTCGCTCCCCATCCTCGGTTTCGTCGATAAAGAAGACCCAGTTTATAAGAACACCCGCAAGATGATCCTGTCTAAGGACGGGAACCCTTACTACCTGGCAGGCTCTGCATTCCACGGTATCGGCGGTCCACACAGTAAGCCCTCCTCTCCCACTCCAAAACCACCGAATCGAAACCCCAAGCTAACCCTGACGCAACACAGTCGGTCTCGAAAACGCCTGGCCCATGTCCCTCCTAATCCAAGCCCAAACCTCCGACTCCGACGCCGAAATAACCGAGTGTCTGAACCTGGTCAAGGACTCGAGTCTGCTGGGCCTTGTGCACGAATCCGTGGATGTGAACAATATCGCCGAGTACACGCGGCCTTGGTTTGCGTGGGCGAATTCGGTCTTCGCGCAGACTGTGCTTAAGCTTGCGGCTGAGCGGCCGGCAATTGTTTTTGGGGAGGGCGCTGAGCCGTATGTTCCGTGAACTTGGGGTTATTCTTGCGGCAATGGGTCAAGGACGGGTATTGTTGGTATGAAGGTATGGGATGGTTGGTTGTGCCCCCACTATTTATACTAGCATCATGTTCTGTAGGGTATGCATGGCATGTCTATATTAAGCATTGGTCCTGGTCTCATTCAGGCATCATGGGTATATTAAGTAGACAAGCTATACATAATCAGAATGCTGTTATGAGCATTGGCGCTATATACAATAATCGTGCATGCGAGGCGAATAGTCATGCAAAATGGCGCCCAAGTCGTGGCTATACATATTACAAAAAAGGAAACGACGTCGTGAGAAGTTAGATCAAATAAGGACTCTGCGCAATCCCTCCGTCCCACCAAGGACTCTCCTCCCCGTAACCGGACACCTCCCCTTCCCACTCTCCCATTTCCCTTCCCGGTTCTTCCCTTGCTTGGGCGTCTTCGCCTCATCGCCCTCCTCGCCATCGCCAGAATCATCCTGCCAAGCTGCTCCTGCGCTATCTCCATTCATGAAGTCAATCTGTCGCTGGTGGTCTCCGTTCAGCCAGTGGAAGATGCAGACGTAGCAATAGACATAGCCGGTCTGGCAGGCCGTGGGGTTGGTGAGCGGGTTCAGGCAGACAGGGCAGGATGAGGCGGCATCGGAGTCAGGTGGTGGGAGGGGCACGGTGAAGATAGGCAGGTATGAAGACGCGGAAATGGGCGGTTGGATGCGTTTGCGGGGAGAGGAAGAGGACTTGAGTGCCGACTTAGGAGATTGTGGGTCTTGTTTCTGTGAGGGCTTCGGTTTCCGTTCGGACGGCGGAATCATGCCCTTCGTTATTGGCGCCGGGATGTCCAGCGTATCGGTGGCCTTGCGTGCAAGCTGGCGTGAGAAATCGCTGGCGTGCCACCACTCGAGAAATTTCAACGCAAAGATCGACGCCGGGAGGAAGTATCGGAGGGAGGTGAGGAGTTGTGGGTAGGTATTTTGCGGGCTGAGGAGACCCAGCAGGCCCGAGCCTGGACGGGCCCGCGCGCCTCGCGGATTTTGGGGCTTGCCATCTAGGATCTTCGCGATGGCGTGATGGTCCGCGGAGCTGAGGCGGCGGATGCGGGTGCCAATGAGCCAGAGGAACGGAGAGGAGTATTTTGTATTGTCGAAGAGGTAGGCAAGGTTGAAGGCGAGGATGGAGAAGTAGTAGGCTGCGTTAACGGAGGGGTAGACGTTGCGCAGGAACCATTTGTAGGCGTGCATGAGGCGTTGGCGCACTGTTGGGTGTGGTGGGAGGTCATCGCTTGGGTTATACCGAGGCCCACCGCTCATGATCAGGGACGCTTGCGGTGCGGCGTGGATGTCGTAGCCTTCGTCCAGCTTGCGCTTGAGGTAGGGAATGCCGACCATGATGAGCAGGTTCTTCCATACATCGGCAGTTCGTAACTTGAGGCTGTCGCGGACTGGCCCAGGCGCGCCGAGCTGGGCGCGAGGGATCTCGCCATTCTTCGTTAGAAGGACGCGCTCGCGTTTGAGCGAATAGAAGTTCTCTGTGAATGAGCCGCCAAAGTTGCGGAGATAGTACCGTTCGACGATAAGGGAGAGCAATGCGTAGACTTCATCGTAAGAGTTTAGCACCCGGAGTAAATATCGCGGATGACGATGTGTAGCGACAGCAAGGATATATCGAATCGATGGAGGAAGGAGATCTGATAGCTGTTGTTCCGCAAGCAACTCTACCGGAATGTGTTGGTTAGCTCTCGGAGTCTCTGCGGAGCTGTCTGGACTTACCAAATAGGGATGGCTTGAGCTCGTCAAACTCTTGCTGGAGGCTTGGTAGATACTCCATGGCAAGGAAGCTGAGATGCCAGTGAGCCCTGCAGACCTGGGAGTTTCAACGGCGAAGATAGGCTGGGTTGGGGTGCTGGAGAGGCCGACGACATGTCCGATTTGGACCGAGGCTCGTCGACACGTGCTGATGAGTCATCAGTGTGCCGCCGACTAACGTAATTCCCGGTCGGTCGGTTCTTCCTGATCGGTCAGTCGTTTTCCCAGCAACCCTAATACTTAAAGAATATTAAATTTAGATAACTTTATTAATTCTTATTTAAATTAATTATATAAAATATTATTAAAAGCATAATAATATGTTTTTATATAACCTAGCTCTCTGTATCTTAAATATCTTAATGGGGCATAACTAGGTTAAGTTAAAGCTAGTAGGGCACTTGTATTTAATCCCCCCCCTTCCTGCCTGAATTTTATTATTTTTTAATAAAATAAGGTCTCATGCTTTTTAAATTAAGAGGCTGTCTGTTAGTATTATTTATTGCTTAAATTATTCTTTTTTTTATATATTATTTACTATAAATAAGCGGAGATCCTTGTTTTCCTAAGCCAGCAAGCTGGCATTATAAATAGCTATTTTACACCCCTTTATAAATTAATCTAGCACCTGCTTAAAGGGCGTTAACAGGCTTTAGGAGCCCTTTTTAAAAAGCTTTTTAATAAATAAAGCCTTTTAATTAACCTGGCGGACTATATGGGGTGTATAAAGCTATAAGGAAGGAATTAAATCCCTATCTTTGCTAGGAGGGGGTGTAGGAGTTAATAGCTTTAACTTTAACTTATTAAGTATTATAATAAAAGAATAGGGAACTATCCTAGTTACCTTAAATTTACTTTAAATATTTTTTTTAGTAAAGACCTTCTTATGTGCTTCTGGATAGGCCTTTAAGAAATCTAGCTTATTAATAATATTAAATCCCAGGCGCCCTTTTTACTTAATAATCCCCTTATAAGCGCGCTTTAAGGGACTAAAATAACTAATATTAAGAGGTTACAGGAGGTAAGATAAATAAAAAGGCATATAAAATAATATTATATTATTCTCCTTACAAGCAAAGTTAAAGGCAGGTGTTAGGTGGCTTCCGTGCCTGTTTTAAACTAAAAGGGAGTACCCCCCTGTTCTTTGCTTTTATATAGCTAGGATAAAGCATTTTTAAAGCCAGCAAAGGCCTATTATATTTATAGTTTACCTATTATTACTAACTTTAATTCTCCAGGCCGTAGGGAGAGAATATTCCTTAAACTATCTCTTAATATGGCGCTTTTCTTTAAAAATAATAATAAAGGGGATTAACTAACCTGTTAAATTAATATATTTAATAGTTATAACCTATTCCTAATTACCTGGTTATATAATTTATGGCTTGCCAGGCATCTCCGCTTAAGCTATTACCTTTGTAGTTGCAATAAGCCCTATAGTAAACCCAGTTTTATTAAAATTATAGATATCTTTATTAAGTATTTCATGCTTAATTTTAATATATTATAGCTTATTAAAATATTAGCTAATTAACTTAGAATCTTTATATAAAGCTTTTTAATAATTAATTCTTTAAGCAAACCTGGATTTAACTTCAGGGTGCCTTTTTATAAACTTTATTATCTAGTTTTTTTTAATAGGCGGATACAGCGCTAAGGAACTAGTATTATAAATAATTTAGGCTATTTTATAAACTCTGCAGGGCTTAGGGGCTGCTTTATATATATTAAGTAATACTATTTATGCTATTAAAACCTTTTTTTATTATAGGGAGAGTTAGTGCCTGGGATTACAGAGTTTTGCTTAACTTTATTAGCCCTCTAGTCTTTCTTTAAGTATATTTATAGGAATATTATATACACACACTACAGGTATAATTTTTAAGTATTTTTTATTTTTTAAATCTTATATTACACAGGTAATTCTGCCCTCTTGCTTAACTAAATTTTAATTCTTTTTACGCGCTTTTGGTGGCATAATGATTAATTAAAAACAAAGGCAGGATACGCGATGAGTTTGTTGGGGAAAATGACTGACTGATCGGGAAGAACCGACCGACCGGGAATTACGTTAGTTGAACGGTACTGGAGTACACAGGTCAGGTGCCGCTGCTCAGAAGCCGCAAGCCGGCCCCACCAGGCTTGGCATAAGCGGCGCGGCACCTTAGCTTTTAAATACCATACGACATACCACGAAATTTGAATTTAATTTTCTTTCTTTAATAATTTCACATAAACTATTTAAAGTGCTTTATAACCACTTAACAAGCAGTTAATAAAGCAAAGACTGCAGCCTTATTATTATGGATGCAGAGGATATTTTATCCAGCTTTAGCGCGATTAAGGATATTTCTTTAAATATTAGTGATGTTAAGGAAGTTAAAAAGATATAACTCCAAGTTACATAATAAGCACTTGCTAACTAGTTATTAACTACTTAGTAACCAAGTGCTCTAATTTAGTTAATAAACGCAAAATTAAACCCCCTTTAAATACTACATATTAAGTATATAAATAATCTTCCTAAATACCCCCGGACGGATATCCATGGCTATACCTATATTATATTTATTAATGGGCGCTTTCATAAGGCAGAGCATTTAATTTAAGATACAAGTACCTATTTATTAATTAATAACCAGTTATTAATTAGTTTTTAGATATAATACTCCTAATTAAGTATTTGAGGGGCAAGAGCAAGTGTTAAATTATTATTTTTAAATTACTTAGTTAAGAAATAAATATGGAAGTGTTCTAGAGCTTTAGTTTATAAATATTTAAAGACAAGCCTTTGTACACTTTACCATACTTACCTTGATAATAAAGCATGGGAGGAGATCCAAAATATTTGGAAAAGTATTAATCTAATAAAAAGGGACATTCGGAAGCGGAACACATATAGGTAAGTAGTTAAAACACAATTACCAAACAGTTCCTAACTAATAAATATAATAGTCTTTATTAATCAAAGAAAACTTTCTTTTAAAAGGGGTATGCATATCTTAACCAGCTCCCAAGCTGCACACCTATGTTTAAAAAACATTTTTACCCGGTAAGGCTACAATAACAAAAAAGTGCTTAGCAACTAATTACTAAGTAATTAGGACGTGCTTGGGGAATACCATCTATATATAGGATGTGTAAATAAAACACCAGAGTTTCTTTGAAAACACCACTATAGCGCAATTAAGGGTCATACATTGCTTAATCTTAAGTTCCTTAAGCAGCTTTTTAATAATTTAATTCTACCATCTTAGGAAGAGTGTGCGGTTATTAAACTATTAATATCTCGCAGAAAGTTCTGTGGTAAGTACTTAATAACTGCTTAGGAACCACTTCCGGACCACTTACCTATTATATAGATTTTGATTATATTCAGGGCCCTGGCAGGTTAGAATATTTAAAGTATAATATTACCTTTACTGCACTAGTACTAAATAACCTTCCAGATTACCCTTATGTTATATTTACATCTTATAAACTTTATTAGCATCCACCACCTCCACCACATAAGCCATCAGAGCTTATTTTAAAAGGCGTTTAGGATATAATCAGGCAGATACAGAACCTAAGTCTAACTAAAGGTAAATCTTAACTACTTAAAAAGTATTTAGCAAGCACTTATTAACTATTTAATAGCTTAATTCCTACAGAGCCCTAAACTAAAGGCCTTTTATTCCTAATATAACGCCTCTACACCTGCTTAGATTCATACAGCCTTTTTAAATCAAGATTAGATTTCTGTAATAATATATAAACAGCGGCTTTTTTTATATCTAGCAGGCCAGGGCTATAACGGAGTTATATATATATATAATACTAACCTATTTATTAAAGTAAGTACCAGAGTACTTTATAAGCACTTGTTAAGTAATTACTAACTGGTTCCAGGAGTATATCCAGGAGAAGTATTATAATACTAATAATATAATAATTATATGTGCATTTAAGGAGCAGGTTCAGCTACTAGCTAAATTAGCCTTGTTTAAGGTTAATATATTATACAAGCAAGTTCAGGAGAAAAAAATAAACAAAGTGGTCTTTGCAACCTACCTTTATAAACATGGGAAGAGTTAATATTATCTTTATTACTTGTTAAGTACTTGCTAACCAATTAGCAAGTTATTACACTTCTTTGGGTATTTACTAATCAAGATTTAACAAACAGCTATTATCTCTTATTTAAAAGAGTTTTTACTCTAATTTATAAGATTACTGGCCAGCCTGTTATGTTTCATTCCATTTATTTAACTGGGATCCATGGAATTATGATAAATATGGACCCGAAATAATATACTGGTATGTAACTGGTTGCTAACTGGTTAGCAAGTACTTACTTAGTACCTAGGTCTTGGACGCTTTTTTTAAGAGATTAACCCCTTTTCCTAACTAATCCTCTGGCAACTAAAAGGAATAATTATCTTTTATCATGTGCATTTTTTCCAAACTATCACCGATGCAGTTGGGACTAAGAATAAAGGGTCTGGAGTATGAAGTTAAATGTCTGCATTAATTAATTGCAAATCTAAAGATGATTATAACCAGTTATGTGATTTATTAGTTAGTAAGTGCTTGAACCACTTGCAAATTAGTTACTAACTACTTTAGTAAATTAGGAGCCAGAGGTGCAGACCTGGGCAGAAAATAAATAACAGCCTATTATTAAAGCTAGGCTAAATAAGAGCTGCTTGAATATACCTGCTTTTATATATGATTTTATCCGGAATCATACTAATTCAGCCGAGCAGTCTTATCACAAGGCTAATGCAGCAGGCAAGCGATTAAGCTTAGTAGCAGCAATCCAAAAGTAAGTGCTTTGCAACTAGTTATTAATTAGTTACGTGAAATAATAAATCTTTTCTAGTTCTGCGAAACTTAATAAAGATAATATTCTTCAATATATAAATCGCACTCGTTTTGGTATCCACCATTCTTATTAAACAACTAACATGGAAACCAATTATTTACAACACATGGCACGGGAGGGTAGGTAAATATATATTTACAACCACAGTAAACATACTAACCACTTTATAACTACTTAGAGTCATGTAAATAACGTTGCTTGCCTTTAAGTTACTTATCAATAGGCTCTCACGAGGAGCCCTAACCTCGAAGATCTCAGTCCCAATCACGAGCCTCAGGGTAACTTAAGTATTCTAATTAGTTACCAAGCACTTACTAACCACTTACCATTAGTTTAATTACCTCCTCCCAAAGTCTTCGCCGGGTGTCCTCGCAGAATATCCTTACTATTAAGCAATAATAACAAGCCTTAGAACTCCAAGAGCTAGAGCTTTGATTAAAAAATAAAGAGGAAGAAATACATAAAAAGCAGCTTTAAAACCAAGCAAAACAGCTTTAAAATAAGGAGAAAGAATTAGAGCTTATGAAACATCGAGCAAAGATATATTAAATAAATAATAAAAAATAAAAAATAACTGCTTAAAAAGTGGTTTAAAAGCAGCTGAATGCCTTATAATTACTAAAGTTAAGCACGCGTAATTCTCAGGTGCCGGGTAATTAATACTTAGTACAATTAGCGTCGGAAGCCGTAATATTAGTCAGGTGATCGGCTAGCGCGGCGTCTCACCCCTAGAACGGTGCCACCTGACCTGTAACCTGACGGTGACGGTACTGTTAAGTAGACAGGCTTCTTTTCCAAGTACTACGTGCAGCTCGCCGATCTACAGGCTCAGAATATCTGTATGGGGTCAAAGGAATTGGCAGCTATCATTGTTATAGTCAAGTCAGTGGTTCTGGCCGGAGCCCACAGGGTTAATCCTCGAATAGACCAGGTGAGGATGGGAGAAATCAAGTCAATTGGACATGGTACGGTACTTGCTTGATGGACAGCATGCTCAAACGCCAGGGAATCGAAAGCAAACCATTTGTCAACATGGATGAAGGGAATAACGCCATATATAATTTAACAGGAGGAGCTCTGCAAGAACAACTTTCTGTTGGTACAAAACGGGGCCACACGAAGCGTCCCCAACCATATTCTGATTCGAATTCGGCATCGTCCATCAACTCCTTGCGAGTTTCTTTCACGCGTTGGCGGAGTCCGGCGCAATCTTGAAAGTTTCGTCTCGCGGTATAACCACACAACTCACTCTCCGTATACAGGTATCGGTGATCAAATTCGCTAATGAGACGGGGAAGGATGCCGAGGATTCGATCACCATGCTCTTTACACTCTTGGCAGAGCCGTTGGCGAGTGTTTGTGCGATGTGTCTCATGGCGAATGTGTGCAGGGACCAGTCCATTTTCGAAAGAGGATCCCGAGCACCCTTCCACCGTACATCTATGCGCATGGCCTCGATATTCTTCAAGCGGCAGAAAGGTAGAAATACTACCTCGTGATCGTATGGGTTCCTGGCTATACTGAAATTGAGAGAGTATGGGAATGGCTTGTCATTGCAGAATGCGAGTGGCCAGCGAGCGAACTCCACGCTTGTACGGTCCTTTGCGTTTCTCTTAGCCCATGTGTATTGCTTCTTCGACCGGAGCTTAATCTTGATCTTCTGGATTGATGATGCTTGGCCCAGCAAGTCCACCAAATTGTTGACTCTGCGCCAAAGCACCATCAATTGTCCAGGGTCATGTGGGTCGGGTGCGTATATTTTGGCAATCACATTGGTTCTCTGGTATGGGAAATGACCGAATTCTTTACGAATAGCCGAATCGTATGTTCGAAGATACAATGATCGCCTGAGCAGCGTGTTCGAACTGGTCACTCTGGCCCAACCCAATTCGGATCGACCCCAGTATGTTCTGTCTTTATCTGTTGGGTCAAGCGTGAACACCAGTTCTAGGTTGCGGAGAAGATGGTGAGAAGACTTCTTCATATAGTCTGCGACTGATACGGAGGATGGAAAGGGAGTTGTTTCCAGCTGATTTTGGAGCGATCAAATCGTATATGTCGAATCTCAGTTCTGATGGGAGCTTCGAGAGGCTTCCAAGGGCGAGGTCGTAAAAAGCCATGGTGACCGGCTGGTTTCCTTTTGGTGCGGGGTGGTTCTTGTTTAGCAATGGAGGGAGGGATTGTCTCAAGGAAGGAGGCGATGAATATGAACTGAGTCACTCATTACGTTTCTAGCTAACAGCATGGATAGGTGACGAGCTTCCTCCCGGCGCGGCCGGAGCACATGATCATGGACAAAAAAGCCCGTCTTAGCTTCTCCAGCACAGCAAGTGAAAGATACTAGACCCCAGCACCACGATGAGGTGCGGGCTTCGCTGGGGACCCGGGGTTTGTAGAGAATGAAACCGGGTGGCTTCTGGATGATCTCCCTCCCCAAGAATCAGAGCCAGAGAGCCTGCAAAAAGAGGGACAAAAACGAACAACTGAAAAACGAGAGACAGAAAAGCAAGGTGTGAGACATACAGCAGATAAGAGTTCAAGTGTCAGAAGGGCAAAGCCCAAAGCAAAGAATGGATAGGGAGGGAACCACCACCACCACCACCACCTCCTCCTCCTCCTCCACAACCACCACCCACCACTCCTCTACCGCCTCCCTCTCTTCCGCGGCGACTCCATCTCGCTCCGAATATTCCCCTTCGCCTCCTGAATCCTCTTCTCGATATCTTCCAGTGCACTTCTTGCCTCGAAGTTGTCGCCCATCGATTCGAGCCATGCTATGTCGTCCTGGATACCATTGTTGGCATGACGACCCTCCTCGACAGGGTTTGACGCACCCAAAACAGTCGACGGCTTACCTCACAGGACCAAGGACCCGGAAACCGGCCTTTTACTCGGCAAGATCGACCGTGGCTTGGCTGGCAACTTTGCTTTCGATGCTTCTCCTCTGCCGACAAAGCTCCTTTCTCTGGACGGCGGCATCGATATTCGGGGGGTTGGAGGTTGCGACTCGAGCTTGCTCGCAGCCGCTTCCTTCCTAGCCGATCGTGGGTCGTTCACAAAGTGACCACTGTCTCTATAGAAGTTCACTAGCTTCACGATGACTTCCCGCTTACTCTTCAGTTGATCTGGCAGTACTCGAGGAAGCTCCTCAATATCCTTGGCAATAGCCTTGCCCAGTGCTGACAAGTTGCTAGCGATATGAGGATCCCCGACCTCTGATGGCACGCCTGATTTCGTAAGGGGTAATAGTCGAGTGTAAACCATGCCATGTCTTCGGTGGCCTCGGGAAGTCCGTTAGACTGCATGAACTTGACGCAATCTATCACGGCCCTCTGCGCGTCCCCGCCGGAAAGATTGCTCTGGGAGTCTAAACGGTGCTTGAGGTCCCCGACGCGGCATGACAGGTTCAGATCGAGATCGGGAGCTTGGCTGGCTTCGTATACGCATTTCCAGAAACGACAGACATAGTCCCCGATATGCAGGAGAAAGCGAAGGTCCTCTGGATTTGTTCTTGCCGCAGGCAGGGTCCGGAACTGATAGATTTGATTGAACGGGCGGATAGACGGATTCGAAGAGGCCTCCGATTCCCACCCCACTTCTGACAGGGGCTCTGGGATCACAGATCCTGCGACGCTCTCAATGTCATTGGCTGCTCAGAGGTCGTCAAATGGGCCCTGGTCGGACCCTCGAGAAGATTCTTCAAGAGGCATAGGAGCAGGCCCAGAGCCGGAGGGAGAAGACTCCTCCGCACTAGAAAGCTGCCCAGCACTGGAATCGTACTTCTCCATCTGTAAACAGTTAGCAAAAAGCAAAAGGGAAGGGGGGCGTACCTGGAAAGAGAGAAAAAAAAGAGATCCCAATTATAAAGCCTGTAGGCTGGCGCAAATATGGCGATCTTGGAGAGGAGAACATCATCGGGGCACGCTCTCTGTTGTTTTACGGCCATGGGCCCGTCTTGCCATGGAAGGCGCCGTGGTGCTCGTTGTCTAGGGACAACGTTGTAGGAAACTCCTTCCCATTACGGCGAAGGAGTACAGGCAGATTCAGCTCCTGCCATGCCCATGATTAGAAGCAGACCTATGTCCTGCGCGAGGAACAAGCTGTATGCAACTCAGACCTGATACATCGGAATAAGCTGCAGTCAAAATGGTGGCCTGACGTTCAGTGCGCGAGTTAGAGCGTAGGCTATACCATCGTGAAAGGTCATTCTAAGGTTGCAGCCCCTACGTACACCGAGACCGCGAAGCTTGTCTCTGTCCTCGGTGACCAATCTGTCCATTTCTAAGCTTAAGGTCGGACAGGCTTAAGGTCGGACAGGGCTTGTAACAAATTGATGTAGGCCCTGAGCAGATATGTGGTACTGATCAGCAGCCAAAGACCTCAGGATATACATATGAGAAGTTAACTATGTTGACCTCGATACAAATGGGATATACGATGTCGAGAGCATAGACCAATGTACCTAAGCACTACGTCTCCGCCCTCTGTTTGAAGAGACTCTTCCCCTTCAGCCACTGCCCGTAGCGCTTATACCTCTTCTTATCCTTATCCTCTTCAACAACCGTCAGGCCCTCCTCAGAGACATTCAGAAACTCCGCATAATCTGCTAGATTCTCCTCCGCGTTCGCACTAAGCGTATACTCCTCCACATTGCACTTATTCACGTACTCAACTAAATCCAGATTAGACTCGTGCTCACGTATCGACGCAGCCGTGAGCTCGTCTTCCGACGTCACGACCAGCGGGACTTTAAGCGGGTGGTTAATGTAGCGCTCGTACTCTTCTGCTTCCGCGTTCGTCACGGACGGATTCAGGGAGTCGGTGACGAGCTGGCCAAGAGTCCACTGCGCAATCTGGGCTTTGCTCGGAGTATTGGTCGTGAGGGACGAATCCATGGACGGGTGGCTGGATATTGTGTTTGTGGAGCGTAGTGTTCCGAGCGACGAGATGGGTTTCATGATGCCTGGGCGCTTTTCAGTTGCATAAGGTTGATGCGGGTGATCTGGAGCGTTGGATGAGGGTTCAGGCTCCTGGATCTTGACGCTACGCTGGGGCCGTTCGCGGTTGATGTGTTCGTGGGAGATGCGCGGTACAAAGGGGCTGAGATTGGAGTCGTCTGTAGATGTTGGACGGAAGTGGAGGTTGCGGAAGTTTGAGTTCATCTTGAATGAGAAGATTTTCAAGAATGAAGAGACGGCTAGGGGGCGGTAGTATTCGAACCAGTAGTCGTCATAGCGAGACAATGGCTCCTTTGGCGGAGCTGGCGGGACAGGCAACTCGCGCTCCTTGAGGTTTTCTTCTGTATACCATTTGATGTAGTTGGGCTTCTTTTTATTCGCCCAGAATCTGGGGTCCGCATGATGCAGGTAATAGTCGGTGGAGAGATCCCAGAGCATTGGCTGGCCCTGGGAGAAGATGTAGTTTCCCAGGAACAGATTGTACGCTTCTTGACGCTGCGCATCGAGAAACGAGTTATTGTAGTACCGCTTAAAGCTCTCAACCATATCACGGGAATGGCTAGTCCACTGGTTTATCTTGCGGTACGTGGCCATGGTATTGACAAGGTGTGATCCTCCATACTGAATAGCGATGTTATCGCCATGATAGTGCCACATATTTGTAAATAGGTCGACGATATCGGTGTCGTACTCGACCGTCGTCCCCTCTATGATGCCTAGAGCATGAAGCTGATACCCTAGTGCCCGCTTTCCAATCACAAACTGCGCAGCATTGGTGCGGTCAAGGCAGTCTATGCAATTTGTTCGTGCAATTCCATTCTGCACCCTTAACCCTGTTTCCGCATCATGTCCATTCTGGAAAAAGCCGGTCTTGGGAATGATATCGCTCGCGATATCTTCCAAAGTCTCAATAACATCTTGATCCCGACTCTTAGCAGCCCGACTCATATCCCAAGGTTTATAGATGAGCTTCTTGTCTTCGGGCAGAAACTGATTGAGGTACTCTATAGCGTTCGTAAACTCCTTCAAAAGTTTCGACTCCCGGGGTGTCCGCTCTCGTGCTTTGATGAGGTTGAGGACGTATATCGGCGCGCCATAACGTGCGAACAGGTTATCGAAGTGTAAAGCGGCGGCAGAGTAGAATGGATCAACAAGGTTCAGTTCAATGTCAGGTTTCGGGCTGACTCCCGAGTTTTCTTGCGTCCAGTAGAGAGGAATACTCCCTCGATGCTGAACATAAGACGTATATAATGGGTTTGCGTAGAGATCCGGTCCCGCCGAATGGAATGAGGTCGTTGTCATCTCAGAGACAATCTGCTCTGTTTCTACGTCATTCGCGACATAGCCAAGATCATTCGCACCCCTTTTCAAGAACCGCGCTCCGGCGAAAAATCGAGACCGTCGAGCAATAATAGTGATGTACACATGCCGTCCATACACGGACATCTTCGCCTGATCAACATACCCATGGATGATAGGCAAGCACCATTGGTACGGGTTCTTTAGGTTCATGATGGCTGGTGCAAGGAGATGATGATTCCAGATGAACATCGTATTAAAATCCTGTCGATGTGCTCTTGGTTGTCCGTCTTCGTGGAGCTTGCGTTCCCGTCCAATATTGTGCTGAAGCGTGTGGGTAACATCGTAAGAGTAGCTGAAGTAGAATGCTCGGGTGAGGTCGAGACTGTGAAGGATCGCAATGTATCTCGCCTCCTCAGGATTCTTCTCCGGCTTAAACCGCGACGAGCTCGAAGACGTCGTGAGAGAAATTAGCTCGGTCCCATCGATCTTGTATACATAATGACCACCGAGCATAGCAACCTGACTCCTCTTCGTCGCCAAGAGCATGTAGTATGCTCCCGTAAAGCGCACAAAGCCAAGTATAGCCCAAGCGCTGCATTTGAGCTTCAAACCGCCCGAACTCTTATTGCCATCGTCGATTGCATCCAGCAGCTGGCTCATCTGCCTCTTTGTATAAACGATATCGTCCTCGATAATATTCAGGTCGTCTGTTTCACAAGTTCGATCAATCTTCAGAATACGAAACCTCGTATCCGACAAATCCATGCCGACCATGTAGAACCACGTCGCTGTCTCATACAGGGAGAACTTGTGCATCCGGTATATCCCATCTTCACCACCAGTATCTAGGTAGACCTGTCGCTGCTTCTGCGCCGATGCCGACATTGAGTCCCGCTCGAATGACGTTGCTATCCGCGGCTCCTCGTCTTCTTCCTCGCCGACATCTTCGCTGATCGAGGGCGGTGGCGGGGGGTTATAAGGCCCTGGCCCGAAGGGCGAGAGAGGAGATCGTAACAAGCCATCATCGTCTGGATGTGCGATAGTTGGACCGTCTGTCTGGTCTTCAGAGGTTTTGTGGCTTGACGATGATGTAAATGAGGCTTCTGGTGCGGAGTTGGGCTCTGGCGCTGCGGTAGATAATAGTGAGCCGCTGTCACCGAGAGAGGCGGTCCGAGATGAGCGTCCAGCTATAGAAGCTGTGCGGCTTGCTTCGGCCTCGGTCGGGCGAGAGGCTCCGTCGAAGCTCTGCATGGCTCATGCTGCTGCCTCTTCCTGGTGGGCATGAGTTGGGTGTCAACAGTGTCGTTCTTATCGTTGTTATCGGTGATGTCATGTGATGCGGGGATGACGGCTGTTGGCTTTTCCATAACAATATTAGGCCGGCAAGTGAGTGACAATCAAGCTTCAAGAATTTAGTATTAATGTATGTGAAATTAATAAGCTCCAGCAAGACTGTGAGAGTCTGAGTAGGTCTTGTCGGATGTTCTGTCTGTGCTGATAACCAATGCCGTATTTTAACTTCTAGAGCGCCGAGTAGTCAACTATAGATATTCTGGTCGCCGGTACACAGGAAACCCCGGGAGACACTTTATTTCCAATCAGGATCATTGATTCCGTAAAGCTCAACATACACCATCCCTCAGAAAGTTGCCAGATTCTGCCTCAGCGATTTCGATTCTTACTTGTCTCATGCAGCGAGGTTGAATTCAAGAACAAACTGCTAGATTCATCTTCTGTCTTCTGTTTCTAGCCATTGTCAGATCTCTCAAACAGTGTCTTTGTCTTCTCGCAGCAAAATGGCGACATTTAACCCATGCTGGTGATGCCCTCATAGAGATCGGGTTTGGGAGAAGCTTGCATGACCATTGACGCACATTTCAAGGAAGGCGTTCCGACTGCACGATCATTGAGACTCTCGGAGAGAGAAAAGGATGAGTTGCTTACTCAATGAATGTCATTGGGCAAAATTACTCGTTGCATGATTTCCAGGGGTTTCAGGATGGCTTGAGGATGAATGCAATGGGTTATGTTGGGATGTGGTACGACCGGTATGGATTGGTACATGCGTTTTCCTATCGGAGCCAACGATTGACTTGACAGAAAGCAGTTTCCTAATCTCTCCGCGTTTCGTACAGTGGGTTGCTGAGTACGGTAAAGATGCTGATCTCAGGAGTTCCCGCAGACTCACAATTGACACCCGAACCAGCACCAAAGCCAGCACAGGTTGCTTCTTGCATACTTTCAATAAAACTTACGATTGCCACAGGAGGTGATTATCTTCCTCTCTCATCACATTCTCGGCCTCACTCGCCCTGAACTGCTGTCTCAGCGCGCGCACCGCAATTTCCGCTACAAATCTGGAGTTAAGGAGGCCCTCATAATGCGGCCATGCGCGCAAAACATTCAGTGCGCGTAAACCAACGTTCAGGGTCGGTGCTCGCGTTGCAATAACGTACATTGTTGTGATAACCCCATGGTCAGCGGTAAACATGGGGAGGTCTGGGTAGCGAGCGATAAATGCTTCATGGAATTTAAGGACGATGAGAGTCTCCTCCAGAAGGTCACCGGGAAGGGACCCGCTGGTCCTGGAAGCCTTCAGGCAGAAAGCTTGACCTATGAGGAAGATTTGAAGAAGGTCCAGGCTTCTTGAACCTTGCGCACCTATCATTGGAAGACGCTGCCGACAGAAGACGTCTAACTGCCGAGTGGTCTGGCTAAGCTGGGAGCCATTTCGTGCTTGTTCGAGGAAGAGAAACGCATAGTTGGCGAGGAAGTTCATATCAGAGAGCCCCAAACAGGATGTGATATAGGCCATTCCCGACCCAAGCAGTTCGGCCAGTGCTGGTCTATCATGGACGAGGGGTGGATTATTCGAGCAGAGAACCTGCTCTCCGGTGGGATACAGGGCTGTTTGAAAATCAAATCGCCGGAATGCAGCGACCAGCGACGGTTCAACTCTCGATATGAGATTTGTACGCTCACTCTCCTTGATTATACGCAGACCACATTGAAGATGCGCTCGTGCACTCTCGTACCTCCCTAGGAGGACATCGGATAGCACAAACATGAGACAACACAGCAGAACTACCTGGCGCAAGGCCGGATCATTCGAGGACAGCCGCTGATTCAAAAGGGAGATAGCGCGTACCGACTGCTGAAGAGAGAACTCATACACCCGATAGCTCTGACTCAACCCTTCTTGAAACCGCATGTTGCATAACTCAGATGCCTGATGCGCAGCGCTGAGCATGTTTACAGCATGGAAGACGGCCCGGTCTGAATGACACATCTGCAGGACATGTTGCTGCCAGAGCGGGGAAACCCACAAAGCAGTCAAGTTGACGATGGAGTGATGCTGAAAGTATGAAAAAGATCTTTGCTCGTCACAAGTCATGGCCATTGCCAAAGCCAATCCAGGCTGAGCGCTGAGCGTGACAATCTCGGAGCGGGTGCGTTCTTTGGGCAACTGGGCCAAATCATAGCCTTCGCATTCCCACCCAGCCGCGATGCAGTTCTGGCACTGTCCTGGTGATTCATCGCATTTCATGTGCCGGATCCTTGAGTCGTTAGACAGCGCGTTTTTCATTTTTTGAATGATGGTCTTGGCTTACCGACAGCTTCGACAGCCCGTTCTAGATCTGCGGGCGAAGACTTTCTTCCGTTTGGATGCTGGCTTTACCGGATCTTGCGCCATGCTACTGACTCCTCGTTGGCGAAAATTAGTGGTGAACAAAACTCGTGATGTTCAAATGAGCGTGCGGCGTGGGGGTGAGTGAGATAGTCGAAGAGTCAGAGCTCATGTGTTCGGCCGTCAAATCTTTGCCTGGCCAAGAGTCTAGTAAGCACCGCTTGTACCAAGCTTTGTCTGATTTAGCCCCCAACTAATTCCAAACTTAGGTTACCGTACCTTGTCAAAAGAGATTACTGTGGATATCTTAGCGCGGCAAAGCCACGGATAATCCGACGGTGGTTTGAAGATCTGGCTCTTGTCTTTGCGTCTTTGATCAGATAACCTTGTGGCGCCCCACAGGACTGCCCTAAGTCAACTATGTTTAAAGGTCATTGCAGTTCGCTAACTATTTGAGGCTAACCATTCCAGTACAGTAACTTAAAAAGGTGAGCTCATGGTGAAATATGATGCACAATTAGGACAGACAAAGTTCCGACCAAGCGTGCCGAGCCCTAATTCGCAACATTCATCAAGATGCTCTTGATGGTCATATATTCTTCAATACCTTGTCGACCACCTTCCCGGCCATATCCGGATTCCTTGACTCCTCCGAACGGACTCTCAGCGGCACTCAACATGCCTAAATTGATTCCGACCATACCGACCTCCAAATCCTCCGCAACTCGCCACATCCGTGGCATTGACTCAGTGATGACAAAACTACCTAGTCCGACGTCGCAGTCGTTGGCTTTCGCGATGACCTCTTCTTCTGTTTTGAAAGGGTAGAGTGCGACGACGGGGGCAAAAACCTCTTCGCGGGTTGTCAGGGACTCCATGGACATACCACTCAACACTGTGGGCTGGAGGAAATAGCCCTGCAGATTGTTTGGCTGACAAGGGGAACCACCGAGTAGGAGGCTGGCACCTTTCTCTTGAGCGTCTATAGCAACGAGGTTAACAGGGACTTCGTGATTAGGGAAGGCTGCAAACTACGGTCGTACCTTTGATATGGGCGATTGCCTTCTCAACAGCACGGTCATGCGTAAGTGGTCCGATCAACACACCCTCTTCAGCGCTATTGCCGACCTTTAACATTTTGATCTTGTCGACTAGGGCCGCGGCAAACTTATCATAGATCCCCTCCTGCACGAAAATTCGATTCGCGGTAACACAAGTCTGCCCCGAGTTTCTGAATTTCGCCAGGATACAAGCTTCAACCGCCGTATCAATTTTTGCGTCATCGAAGACAATGAATGGACTATTTCCGCCTAGCTCGAGCGACAGCTTGGTCAGGTTCTGACTGCACTGGCTTGCCAGTAGTTTACCAACACGCGTTGAGCCTGTGAAGCTGAGCTTCCGCACAAGCTTGGATTTGCAGAGTGCCTCGCCCACCTCAGCAACGTTGTTGAATGTGGTAATGACGTTGATAGTTCCACCTGGGAACCCAGCTTCTTTTGCGAGAACCGCTTGCGCCAGCGCACTCAACGGGGTCTCACCAGCAGGCTTCCAGATAGTCGTGCACCCCGCCGCCAGCGCAGCACCAACCTTGCGCGTGATCATTGCGATGGGGAAGTTCCACGGTGCAAGACAAGCAGCCACTCCGAGGGGTTGCTTCACGGTTAAAATGCGATGATTGGCGTTCGCAGCGGGAACGACCTCGCCATGCACTCGCTCTGCTTCACCTGCGAACCACTCGAGGAACGATGCAGCATACATGACTTCGCCTTTTGCTTCAGCGAGCGGCTTGCCATTTTCGAGGGTCAGAATGAGGGCGAGGTCATCAATGTTTTCGAGACAAAGGGCGTGCCAGCGGCGTAGCCAAGCCGCCCTCTGACGGGCGGTGGTCTTTTTGTAGGATAGGAAAGCAGTATGAGCGGCTGTTATGGCGGATTTGATGTCATGGCCGTTCATTTCTGGGAGAGTGGCAAGCGTCTCAAGCGTTGCTGGATTCGTGACACTGAATGTGGCCCCAGAGGAGGAGGAGACCCAATGGTCGTCGATGAAGCCATTTTGCTGGAAGAGATCCTTGCGTTTCAGACTGGAGAGGGACATTGTAACTCAGGTTATAACCTACGGTAGGGTAAACAAACGTGATATGAGCGTTAGGTAAGTAAGGCTGGACAGTATGCCGGTTGGTTTCAAGATGAGACGAAGTCATGGGAAGTTTGCCATTGCTACTGACTACTACATGCTCTAGGTGCTCTGAGCCAAGTAGCCGAGTAGCCTTTGAAGGATTACCGAGTGATCTCGGCAGCTCTCTCTCAGTCCCAGCAAAGGAGTCTTTCCCCGCATCCACGCATACTGGGCATACTCCACCACCCCACACTTTGCTCCCAAAAATGAGCGATTGCCGGGCTCTTGGTTGGCAAATGATGTGGAAGTTGGTGATCGCTGTTCATCAATCAACTCGTCTTATCGCCATCCTGCCTTGACTCCTGGCGGGGAGCTTCAAGCGCAGGTCGCGCTTGCCAGCATATAAATCCGCTAGTACTATCCCCTCATTTTTATCTGCATAGAATTTCTCGTCTCATGCTCTTTTCTCCATCTCTCTCTCTCTTTTTCTGATTCATTCCTGACAACCACTTGAAATTATAAATGTCGGCCATCCAGAACCAGATCGCTCAAGGCGCCGTGCCTAACGCTGTCTCAAATGTCTGCCCGCAAGGTACAAAATTCCACGTCCTGGAATGCGGCTGGCTCGAATGCGATGAGGGTTTCGTTACGCGCGGCGGTAACACCTCAACCAAGTCAACGGAGGGCAAATCCTTTGTCAACAAGCGCCGCCAGATGCCGATGTACTGTATCCTGATTGAGCACCCCCACGAGGGTCTGATTCTCTGGGAGACTGGCAGCGGGAAGAATTATCCTGAAGTCTGGGGGCCTGTTGTGGCAGATATTTTTGCACGAGTCCGGTATGAGCCACAGCATGAGCTGCGGGCGGCGATCGAGGCCACAGGGAACAGGATCGAAGATGTCAAGAAGATCATCATCGGCCACCTGCATCTAGATCACGCTGGAGGCCTGGATGAGTTTATGGATAACAAGGACGTTGAGGTTTGGGTGCATGAGCGGGAGTTTCATTCTGCGTTTTGGTCCGTAGGGACGGGCGCCGATGCGGGCGTTTACCTTGCCCATTACTTGAATCTGTCACTGTGAGTGTTCCCTGTTCTAAAGTTGGTGGGATGGTTGCTGATAAGTTGGATAGGAACTGGAAAACATTCAACGACCAGACCCTCGACTTTTGCCAGGGCATCACCCTGCACCATCTACCAGGCCATACAGATGGGATGATTGGGATGCAAATCAACATGCCCGAAACGGGCACCTTTTTCTTCATAAGCGACCACTGTCACGTTTTGGAGAATGTAAGTTATACACTAGCTTCATGCTTGAGCTCAGCTAACAAAGATAGTGGATCGACGGTATACCTCAAGGCTGGCTGGCTCGAGACCACCCAGCATGGTTCCGGAGCACACAGCGCTTGAAGCAATTGGAGAGGATCACAAGAGGGCGGGTTATTCCTGGGCATGACGAGAAGACGTTTCTTGATTTGCAGAAGCAGGCGAAAGTGTTTACTTAGTTGATTGGTATTTTTTTTATACAGAGACTACTATTACTTTTCCCAAACTGGACACCGGTATGCTATTACCATGATCCTTCAAATACTATACTGTAGGAATAGATGTCTACTTCCTGGTGTAAACATGGGGAAGGAGTGAACGGTCTAGCACGAAGAAAACATAAAAATTCGACGTCTGGAGATCTGATCTTGGCTGGCACCCTTACTTACCTACCGACCTACCTACGGTGCCCCAGCCCGAGTCAATCTCCGCAGATCCCAGAGCTTTCCCCGCACTCAACAGGAGCCAACAACCGCAACACAGCTGCAGTGGACCGGATCTACGAAACCAGATGAGGGGACAAGGTTCATATCGTTGCTAGGCCAATTCTTAGGCTCGTCCCTAGTCTCGCTAAGATATATGGGGTAAGATCTCCCCCGCAAGAACCGCAGTTCTGCCCGCTGATCCGGGGAAACGGATCTATAGACTTTGCCTGCGCTGATCACCTGAGGGACACGCCTCCTGGCCAATTCGAATCCAGAAGGGGATCTACATGATTCATGTTGCCGTCTCAAATGAATAGTGCGTCTGCTTCATGATTCGCTGGAACTCAGAACCAACGTGATAGTCCTGACCCAAGCCAAATCAGCTCATGGATAGGCAACTTCCCCGGACCCGTACCGCCTCCGTGTCAAAGGCCTTGCTTGATTTCACCCAGGTTGCGGGGAGGGAAGGGGAGGAGAGAGATGTCTACCTAGGACCTAGGCTCGGTAGGCAATGCCCCTGGATCTGAGTCTATAAAGCCAGCTTTGTCTACACATGCTCCCTATCCTTCCTTCCTCAATCCCTTCCTCCTGTTGCCCCTCTTCCTATTTCGCTTTATACACCTCCAACCATGGCCGATGCAACCGCTGACCACGCCACACACCTCGAAAAGGGCCTTGGTGCCGGATGCTCACCACCGACTTTCGCCCATCTCGACCGCACGCACACAGCCGGCGGGCATGTCAACGACCGCTCGCAGCCTGGACTTCCGGTTGTGCATCGGACATTCGCAAATCCTTCGCCACTGGGGCTGTTGTCTTTTGCTACAGGTACGCACTTCCCTTACTATATCCCCACTAAACTGATATGGAGGCTAACGGATGCGGGTATTAGGCATCTTCCTCGTCTCAGCGCTCGGTCTGCACGCCCGTGGCGTCGAAACACCAAATGTCCTTCTTGGAGTTCTTATCTTCTTCGGTGGATGCGGACAGTTTCTTGCGGCCATTATGGAGTTCTTTACGGGGAATACGGTGCGTTATTATCCTTTTTCTACCTTGTCCTCCTACCCCAGGTCGTGGGCTCTATGCTTGTAGGACCTTTACCTCGTCTTCCTACCCTAGTATATGCCAATTGAGTATGTGAACTACAGTTCGGCGCAACCCTCTGGGCCTCCTACTCCGCATTCAACTTCTCATACGCCATGATCTACATCCCCGGCACGGGCATACTGGCAGCCTACACAGATGCCGAGACCGGTGCACTAAATCCCGAATTCAATCAAGCGATTGCGATATACCTGTGGGCGTGGTTTATCGTAAATACACTCTACGTCATTGCGGCGGTTCGCAGTTCCTGGGTGCTGTTCATCGACCTGGCTATTCTGAGTTTGGGTTTCCTGCTCCTGGCAGTCGCGTATATGACGGGTGATCAGGATGTTATGACAGCTGGATACTCGGTGTTGATGGTTACGGCGGGCATTTCTTGTGAGTTCTTGTTGTATGAAGCATTTGGAACAAGATGGAGACGCTAATCTCGTGTACAGACTGGGCAGGCTGTGCTGGACTCTGGGCTGGTGGGACGACACCAATTAATCTGCCCATGTTCCCGATGTACAAGGAGCATCAGTGAGGAAGAAGGATAGGTTCAACTTCACTATGGTGCTGGCTTGAACTACCTCTGACCGTTGATCGGTCGTACATTTGTTGTGGTATGGAATTGGTGGTTGACTTCTATAATGATTATATCTCTTGCTATTCTAAACATGATACCTCTCTATATATAGCCTTATCAAATGGTCATGAGCTATGGAGCATTGATGAAGCCCGTTGGACTGTCTCGTAGCGCTTAGCCGACCTTGATACAAACCTTGCCAACATGCTGCGCAGACTTCAGATACTCAAAAGCACCCACAACTTCCTCGCGGCTGAAGCCAAATTCCTTCTCAACCGGCAGCCGGAGCCCCTTGTTTCCAACAAACCGAACAAGATCCTCGAGCATCTGAACGGGTCCAATAGTGACACCACGAACAATACACCCCCTGCTAATCGCCAGCGCCGCAACATCAGGCATCTCCTCCTGCTTCGCCTGTGCAAGGAACCCAATAACCGAGACAACACCACCAAACGCAATGGCCTTAATAGACTGGGCAATGGTGCCGGCGCCTCCATTCTCAAGGACAAAGTCGACACCGCGGCCGTTCGTGAGCTCAAGCGCCTTGGAGGCCCAGTCCGGGGTAGTTTTGTAGTTGATCACATGGTCGGCGCCGAACTTCTTCTGCACGTAAGCGAGCTTCTCGTCGCTGGACGAGGTGATGATTGTCTTTGCGCCGGCCGCTTTGGCGAGGAGAAGGCCGTTAATCGAGACGCCGCCGGTTCCTGTACCCCCCTTGTTAACGCATAAGGCACCATGACCGAAAAAAAGTTTCCATACCCTGGAAAAGAGCAACCTGCCCCGGCTTCAAAGCCTGCACGCCAAAAAGCCCATTCCACGCCGTCAACCCCGCACACACCAAACTCGCCAGCTCACTATAACTCTGCGGCGCCCCAGCACCACCAGTAATCTTTACAACCGCCGCAGCCGGAACAGCAATATACTGCCTCAGCATGCCGTCAATAGGGCCTCCATGGCCGGTCGTCCAGTCATGCTGGGGCCCGTACAGGTTCGCGACGTCAAACGAGATGACGACTTTATCGCCGGGTTCGAAACCGCGTGCGCCTTCGCCTACTGCCACGACGTCGCCGGAGGCATCGGAGCACGGGATCACGTTGTCTTTGATGTAGAAGGGGTACTGGCCCGAGCTGATTGCGATGTCGCGGTAGTTGAGGGCGACGGCGCGGATGCGGATCAGGAGCTCGTGTTTTGAGGCTGTGGGGATGGGTTCGGTGGAGGGTTGGATGGTGTGGATTGAGGTGCGCTCGCCGATGAGGCGGTAGACTGTTTGCGTAGTGGGTGTGGTGGACATGGTAGATGTAGTTCTGGAATCTGGAGAGAGCTGTGTTAGATAGGTGTGTTGGGATGACGCCACGCCACGAGCTTGCGGTTGCGGCTGTATGCCGGGCTTTTAAGCATAAATCGCCTTCTCACTCGGAGACTTTCAAGCCGGTGACAAATCAACTTGTCCGTCTGCGAAACCTGGAACCCGCCGAAATCCACATTCCAGCAAGTGCAGATCCAGTGTGGCTCCACCGTGACCCGGCAAACCGAGATAGATAAATAGACGGCTGCCCCGGTAAGACTATCCTCAACCCAGACCATACTAACTTACCTAGTTCAACATCATGTCCGCCTCTGACATCCTCTCCTTCAACTGCGCCCTCGTCACCGGCGGCGGCGGCGGCATCGGCAAAGCCCTAGCCGTATACCTGCTCTCCAAAGGCAAAAAGGTGATCATCGCCGGCCGCACCGAGCACACCCTGCGCGCAACGGCCCAGGAAATCGGCGCAACAGACTACTTCGTCCTTGACACGGGCGTAACCTCCAAAATCCCCGAGTTTGTCCAGACCATCACAGCAAAGTACCCCGACCTCGACTGCCTCATCAACAACGCGGGCGTACAGCGCCCCCTCTCCGTTCTAAACGACGACCCGTCCGAATTCCTCTCAAAAGCAGACCAGGAAATCGACATCAACGTCCGCGGGCCCATGCACCTGACTCTCGGACTCCTAGAGCACTTCAAACACCACCCCAATGGCGCGGTAATAATGAACGTCTCCTCAATCCTCGCATTCGTTCCATTTTCCGTTATAAACCCCGTGTACAACGGGACAAAAGCGTGGCTTCATTTCTGGAGCATGACGCTGCGGACTCAACTCTCGCGCGGCGGGTACGAGAAGATCCGGGTTGTGGAGATTGCGCCGCCGTCTGTGGGCACGGATTTGCATCGGGACCGTGAAGATCCCGATGATAATAAGAAGCATAAGAATCCGAATGCGTTGAGCGTCGAGGAGTTTATGGAGGTTGTCCAGGCGGATCTGGAGAGGGGCGAGACGGTTATTGCGCCGGGGATGAGTCGCGGGATTGTGGATAAGTGGTATGCGGAGTTTGGGGGAGTGTATGAGCGGTTGGCGAAATAGGGTGTTACTTGAATTGAGGAATGTGATTGTTTGTTTCGAGTTAGGAAAAGCTATGCATAATTTGATCGCAGAGCAATCTGTCTCACCGAAGGGCGTCTATATGGATTTGACCTTGTCTCGGCACACTATCCTGAAGACTTAAGCGACCAAGTGATCTCTTCAAAACGCTTCATTGGCCCCGTCGCTTTCGGAATGCACTGTCCTCGCGGGGGGGTGGTAGGTCAAACAAGAACCTTGGAAGGGCGGGGGAGACAAGCGCGTACCAGAGAGTAACACTACTGCTGTGTAAGTACCATATAGTTTTGTTAAATCAAAGACCAAACCCAGGGCCGAAGAGAAGCCGTGCGTCGGTGGTAAGTCAGTGGCAAGAGTTGCGTTTTAGGGTCGCGACGCTGAGATTGTGACGGCAACGATCTACTCCGTTTGACCGCAGGAGGCATGCCATACGTTATTTAGCTTTTACGATACTAGATTTACGTCTGAACTAAGGTATTTTACTTTCTTTATAGTAAGAAAGCACGAATAGAGGCAAGTATATTTGCTGCAGCTGAGTACAAACGAGAAACCAAAAACCCAGATAAAAGCAAAGCATGATATGGCCTGGGAGATCAGCTCTACCAAGGAAACAAACCAAAACTGGCAAATCAATGAATAAACGATGAATGAGACTCAGGTCTGCATGATGTTCCAGAGAAGACTATACTTGGCAGGCAGATCTAGGCATAGGGCTAGGGAATCACCGATCCCCGGAAGATGCACCGAAGCACTTCGGTGTGGGAAGCCGCTGACAGCATCAATCGCATCAGATCAAATCTCATCCCAAGCGATTTCTCCTCCAGCTTCCTTCTTCAACTTCTCCTTCGCCGCAAGCAGGTCGATGCGAGCGTCGACTCGCGCGATGTGGTTGTAGAGGTCCTGACGGGCGCGCTCCAAGAGAGGCAGGTTGTTGATGGCTTCAGCGCCGAGTGGGAAAGGAATAACCTCCTGATACGTATTGCGATGTTCATAGTTCTCCCGAGATACATCAACGCGGAGTTTGCGTGGTCCTGGTCTAGGGTTTCGGTATCGGAAACGGAAACCAGGCGCAGGGGGAGCGCATGAATCATCGAGGTGCTTGTTGACTATGGAGAAGACGAATGTTAGGCCATGCTACGAGAACGGAGCAAAAGGAGAAAGGTAAACTCACAGTTGGTACAGAACCTACCAGCCTGCCAGCAGTTGGCACAGATGCCGTTGTTCTTGTTGCCGAGACGTTCGACGCACGACTTCCAAAGGCCCTTACCAGCGGAGCAAGTCTCGCAGGGAGACTTTGCAAGGGCGCCACGGGTCTGCACGAACGCAGCTTCAAGGTCTCCGGTTCCTCCGGTCCAGGGCTTGCCTCCGCCGATGTTGGGTCCGTCGGGCTCACGCCACTCAAGAGAGCGGACGATAGGGCACGGTGCGTAATAGCGAATGGTCTTGTTGACGGTTCCCTTGGGGATGATTGGAACGTTGTCGGGAGAGACGTTGGGGAAGTTGGAGTTGGAGGGGTCTGGCGTGGCATACTTGTCAGCAAGGTTGTGCTCCGGGAGTAAGGATTGAATCGAGGGACTCACATTCAGGAGCTGGGCTGCCGCGGCCTTTGAACTCGATCTCGCCGTCCTCAAGTTCTGCGTCTTCTACCATACCATCGTGCTTCGGGGAAAAGTTGCGACGGCGGATGGTTGCGGGCTCATCGTCGCCGAAGTCAACTTCATCATCCATCTCGCTATCATAGCGGGAGCGCTTGAGAGTGGTGGGCGTGTCCACGATGATATCGAAGTCGGCATTGGAGGTGCTGGGAGCGACGTCCAGGTGCTCGTCATTGCGGTCCTCGGCGATGTCCATATCGGCGTCGGGAGGAGTCGACACGGACTGGGTCGACTGAGGGTTGCGCTTGGGGGTGTTCTTGGAGGGCTTTCTGATACTGGGCTTTGCCATGGTTGAGGTATGATTGTACGTTGTGGTACGAGTGGATTGAGTTGGAAGATGGATTGAGGGTGGATAGTCCAGAAGGATGGATGCAAGAAATATGGAGAGAAGAGGAAGACGAACGGATTCGCCGGGCAAGCACAAAAGCTATATAGGCCATAGTGGGCTATATATTTACAGTCCGTGGGTGAAGGCGAATCGGTCCAGAGAGTTGGATGGGTGACTGCTGCTCGGTCAGGAGAAGGGGCAGTCACAATAGACCATGGATGATTGGATTCACCCCGCTACTTAATCAATAGGCACCGGCTATTCAGCCTCACGCCTTTCAGAGTGACCAGGGTCGATGAGGGATTTTGTCACGGCCTCGACTTCACACTGATAAAAAGATTTCGGGTTCGAGGTGGAGAAGCCAGATTCAGTGAATTGGATGAGGACTGCATGGACACAAAATCGGCGAAGAAGGAGGAAGAAGCGTTCGAACGGATGTAACTAGCATTGGCGCCACGGAGGAGCACATGTAGCTGAAAACTCGCATTCTTGCTGTGGGAAGTTGGCCGGCCGCTGTGATAGAAAGATCGGACGTTCAAACGAGGCAGAATGTAAATATGGATTGGATATCTAAAAAAGAGGTCTGGCTTCCAGGAATGAGCTCTTCAAACAGAGGTCTACCTACCGAGTGTAAATGGTAGTATCAGGAAAAGCAGCCAGAGCAAACACAAAGACAAAAGAATTCAAGGCCCATGCGCACTGTCCCTGCTTTCGTAGTTTTCTCAAAGCTCCCGCCCACCATCAACTTACTCAAGACCTAGTCCCAGTCCAAACCGCCATGACCCGCTCCATCTCCTTCCTTTCTAGCGCTCTCAACTCGCGGATTCTCGTCTCAACCGCCGGCATGCGCACCTTAAGTACAAAAAGTTCGCTCTCCTGGATCTTCCCATGACCGAATACAGCGTGATTAGTGGTGGCCGCATGAGAAGAAAGTCTGCCGATCACTTTGCTGTTCGACTTCGACAGCAAAAGTTTCATGAAGCTTGAGCCAGGGGCATCCTCCTGTTCGGTGCCAGAGGCTTCGCAACAATTAGCCCCAGCACCTTCCAACGCCCAAAATGAAAAGAAGTAGCTATGACTTACCGATTCCACACGTTCACCTCCTCCCAGGCTGGGCCCAACAATTTGCGCATACCCTCTTCCCTGTCTTTCGTGGTCCGACCTCCGGTCCCTCCGGCAACCACCCAACGACGCATTCCTTCCATGGACCCTGCCTATGCATACATCCAAGACAGACTTTCGCTTTCTCCATGATTGTGCCCCGTGTCTGGATATATGCTGCCAGGAGGGCAAACTCGTCTTTCATCGGCCGTTGAATCGGGCGCTTTTTGTGATCGGTTCACCAGTCGAGAGTCTGCACGGCAGGCAACGCCATATATATCCCAATAGCGGCGCGTTGGGTACGGACTGGAGTGTATGGGAGCTCGTTGATCTCCATGCCGGACCCGACTGTGTCTCCAGCTACTATCGCCGTATGCCTAGTCCTGCATCTTGCTTTCCGTTGCTGGGTGGGAAGACCGATTACCTTTAGGTTGAACATCAACCTCGGAATTGACGTGGGCTTCGGGTGCAGGGAACTCGCAGACTTTGACGCTATTGCTGCAAGCTTGCCGCGCGATGAGATAGGTGTTCTTGTCCACCTTTGCTTCGGTCCTCGTCCCTGAGGTCAAGCGTCGACGCTTCAACCGCGGAAAGACCCGGTCCTCGTCGTGTGCTCTGATGCCGCAAATCCAACGCTTAGCTGTACAGGTGGGCAAACTGTTGGTGCAAGTAGCCATTTTGGCGGCTGGCTCCGATAAAGGATGGCTCCAGAGATTCCGTTGTCTTCTCTAAGGCTCTTGGATGCTGCCGGATTTCGCGTGTGTATGATGCGGGATTGTAAAACTAGTGGATTATGTGCAAAGCTGTCTTGGGTGATGAGAAACTCCAACAAGTGATGAACGAAAGAGAGGAGGCATGGACCATGGGCTGGATCCGCCATATCGGGGTGAAGGTCGGAGTGACCGGCAATGGAGGTTGAAGGTTAGGGTTACCGTATTCACCGGCCACGATCAGGACAATGGGAACATGCAGAATGGGCCAACCTTGGGCATCTCACAATAAGAGGGAGAGGGATTTTTTAAGAACTGGATAGTTTGGACTTTGATTAAATTGGCTGATTTGGCTAGGAGCAAGGAAGCTACGGAAATGCTAGCACGGAAGGGACGAGTAAGGGCTCATGCTCCGTCGGTCGACATCTACGCCTGGAGGTCTTGGTCCAAGTGATCTTGATATTCGCTATCACATAAGAAACGGATACTGATTGACTCCCAAAAGAATAATGCCAATGCAAACGGTGAGCCAGAAACCTGGCAACAATGGTACAAGCTGCCGCGTCCTGAAATCGCGGAGCCTACTCCTGCGCCGTATCGTCGAAGGGCTCCTGCCATACCTAGGTACTTCTACCATCCGTGTCCAGCATCGTTCCTGCGCTGGCTCAAGCCCTTTCCACGTCTCGCGCGTGGCGCTCCTGCTCTGCTTGCAGTTCACACACTTGAACATGCCGGTCTTTGCGTCTCGTTTGGCAAGGACGCAGGTCTTGTATCGCCCATTCCCTGACTTGCATGAGAAACAGGGCTTTGGAGCTTTCGGGTGGCGAGTCTGCATATTCGCAAATTTGAGATCGCAGAGGCTGACCAATGCCTTCGGAGCAATAAATCCAAGCTTATTCTCGCGCCAATCCAGCTTGCGGATCCAAGGCTCTTTCAAGAGGTCCACAAGTTCTTTGTCCTTGCGCGCCATTGCCTCGTCTGCAAGTGGAAGGGTTGGGCCGTTGGGGCCACGCCCCTGAACTGTGGTCTCGGATTACTATTGACCATGTATGAGTAAACACGGATGCTGCCCTTACGTGGTTCTCGTTTTGGGATTTTGACACTTTCCCTGTTCGCGTAGCCTTGACGGCCCACTCGCGCATTGTGCAAAGCATGGCGTGAGCCCGGTGCCACCCGAGCATCTTCATTATCGCTGAGCCCCGCCTCGGCGCGAGACCGCTTTGGTGCGTCGAAGCGGGCTTGTGATCTGGTAATAAATTGATGAACGGGACGGTTTCGGTTCCCCACTGTGGAGAGTCGAAGCTTGATGGTTGGAATTGCTTGTGGTTGAAAATGTCTGTACGTTACCTAGGTACGATGAGGCTGGCAGAGTAGAAGAGCTGGGGAATTGCCCGTCAGAATCGAAAGGGAAATGGGAAGTTCTTATATCTGCGGCCTGGCCACCTTTCAATGAATAGTACCCTAGGTATGGTTTCAGGCTATTTACCAACACGCTTATAAACGATAGGACTGGACATATTCCCTCCCCAAGTGTCCACTTTTGCCAACAATAGCCTCGAATTCATGGAGGCGTCTATTGGTCACCAATATGCTCGGTTTCCTTAGTGTCTGGATCAAATATTCAACTATGCTGTTTACTCTGCCCGCTCTGCCGCCTACAATAGTAACAGTACGCACAAAGACATCTACGCACTTATAGCGACACTCACCAAAAGACCCTACTCAATACTGCTTATCAAGAATACGGAAAAAATTATTTTGGCGTGTATCTATCCGCTATCTCAAGACCCTTCCATTCCAAACCGCGCCGAAGGGGTCCAGCTCCCGCTCCCGCTCCCGCTCCCGCCCCTCCTGGTCCTGCTTCCGCTTTGCCTTCTCGTCCAGAATCTTCGTTCTGCGCAACCAGGTAATATACAGAAACTTTCGAATGTCGTTTCTTGCCTCGCGAAGATACGGTAGGTCGTTACTGTCCCCAGCGCTGAAAGGGAACGGCACTACTACCTGGCCGTATGCTTCCGCTTGGGCCCTTTCTTGCTCGCTAAGACGTAGGGAGGAGGACCACTCGGGTGCTGAGAGTGAGTGTGTATCTTTCATGATAATTTCGTTATGACCCACGATTTCACCAGAAGTTGGGACAGGGTCGGGAATTGCAGTTGTAACAGGGGCGGCTTCGAGGTTGTGGTTGCCCTTGCTCGCCAATGGGTCGAAATCTGTTTCTCGTGAGTAATCCATTCTTTTAAATGGGATACGGAAAAGAAGATACGGGAGCACCCACAATTGCTACAATTGCCCCGATACTAGCGGCAATTTGCGCAGACGCCGTTATTCTTGGGTCCTAGTCTGCACGCAGGTGTTCCATAGGCCGCGTCCCTCCGCACACGCGACACAAGATTTGTCTGCTTACTTTCCCCATGTTTGTATGAATGCTGCTTCCATATCCGTGATTGAACCAAACCAGTTTGATCCTTGGGCACTGCGAGGCCCGAGCCCACCGTCATTGCGAGGATACGCAGGATCGCGCTAATCCAGATACCGGAGGACTGGAAAATGTGTGTAGTAGGCAATGGTACGGCTCCGGTCTATGACGGGATCCATAGGGAGATTGGACGCCGGGACATTGGTGAGGGTGGGCTGCGCTAGAAGCCTGGAAGCTTCTTGTTCTCGCGGTTGTCGATGTGGCGCTGGGTTAGGATTAGACGACTCTGTCTCCGGAGCCCTCTTTTTGGATGAAGTCGTAGACTCTGCATGTATAAATTTCGGATTAGCCAGCTAACACGCCTGCGATCCATCTGTACAACAGATATGGTAGAACAGACTTGCGCTGCGGCCATGGCTCTCCGCTTTTTGCAACCGCAGCTTTCCTCCCAATCCCTTTGTGATCATCAGCCGCATCTGCTTCTCCATATTCCATAATCGCAATTCCTATTTTGCCAGCGGACTTGGCGCGGTGTGCATTTGCTGGTTGAAGTGCTGGTGCATCTACGGACCAGATGCCGTCTTTGGGCTTGTTTCTTCGAGCGCTGGGCTGCTGCTTCCGGTTATTTTTCCTGAGCGGGTAAGTTGGGGTGAAGAAGTTGTCACAACGGGGCTTGTTGACGTCTGGCGCCGGCATGGGGAACCTAACGGTTGCGTTGCTTGTGGTGGCACCCGGCGGTTTCGGATTGGGTCTGTTTGTCTCTGTGTTGGATAGGTTGAGGTTGGAATTGACCGTAGAATGGGGCGTGGTATCGCTAGAATCTGCTAGGTCCATGCTGATCGAGTCAGATAAGGGCTTGTTGAGAAAATTCGTTGAGTAATGTAAACAATCCAAATGGTTGTGGGAGTCGGAAAGGAATCGTCCGACCAGGACCTGACGCGGCTATTTTATACGGCCACTTCGGTATTCACTGTTACAGATACCCCTGACTTTACCACAGGGTATCAGGACATTCACCGTCATTTTGTGGTAAACGACTTTATTGTGAGGTGAGGATGGGTTTCTGGCCGCCAAACGCTCACAGAAGCTAAGTAAAGGACGAACCACTCGCCCCGTCGAAGGCGACCATGATCCCGGACCTCGGCGGTAGATGTTGCTGGAGTGAGCCACAGGGATTTTGAAGATAGCTGAACAGAGAAAACGTGTTTACCCAATACGGAAGTCTCGATGGCTTCCACAGCCGCCCGATGAAGTGTGTACAAGTAAGTTATAGAGATTAAGAAGCACGCAAGGTTGAGGTTTACAGAGTCAAGGAGTTGCTCGGTGCATTGTTAGTGTACGGTAGACATACAAAGTTCAAGCGAATTAAGCCCTGCAAGTACGTAAGGGACTATGAATGAATAAATGATTGGACATGAGACAAGGGTGACACAAGGAAAGGGCGCCCTACAGCACCTGCCAATACACCCAAGGCAAGCAAAACAGAATTCCCAGGACATCAGTATTCCAGTCGCCAGTGAGAACGCCGATTCTAGCGCCCACGTTCCAGATCATCTCTGCGGTGGCCCGAGGAGCGATTCTGGTCACACTCCTTGCGCTGTTTTCACTCATGGTCTGCCGACAACGGCGATTTGTGGGAGCCATCCGATTTGCGAGAGCCTGCTACGTTGTCATCGGCGAGAGACGAGGCTCTATGCGCTTCGCGAGGGTAGCTTCTAGTTGTCGCAATAGCCTCATGTGAGACTTCGGTGGGTCGGACATTCTCTTTCATGATTTCCTTAGCGGGCTGCTGACCTTGCTTTCCATGAGACGCCGGGGGACGAGCCATGCGAGGTTGTTCAAGCGAAGTGGGAGACAGAGACTGTTTCGGTCGTGGTCCAGAGGGAGCTGCTGCCAGTGCTGGCTCCTGCGACATCCGATGTCGGCCAGCAGGATTACGGCGAGCGCGTCTGGGATTGGAATCGCTGTAAGGATCTCCTATGCCGTATATCAGCGGGCTATTGCACGCATCACCAATCGCCCGTGGCCGACTTCGAAACCAAGGAGAATAAACTCACCTTCTCCACAAGGGTGTTTGTTCCCCCGACGAAAGTCGCAGTTTGTGCATGTCCACTGTTCACGCTTCTTATCTTCCTTTGAGATCACGCATGTCTTCCATGGACCGCATTTGGACCGGCAATCCAGACAGGGTACTTTCGCCTTCGGATTTCGGGTCTGTTTGTACCCTATGCGAATGTACCTGGAACCCCGTAGATGTCTGTGCATTGGCTTCCCATGTTTATCTTTACGCCAATCAAGCTTTCTGAGCACGGGTTGGTTTGCAAGCTTGGCCAATGCTTTGTTGCTGCGAATCATGCCTTCATCCGCAAGTGGGAGGTCGAGGTCGTTAGGGTCAAGGCCGGAATCTGTTCGCATGGATTACTATCCAGGGTAACCGAGACGGTGGTCCAGTAAGAAACTTACATCGTGCACGATCCTGGTCCTCGGTTGCTTCTTGTCTAACCTGTTCCTCAAGGCTCAGACTAGGCTCACGCGAATTGGGGGCAGGTGTCTCGTCCCCATCGCCGTCACTCAGCTCAGCATCTGCTCGAGTTCGTTTCTGGCCCTGAAAGCCAGCGCTTGGCTGAACAAGATTCTCACGAGGTAGAACGGAGTTGTCCTGGGTGTTCAGATTGCCAGTGGGCTTGTTCTTGCGATGATGAGGGCGGGAGGGGGTCGTCATCGTGACGGGTTAAGTTTCTTCCGAACAATGGCTCTGAATGTGAATTTGCCTGACAATAAGAGCTGTGTGAAAGACGAAAAGAAAATATGTCCGGGAGGAATTAAGTGTGAGAAAAGCCCCGGCTCTGTTTTCGCTCTGTGCACCAGGAGGATTTCATGGGTAATTCACCTCCAATGAATGAAATGAAGCAACCAACTAACTAGGGAACTAACATGTGTCCAATTGCAAAGTTGATGAGAATTGTTATGGGAAAGGCTATACATGCATGATTAGGACTTGTTCAACTGTCAAGTACGTGTAACCAATGTACCTGCTATAGATATGCAGATGATATTGTTATGCCCCCCTTGAAGCCATAGTCGTAGAACATGCCATGCCTGCAATACCCGACCAAATACACTAGACCTAAGCTTCTAAGATCCTTCTTTTCCAATTAACCATTCATGTACCTCGTCTCCAAGACTTTACTCCCTGACATAGCTGCTTGTTGTTCCGGAGGTATCTCAAGGAATCCGGCCCCCCTTTCCGCTGCTACTGAGGGCTTCGGGTTTGGTCTCCGGCCATTTTCTTCTCGAGCTCAAGGCGTTTGGCGTGGACAGCTAGCAATTGATGCTTCAAATCCTCGTATGTTTTGATAAGAACCTCAGCGTTATTGCGGTCCTCGTCGCGGAGAGGAAATGGAATCACCCGGTCGTGCCCAGCAACCATGGCTCTATCTGCCTCACTAAGCCGTGGTAGGGTGGCAGAGTCAGCTATGATGGCCTGGATCCTAGCAATAGGTGTGTCTTTGCCTTCGCCTTCGCCTGCGCTTTCGCTTTCGCTTTCGCTTTCCCTTTCGTGGTCATTGTCGTTGGCGGTAACCTCATGCTCGTGGCTATGAATCATACGCTCGCCGTAGAGCTAGCAGGTTAACAAGGTTAATATATACCATGCAAATACACAAAGCAAGCACTCACAATTCGTACAGGGCTCGCCAGACTGCAGGCAATTGGTGCACACGCACACGCCCATGCCCATGCCAGCTTGCTCGATCCTCTCCACACAGGTCCGTCACACTCCCTTCCCTCACTGCAGGCTTTGCAGGGCTGACTGACAAGGTCTCCTCTGGTCTGAATAAATGCCGCTTTGAGATTAGTGATGATGCCCGTCCACTTCGGACGGGGACCGCTGAAGCCGTTGCTGAGATGGATGGGGGTCGCGCCATTTTGCGATCGGGTAACGGCGACGCCTAGGTAGAAGTCAATGGTTGAGTCCAATTCCTCAGGTGTGACGGGTAGGCTATCTGGTCTAACTCCAGGTGGCCTTGTGTGTGTCCGTGATGGCCGTGGTTCTAGAAGTCTGGACGACTGCTTTGGCTCCGGATCTGGAAAGGAGGATACTGGGGGAATGTCTATGTTGGCGTAGGTCGAGAATAGGCTATGGCCAAACCTAAGATGAAAAATACGATTCATACCACATACCGTTTATCCCTGTAGTGTTCTCGAATCTGCGAGTATTTCCGTGTCCGTACTTACCGTCTCTCTCCGGATTGTCCTCGTCTCTGCGACTCGCTCGGTCTGCGTCCGCACTTCGGGCTTTCTTTGTGGCTCGGATCCCATTTGACTCTCTGGGCGTAGCTCTAGCAATCCCGCCGCTGGCCTGAACGCTATTGTTGGCCCTAAGCGGCCGGACTTTAGGGCCAGAACCCAAGCCGTGCCGTTGAGCCTCTATGTGAGGAGGCCAGTGAACCAAATGCTGCTGTGATTTCGGTATGATCAGCGGGTTCGAACCATGCTCGTCTTGGTACGTCGAGGGGCACACGTTCGAGCTAGTAGGGTGCGCGGTAGTGGGTTGTGCCCTTGCTGTCTGATCTCTAGCGGTCGACTTGCGTGTGATGCTGGCAAGCAGATCTTCCAGGTACGAGCGAAGGGTCTGGTCGGTAATACTCTGTGGCCTTGCTGTTTGGCTTCCGACGTGCATGGTGCTTTTTCTGCTAGTGAGCACATTCGAGTGGCTGGCCTGGTTGATAGTGGCTTCCGGCCTTGCCTGTGCTCCCGTGGGCGAGGTGCCAGCGAGCAAATTTCGCTCATTTGAACGGCGTGTCTGGTTGGTAGTGGCCTGCGCCCTTGTTGTATGCCCCCCGCTGGGCGAGATGCTTGTTCTGCTACTGAGTGGATTTCGTTCGTTCGCCTGTGAGACGCGCGAGTTACGGTCGGGCTTGGACTTGGACTTGGAGGTCAGGTCACTAGTCGTAGCTCGCCGCACGGTGTCTGGTAGAGAATAATTGTAAGGTCTGAATACTGTGCACTGGGTAAGCCTTGAGAGGTGCTTAGTTGGTGGGTGCAGAAGGCTGGAGAAGTTGGGGAGGAATGGGTGGAGAGACAAACGGGAAAAGTGGGCTGGACACCTCTTTGAGCCATTACAATCTCAATGACACTTTACCTTCCTGTACTTTACTGGTAGGCACAATATGGTATTGATTTGACAAAGCTTGATTAAGGTACACATTTACAGGCACGAACCTTGATCTCCTACTTAAGCAGGAACGCGCCAATTGTAGCTCATTGAACAAAAAACACTTAAGGGAATTAACATTGTGATAAAAGAAAAAAACTAGACATGATGCTGCAACGAAACACCAGGATATGCCAGGGAAACGTGAAATACTTCTGTCTCGTTGCATGCGCAAATAGAAGTCTTACTGCGCAGCATCTTCCTCAACCTGGCTCGAGGTAGCCGCTGCCTCCCCCGCCTTTTGATCCTGTTTCAATTCCTTGATGCGAGCATCATGCTGACGCTTGATGTCACGCTGACGTTCCAAAACAATGACTGTCTGCTCCAAGAATTCTAGATCATCCTCTTGTGGAATCATGAAGTCGTCAAGTCCACGGACTACATCCAATCGATGAACATCCTCTGAGATCTCAATGTGACCATTGGAAAGTTCTTCAGGCAGCCGCAGCAGTTCCTGCTTATGGTTGACTATTGCCTGTATGGCTCCCATACGTTCAGCAATTTCCTTGACCTGTTAGTGAGCCAGGGGAAGTTCGAGATGATCCGGATGGTCGTTGATCGAAGCCTCATCTCCATCCTTTGAAGTTGCCCCATCTTTGGCTCCTCCGATGGTGAGTGCGGACATGGATTGTAGCCCAGATATAGCTAAATGTGACTCTTGTTAGCAATCATGACCCATAATCTTGACGGTTGAAAGTGGACTTACGATTTCCCAGTTTCTCGTTTTCAGTTCCGGATTTTGGCTTAGCTCCTGCGGTGAGCAGTTTGGCGGTGGCTTGGGCGAATTTGCCATCTTCCTTAGGAGGCATTTTGAGGAGCTGTTAACGAGTTGACTTGGTGTACGTGTTGTAGATGGCTTTGTGGATGTGGGTGCTGTGACCGTTGAAGCTTGGATAGGAGAGGGGTGTAAGTGGGATGAGAGCATTGTTAGGAGGTTGAAGACGGGCGGTTTTATATCCAGGTGTATGGAGTTCGGGACCTTGCGTACCTTGTAGTGACTTAGGGCTGCCCCAGTACTCCCGGACATGACCAGCAGATCCACAGGCTCTTCTTGCCAAGGCTCATGATCAGGTATCTGCAGGTGAATGGCAGGTATTGATGTTTGGGGTTGTCAGCTGTCGGTTTGATGCCAGCTCAGGTATTCTCGTAGGAAAGGGCCGATTTTGCTAACATAATTCGCGATGAGCACCACAAGGAGGTCTCGGCAATTGTAGTGTGGGTAATGGGGAAAGTTGGCGACATAGCGGTAGTCGTAGTAGTCGTCGCAGGTGCTCAAGTAAACCTGATGCTGTTGCCTTTGCTGCGTGCCGCGCCGTAGGCTCGCCGGGCTCAAAACCGAATCTCTCCTGCTAGATACTGCTGTTGCCATGGCGTTGAACAACTACGCGGGTGCGCAACCGAGCCTGCTGCTGTTGCCTTTGCTCCGAACGTCTTCTGCCAGGTGCTGGCGCTGCTTCAAAGTTGAACAACGACGCGAGGACGCAATGGAACCTCCCCCGCAGCAATGCGAGGCAAAGAAAGTAATATAAACTCCTATCTGGCTTCAGATTCTCGTCGGCTTTTGTTTGCTTAGCTTGATTGAGTGATCATTCAGGGCTCGCTGCCTTGGGTTCCAACATCCATCAACTCGGCAATCAGGTTGGCATGCCAGTGCAAGCACCGCGAGGTCCAGCTATTCCGAATTCACTTCTTTAGCGGCCAAGGTCACAAGTGGGAGATATGGCCGTTGGAGTCATGTTAAGGACACCCTCACTATTGTAACGTTAGTTAGTGGTGGGACCTTGTACTTCTGATGAGAAGATAAAATTGTGCTCACGATTCTCCTTGTGTTCTTGTCTTCGTGGGCCAGCACTTGACGATTGTTTTTCGCGATGCTGGCGTAAAGCATTGGGCGTTGACCCTTACTAGAGATTTTGGCCTCGGCTAGATGCTATTTCCTCTGGAAGAAGGGCAAATGACGACAAGGCGGTTGCGCACAGAGTCGTGCGTTGCTTTTTTCCCTTTGACCAGAAATTTGAGATGGGCGTATTGACGAGATTATACAAGGCTTCGCCTAGTGACTTAGGTTGATTAGTAGCCCATGGTTGGAGAGAGATATACAGGAAGCCGATTAGAAGGAACGGGACGAGGGCTGGGATATGCAGATACAGCGGGCGTAGGACGACAGGTGGCCTTGCTAGATCAGGTTGCTGGTAGGCCAACCCCGAGATCGGCACTCCCTGGCCAAGAAGGTGGATTTATGAGGAGTGGCGTGAGAACGCCAGATACGCAAAGATTAGAAGATTTAGACCATGTACTTAATGTGATTTTCGCTCTGCGTTGCATCTATTCAAGCTACACAGACTGAACTAAGAGAGAATTGAGATAAATGCTCTACACATCAACCAGGACATTGACTGCCATTAGAAGTACACCCAAGAGTGATCTAGGTCCTAGCTTCAGATTTAGAGAGATTTTACAAGTGCCGGCTTCGCTCATTCTCCTCAACACAAAGAGACCACCACTAAGGCCGCCGTTCAAAGCTCTTCCCCCTCAAACTGCTCTCCCGATTTTGTTTTCTGCCTCTTAGGCCATCCAGAAGACTCGCCCGCTTCCCTTACGTCTTGCTCAAGACTGGTAAGCTTCCGTTTACGCCCTTCTAAGCCAGCGGGACTTATGGTTGTGTTGTGCCCGGATGCAAGTCCAGCTGGTGCTCGGTCCACAGATGCAGTTTCGTTTTTTGATGGAGTTGCTTTGATAACAACCTTGCGAATGTTCTGTTTCATAGATTTCTTCGCCATCTGGTCATACCACCGGTGGAGGCCCGGTTTTCTGAAATCTGGTTTTGGGGACGTTGGTGTGGGCTTCGGGAAAGGCACCTGCGGACGGGGTTGCGTGCGTGAAATTTCATCCAGAGCGGACGGTGCTGGGAAGCTGGGTGTAACGGCAACAGTGGGCGTGGCAGGTTTGCGGGTTTTGCTCGGCTTTGTTGGGATCTGGCTTACCTGGCTTGCCTGGCTTCTGCGAGTTTCGCGAACCGGGTTGCGCCTATCCCGGTTCGGAGCATCCTGCACTGGTGCCTTCTCCTCGGCTGTCTTTTGTCCCGGTGTCTTCTCCTTGGGCTTCTTTTTCTGCGCCGGCGCCTTCTTCTTGGGTGCCTCTTGGGCCGAGATTTTGTCTTCGGGCGTCTTCTGCACCGATGCCTTCTTCTTGGACGTCTCCTGCGCTGGTGCTTTCTCCTCGGATATCTTCTTGGTGGGTGTTTTCCGCGCCGGTGCCCTCTGTCCCGATGTCTTTTCCCCAGGCGTTGTTTGCGCCGGTGTTTTCTTGTTGGATGTCTTCTGTGCTGATGCTTTCTCGGTGGGTGTTTCCTGCGCCAGTGCCTTCTCCTTGGATGTCTTCGTCGCCGATGCCCTCTCCTTGTGTGCCTTCTGCGCCGGTGTTTTCCCGGACAGAGTCATTTTCGACTTGGCCAGCCAAACGGGTGTCTTCTTCGACGTTTTATTCGCCGTGCTATTTGTTAAGGATGGATCCTTCGGATTTGTTAGCAGAGCGGGTATCTTCAGAATCCTTGTCTCCGAGGCTACCGCTGTACTGGAGTCAGCGTTCAAAGGAGCAAGTTCTGCAGAACCTGGTCAGCTTCACTTCATCTTCCGCCTCAAGCAGGACGAACCGAATAGACTAACGTACCATTAGAGCACCACAGTCCGGACTGCTCGCAATTACCACAAGCACTTTTCGTCCTCACCGGCTCAAGCCGTTCGATACACTTCAACCAGAGACCTTTTTTCGCTTCACAATTAGTGCACTTCGTCAGAGCATACTTGCCTCGTGTCTGGATAAATGCGGCTGTCAAATCCTGCTTATCTCCATGCCAGCGTGGAATGGATTGAGTGGGACGGATATACACGAGCCAGTCTAGCTGTCGTTCAGCGGGATGGGTTTGGTGCAGGTCTATCGTGTGGTTTGTGAAGTTCCGGTCGTAGATAGGAAGACTATCGAGCGATACGCGGGGGTATCCGACAAGAGTCTCGACGGGTGGTTTACTCTTGGACTTGCTGGGTTGTCCTTGAGGCTTCGAGGGGGTGGTAGGGCCTGGAGATGCAGTTCCTTTAGCATCCACGTCCCTAGTCCTACCATTGCTCGCCTCTTTCGTATGCTCAGAGTTAGCTTGACCGATAGACCCAGCCGCATCTCGAGACGTGTTTCTTGGTGCCCGTATTGCTCCCGGTGGTAGCATTCGTAGCCGTCTAGCTGGCGCACCGCTGTTCATGATCATCTTCCCGTTCTTGTCCCGCTGGACAAAGGGGTTGTGTCCCGCTCCGAATCTATACGTCGAAGGTGGAACTGTCACACCAGCGGTAGGGCGGTCCGGGTTTGACTGGGAAGAATCTTTGGCAGTTGATGATTTATCCATGGTGGCTGTCCAGTATTGACGGAACAATGGCTTTGTTGATGGGTATGGGGTTGAGTTGAAGTTGAAGGTGAGTATGGAAAGTTTGAAGAGATGGATGGAGGAATGGTGATGAGGTTAAGATTGTTGGCGAGGTGGACGTCACTTTTCCTGACTTGAGAGGAGTTCTGGACTTTTTCATTACGGTGAATGAGATGGATGGAATTCGGTAGTGGGCCTTCCTTCACTTCACGTCCCAGGATTGGGATTGCGATTCCCGGGAGAACTGGCGTTGACGCTATTGGGGAAGCATGGGTGGACGGCCCTGCAATATCTAAAGCAGAGGTTTGTTTATGCGAGTCTGCCTCTCCTACGTTCCAGACGCACTCTCCTTGCTACGTCACGGCTAATCGAAAGCCCAGTTGTATCAAGGCTGAGGAAGTCTATGGCATGTAAAACGAGATATATAATCCAGCTCAAATATACGGCAGTATGGCCAAAGCCAGCGCATGGTCTCAGGTGGAGATCCTGCCCACGTCCCAAACGAAGCCCTCATCTCGAAACGAAGATAAGATCAATAGGAAGTCCGCTCATACCGGATCCCAGCCAGCTTTCTGGTTCTTTTCCAGCTGGGCAATTCTCCTCTCTACCTTTTGCAGATGTGCCATCATCTCGCGCCTGGCCTGCCGGAGCATCGAAAGGTTGAACAGCGCCTCTTTGCTCAGAGGGAACTTCAGCACCTTGCCATCATGGCGCGACACTGCGTTCTTGCCCACGCTAAACTTCTCCGTTCCAACTCGAGTGTTGACATGTGATGGAGGTTTCAGGTGGATGTCTGACGTTTGACAAGCGTTCTGTGCGTAAGTCTCCATTGCGCTGGGCGTTTCTCGAGTTACTGATGAATCCGGGAACCCTGGAGCTTGGTGGCCGGCAGAGGGCGGAGCAGAATTAGCAGGTCGAGCGGGCCGATACCTCAGGGTGATAATGTGCGATTTGGTTGCCGGTGAACCCGATACTTCGGTTTGGGGTTGGAGGCGTTGTCTCTTGCGCGCGTTGCCGTTGTCGCCAGAACTACAACCGCCCCTCTTGAAACCAACACGAGAGCCTGGATGGATGGCCAGATGGTTAGCCCAGCCACTCTCTTGCTGCATCGCAATCCATCATATTACTTGCTGGTAACATGACTCACCTAGATCGCATTTCCTCCGAGTAAACCCACAGTTCACGCACTTCCAACGCCTGGTTATCTTGTCTCGCTCGGCCACAACGCAAGTCTGCCAGGGTCCCTTTCCCCGGCTGCACCCGGAACAGGGCACTATGGCCTCCGGGCCGCGGGTTTGCATGAAGCCCGTTATAACCATGGCGTTTGTTGACAGGCTCCTTCAAACTGGTTCACCGTCGCTGTCGAGCCGCCACTTGAGTTTGCGAGCTATAGGGGCAAGTATGTAGTAATTGAGCTTCGTAATGCGGTTGGCGGCGTCGGCTGTTGCGAGGGGGAGGTCTAGGTCGTTGGGGTTGAGGCCTTTGACTGCAGGTTCAAAAATATCGGTTAGCATCGACCAAGCTACTACCAGAGGTGGATTGAACGAGGGTCTGGCTTGTAATGTATACGTACATTCGTTCAAGCCATCCAGGTCTAATGCACTGTCTTGCTCTGGATGTTCCCCTTCGTCGTCTTCTTCATCTGGCCCATCTCCACCGTCCTCTTTCTCGTAGTCTTAGCTGGAAGCCTGGTCATAAAGAGTGTCGTTCAGGGCATCCCCATGCAATGGATTCGTGGCAGCGCTAATGATCGTCTGGCTTAAGGGTTTGACCGTGCGCTTGCATTTCAGGCCGGTGGACGGATATGCCATCTTGCCGGGTTACACGCTTGCCGGATTATACGGTTGGATCAGATAGAAAATGTATGATGCATACTTAGATTTCTGTCTACTTGTTCGAAGTACAAGGATGGAGAACAAGTTGAGTTGGGATGGGATAGGCGCAATCGTCGAAGAGCGTATTGATACCCTCAGGGACTGCTGCGCCATTTATACGCTATTCACCACCACAGTGACTGTCACTGTGACCGCCAGAAAGGCGCCCTCTTCACGTGTGATTCCCCTACAATTTGAGGTGTACCTTGATATTGTCTCCGAGTGACAGCGTCGGTTTGCTCTATGGACTATTTGGACTTATGAAATGGAGTGCTATTTGCTAATGGCATCTGATCTACCTAGCGTTGCAGTACAACGCATTAATTAAATAAGAGAATGCCGTAAAGATGGCTGAGTAAGGTGCAAGAAGAACGCAAGATGTATGGCCGCGTACATAGCGCAGAGAAAGTTGTAGCCCATAAAATTCGTACCTTCTGAACGGCGCCAGCTTGCCGACCATAGATCATCTTATGCTGCGCCAATACCTGCACCCGGTTCGTGGAGCATAAGAGGCTCTCTCTCCCTTCCAGATCAGTGTGCAGGCTGTACTTGTGATGTCGCTCTTGGATCTGTCTATGTATATCTCGGCTTGGCCTGCTTGCTTGGCTCAAGTATTTCCCCATGTGTCATCTTCCTGCTCTGTGCCTTGTAGTCTGCTGATTTGGCGGTCCATCACGCCCATTTGGGCCCTCATGTTATCGGCTGCAGCTTCAAGAAAAGCAAGGTCATTGAACGACACCGCCGTCAAGGGAACGGAACAATGACCGCGTCTTCGTTGGGCGATGGGTCAGCGAGCGAGCTTAAAATGATTGATTCCTGCGAGCTGACATTTTTCCGCTGAACCCATGACCCTGCTTAAATTTCCCCGGGTTGCTGTACTTGTACTTCGAGTTTGCGTTCCAGATTGCCTTCTGGACTATCCAGTTGTAAGCAACAATTGTATTCCATGCAAACGCAGAGAGTCTTACAGTTGGTGCACAGCCTCCCAGCCTGGTGACAGTTCTGACATGTCCCGTTGTTCATCGTGCCCAGTCGCTCCACGCACTCGCGCCAAAGGCCATGTCTTTCCGAACCGCTTTGGCACTCTTTCAAGGCCACGGTGCCTTGTCTGCACGAAGGCCGCACCAGGTCTCTGGATGTTCCTTGCCAGCCGTGGCCGCTGACACGCCAGTTGAGGCTCCGCTGCACTGGACGATTCTTGTAGAAACGCATCGTCTTGGTTCGGAGTCCAGGGGGCGCGGTGGGTAGATTGTCGGCTGTAATGCCGTGCAGGTTGCCACTGCGCTGGGGCTGCTTTGTCTTCAGGCTGCCTGTAGGTGACATGTCTGGAGTTAGGTTGTCAGTTCGGAGTACGACGTATATACCTGGACATTGGATTGGTATGAGATGCCCGTGGCTGTGCGCCTGGAACTTACTATGCCGATCCTTCGCATATGGCTGATTTCTCCAGCGGTCTCGCTGGATATCCTTCTTCACATCATAGCCTCCTCCGTTGGAATTACCAATGTGAGGATATGCCTCGTCCTGACTCTCGGCCGGTCGATATCGTTTCGGTGCTCGTCCAGTCATGGTGTCGCGATTATCATCTTCAGTTCCCTCTTCCAAAGCCGGTTGATTCCCGTCTCAGTCTTCGGTTCGGAGTGGATTTGTGGATGTAGAGGAACTGTCATCGATAGGGAATGCAGGCTTCGCACGCTGGCGCTTGTTATTGTTGATGCTTGTCATTATGGGAGAAGCTTGACCGGTACGGTTCGCTGCTTGCATTATAAACCTGCCGTGGGTGGGTAGAGGTAGACGTCGTAAATGGTATGGTTTGTATCCTGGTAAGCTGAGGTGTAGTTAGGAGGAGAAAAGAAAAATCGGATATGAGAAGACTGCGCGGTCCAAGGGCCGGGGTCGGCCCTTCACGAGCACAGCGAACGCGTGGGATGAAATTGGATATTCACCGCCATGGTCACGCTTGATGTCCTGACCTTCGAGGAATAGCGAGTCCACGAGAGAGGAGTAGCTGGCATATTGAATAATCCAGCAGAAAGGATGGTCGGAAATCTAAGACTAGGTAATGGTACGATAGAGAGCCGTTTCAATCAACAATCAACCTAAGCCAGGGAAAAGACAGGCCATAATGCTAGCATGACACCTTGTTCACTATCCATCTGACCCTCTCCTTCTCTCTCAGGCACGTAGACCTTGTCCTATGTCATCTCCTAGCTTATGGTCTTATGAGACTACACCGTTTTGACGAGTGGCCGCTGTCTCAAATACTCATTTCCAGCCCCATCTCCAAAAGCTGAAATAGCAAGCGGCTACTCTTTAGATTGGGATAATGTATTTCCTTCAAAGCCTGCCAGAAAGGGAGATGAGTATTCAAGATCTGCAATTTCAGCACACTACCTAGGCACTTCGGCAACACTAAACAAGCCCATCGACAAACCATAAGCACGAATACCAGTAAGTAGCAAACAAAGCAACATGAGTCATATCAACGCTTTCGGATTTGGCAGCAATGGTAGAGGCTACTGTGAGGGGCAGGAGGAGCAGTGCTGCACAGAGGATGCGTCTCACATTTTTCCGCAGATTGTTCGGTAAGTGAGAATGACTTGCGTGTCTAGCCATTGCCGAAATTGGTCGCCAAACGACTCGAGAATGCTATATTCGTTTTCAGGGCAGTGAAAAAAAAAGATAGCGTTTGTCCTCGTCCGTCGAGACAAGAGTGGTCTCCGAATGGATTTTGCGAAGCTGCTCGGTGATATCGGAAACGATCGAGTCTTCGATGGGACCAGGAAGGTGAAGTAAGATATGGATTCCGTCTTTTTCTTCTTTTGAGTCCATGCTTTCTTGTTCACAGACAGCGCGCAAGCTGTGCTTTTATATTTGCGGTCCCTCGAGGTCGCCGGTGCTTGGAGTAGTTCAGATAACCTGGAGTAATAATCTGGATAACACCAGCCCAGCAAACTCGCATACCAGCGGCAGGGATCAAGATCATATAATGAATTTCTTCTTAGGCGACATCAGTGGCGTTCACCTGTTGTGCTTGGAAGACGTCAGTCGCCTATTTCTTCCTCAAATCATTCGCAACAGAGCGGTCCACTTGACCTGTGCAGGCATGCAGACAGCGCATTCCTTGCTTTGGTCGGTTCAGATGGTCAGAAACCAGTGCTGTTACCTAGCTTGATCCCAGGGTCTCCTCTCCACCTAAGGCACCTACCTATAAGGCTATACCTGTTTCAAAGCCCGTTTGTCTGCCAAGCTGATTTCCCCGCGCCTCCCGACATACCGTATATTGCCGGCATGACAAGGCTCTGACCTGCATGAACAGCATAGCTGGTTAGCCGTATTGCTTCAGGGTCCGCCCTCTTCCAGCGTACCCTGGCTCGTCCCTCATGCTGTGCTATGGAAGCCGGTTCGTAATATATCCTAAATGGATAGAATCTTGTTCTCAAGAGACTCGACTAACGCAGCACCGCTTGACTGTTGGGAATTCCAGCTAAAGCTTTGGTTGCAACACCGTCTCCTGTTTCATCACCGCTCCCCTCACTCTGGCTCTTATGTTGGATTGCTCGTCTGGTTTCAAATCTGCGTCCGTCTCTATGTCCTGTTGAGAAGCGCAAGTGGCGAGTGCTGATGCACGTCGTTGCGAATGCCAGGTAGCATTCTGCTTGCAACGCCATCTCTTGTTATCTTGAGCTCTGACACCCGGGTAAGACCAAAGTCTGTATATTGGTGCCTACATTGGCCCCTGCTGATACCTATACCGGGACTGTAAGCTGGAGATGCAATAATGCTGGTCAGAATGTGAGGTGCTCGGCATAATGCTCATGGCCTCGTATCTGGTTTATGTAACGAGGGCAGTGTTGGGTCTCTAGAAGTCACGCCAAAACTCGCATAAGGGACCTGTCCGCCCTCTTTTGCTGACTCAGACGCAGTCTTTTGATAACGTAATTCCCGGTCGGTCGGTTCTTCCCGATCGGTCGGTCGTTTTCCCAGCAACCCTAATACTTAAAGAACATTAAATTCAGATAACTCCACCAATTCTTATTCAAATTAATTATATAAAACATTATTAAAAGCGCGATAATGTGTTCTTATATAACCCAGCTCTCTGCATCTTAAACATCTTGGTGGGGCGCGACTAGGTTAAGTTAAAGCTAGCAGGGCACTTGCGCTTAACCCCCCCCTTCCTGCCTAAATTTCATTATTTCTTAATAAAATAAGGTCTCGCGCTTCTTAAATTAAGAGGCCGTCTGTCGGTGTCATTTATCACTTAAATTATCCTTTTTTCTGCATATTATCTACTATAAATAAGCGGAGATCCTCGTTTTCCTGAGCCAGCAAGCTGGCATTGTAGATAGCCATCTCACACCCCTTTATAAATTAATCTAGCGCCTGCTTAAAGGGCGTTAACAGGCTCCGGGAGCCCTCCTTAAGAAGCTTTTTAATAAATAAAGCCTTTTAATTAACCTGGCAGACTGTATAGGGTGTACAGAGCTATGAGGAAGGAATTAAATCCCTACCTTTGCTAGAAGGGGGTGTAGGAGTTAACAGCTTTAACTTTAACTTATTAAGTACTACAGCGGGAGAATAGGGAACTATCCCAGTTGCCCTAAATCCGCTTTAAATATTCTCCTTAATAAAAACCTTCTCGTGTGCTTCTAAATAGGCCTTTAAGAAATCCAGCTTGTTAATAATATTAAATCCCAGGCGCCCTTTTTACTCAATAATCCCCCTATAAGCGCGCTTTAAGGAACCAAAACAACCAACATTAAGAGGTTGCAGGAGGTGAGATAAATAAGAAGGCATGCAAAATAATACTATATTATTCTCCTTGCAAGCAAAGTCAAAGGCAGGCGTCAGGTGGCTTCCGTGCCCGTCCAGAACTAGGAGGGAGTACCCCCCCGTCCTCCGCCCTTATATAGCTAGGATAAAGCATTTTTAAAGCCAGCAAAGGCCTATTGCATCCGTAGTCCACCCATTATCACTAACTTTGATTCTCCAGGCCGTAGGGAGAGAATATTCCTCGAACCATCCCTTAATATGGCGCTTTCCTTTAAAAATAATGATGAAGGGGATTGACCAACCCGTTAAATTAACGCATTCAATAGTTGTAACCCATTCCCAATTGCCTGGCTGTATAATCCATGGCTTGCCAGGCATCTCCGCTCAAGCTACCACCTTTATAGTTGCAATAAGCCCCATAGCAAACCCAGTTTCATCAAAATTATAAATATCTTCATTAAGTATTCCATGCTCAACTTTAACACGCTGTAGCTTATTAAAATATTAGCTAATTAACTTAGGATCTTCACATAAAGCTCTTTAATAATTAATCCTTCGAGTAAACCTGGATTTAACTTTAGGGCGCCTTTTTGTAAACTTTATTACCCAGTTCTTTCCAATGGGCGGATACAGCGCTAAGGAACCAGCATTATAAATAATTTAGGCCATCTCATAAACTCTGCAGGGCTTAGGGGCTGCTCCATGTATATTAAGTAATACTATTCATGTTATTAAAACCTCTTCTTGCTGTAGGGAGAGTCAGTGCCTGGGATTACAAAGTTCTGCTTAACTTTATTGGCCCTCCAGTCTTCCTCTAAGTATATTTATAGGAATGTTATATGCACGCGCTGCGGGCGCAATTTTTAAGTATTTTCCATTTTTTAAATCTTGTATTACGCAGGCAATTCTGCCCTCTTGCTTAATTAAATTTTAATTCTTTTTACGCGCTTTTAGTGGCATGGTGGTTAATTAAAAACAAAGGCAGGATACGCGATGAGTTTGTTAGGGAAAATAACCAACCGATCGGGAAGAACCGACCGACCGGGAATTACGTTAATGATAAATCATAACACCATGGAAAGATCGGGTCTAATCGGGTTGTCGAGTATGTGATGACGGATGGCATTCATGGCTAGATTTCGGATACTGACATTTGTCTAACCTCTTTCTTCATTGCCAGCCATTCGTGTACTTCACTGGGTGCAGTAGTGTGGGAATCTAAGAATCGCTTAGACACAATGGGCATATGATTAGTAAGGGATGAGCGGAACAAACTCTTTTGTAATCAGGGCCATTATCATACATCCTAGATGGCAATCCCCTCGCCTCTCTTCAATTTTACGGTTCCTGGCACAGCACCTAGCCGTCAGGACAATAGCCCTAACTGCAAATATATGGTGGTTCTGACGCACCTTTTTGTTCCGCCTTGAAGTATACATACATTCAGCAAGCCCAAATACTATCTCACATTTGGGGAAAAGGCCGGGGGTGCGTCACCGCTAAATCAACAAATGGGCAATGTTCATCGGCACCTAACGCCAGCTACATCAAACTTGACCCCACGGATCCTCTTCCTCCTCCATCTCCTCGAGCTTCCGGATTTGCTTCATGATGGTTGCTAAGTGGCCTTTCAAATCATCGGCGACGCCCCTGAGTAATGGAAAGTTGTGGATGGCCTCTCGACCTAAAGGAAACGGAAGGGCCTTGTAATGGCTGTGACCGCTAGCTTCGGAGGACGGCCGTGGAGTTGCCGTGACGGCACTCGCAGTTGTCGGGGTCATGTTCGCTCCGAGAGATTCTGTTATGGCGGTGGCGGACTCCATGCTCATGCTAAGCTTGGGACTGGCCTGCGCACGGTATGAAACCCCTAGTTGAAAGTAATCAACTAAATATGTCCACTTTGCACTTACTCAAAGACAAGGATAAAGGGCAAGCAATGATCACTTATAATTGGTACAAAGCTCACCGGATTGTCGGCAGTTAGCGCAAACTCCGCTATGATCTAATTCGACTTCCTCAACGCAGGTCTCCCAAAGTCCCCGCCCCTGTGAGCAAGGAACGCATGTTTTCTTGGCAACCACCCCCCTTGTCTGAATAAAGGCGGCCTCCATGTCCAGGATTGTTCCGAGCCAGGATCGAGGGCGCCCGGCTCTGTGCTCCTCACTAGTGTTGCAATTGTGGTCGAGGCTCAACATTCCGTTAGGCAAGGAATTTGTAGTCATTGAACTTCGCCAGTCCAAGTTTCGAAGCACAGGGCGCCTCGCGTCGTAATCAATGATCCTGTCTGGAAATGTGGAGGCTGGATGGAAAGGTTATCCACTGTGAGTCTCAGCTCCCGGCCTGCTCGTTGCTCTAAGATTAATAAATATGGCACACCAGTGAAATAGTACGTGGGGTGGACAATGTAGTACTCACGCTGAACTGCTAAGCTGGCCCCATCCCTGCCTCCTTGTGTGCCCCCTATCTCCCGGCGTATACCTGTCGATAGGTCTATTAAATCTATCGATCGGTATAGATCTGTCCCGACGCTTTCGGTTTCGGCCGCCTCTATGCCTACGCCTGCGGCCGTCCTGATCAGATTGCTTCTGACCATTGTTGTCCCTCTGTTTGTCCCCAGCTTTCGGCTCGGTACTAAAAAGCTAAACTCTGGGCTCGGCATTATGAAGTCCAGCTACGGTAGGCAGCTCATCGTCGGAAGAGTAGTGATCATCATTGTTACGGCGTTTCTTTCGTGCGGTACCCAAGTCGACCCCAGATTTGGAACTGGAGCTAGACCCTGAGGTGCTCGAGGTGGTGCATCGGTCTTCCGGCCCTGGTCTCTCAATCTCAAATTCGGCACTCGGATGGTTGTTCGGCGTATAGCTTGGTGCAACGGCGGGGCTGATAGTATGGTGGTTGATATCCTGATGAATTTCTTCGCCCAAGGTGATATGTTCTTGATATTCAAGCTAATCGAGAGCTCGAGAGACGGGCTTGATCCTGTACATAATACTAGGAGTATCCAACAAACTCAGCCAGCTACAATGACCAGTCAGTTTAGGAAGGATAGAATGAGAGCGTGCTGGGACCACTGGACACGCAACGATTGAGGTACCGATGGGACCTAAGTGTTTCAAAGACCCTGGCTACCAAAGAAGATGAAGCCCGTGGGTAGTGAAAGAACAGCGAGAAAAGCAAATAGTCCTTCTGTTCTGATACGATGGATGGTTCGCGAAGAAGAGAGGAAGAGGGTGTTAGGCTCTGGGGAGACTCAGGATGGTAGCCGGAAATACAAGGCTCGGAAGGTGAGAAGGATTCTCGGGTAGTGGGATAACCACCACGTCTGAGACAACTCAATGCCATATAAATGACGAACTATCCAAGTCAAAGTGTTACCGCATCTGCTAACACACGAAATGCTGATAGCACTATTGTCTAGTGATCACTCAAGAAGAACACTACATTTGTCTATATTCAATCTGATCCCAGCTCTTGTCTTTCATTCTCTCGGCACCTTCCAATACGCGATATCCTTGTACACTCAAAAGGTACTAGCTATGGCGTACGCAACTCGCAGAAGCGACGACCTTCCCGAGTTCTTCGTCTATCGACCAGTCCTTTCAAGGAACTTGAAGGGCTCGAAGCGCCCCCTAGACGACGACTTTGCCCTTCAGCCAATCTACACGGCGGCTCGCAAACGGGCAAGCACAGAGCCAAAGGGGTGGCTTTCCGGCTCGTCAACCCAGCGTGAGTGTTGTTTCGGCGGAACTACATAATGCTAACCAATTCCATCCGAACAGTTACCGGTCTCGACTCCGACGATCTTCCTTATGCCCCGTCTAACACTACGCACCCTGCTATTCTCCATTATCTGGATCTACCCGTCCAGAGAAAATTGGATTGGCGTCTTGATTACTACGGCATGCCAAAGCGCAGAGATCTTGCGTATATTAAATCATTGGTTTCAGCATTCGCGCAGACCCGTGGAGACATAGCGGAGGCTCCCTGCACTGCTTGCCAACAAGGCAAAGGACCCTGGACCATGTGTGTGGCCAGGTCTGATATGGTAGATGGGGTTTCTGCTAGGTCTTGCGCAAACTGCCGGTTCAGTGCACGCCCGGGCTGTAGTCTCAGTACGTATCTCACCTATGTCCCGTTTCTGCTCCCGCTGATGCAAGATCCAGTGACTAGCGACGATAACGATTCAGTTAGAGCCTCGGTAATTTCTGAGACTCCTCGTGATATCCAGACCTACAAAGCACAGACGCCTTACCTTACCCCTCCTGGAACAGAAAAATTCTCGGTGATGCCTAGCACTCCTCCTCGCGATGCTCAGACTTACGAACCAGAAACACCTTCCCTTACGCCTCCTGTGACGGAAATTCGGAAGGAAACTTCCACCCGTCTTCGTCTATTCCTGCGTCCCTCGGATTCGGAAATTGGAAATGCGACTGCAAACACTGACTCAATGATAATCAAATCCGAGATGGAGAATAGTCCAGCTCCAGCACAGAGGGTTTCCTCTCGCCATGAAGGCAAGGTCATCCCCTTTCCCCTTGACCCTTCTATTTTCAACGACCTGGCTCTCTTGAAAGTTGCTGCGGTGGACCTGGCGGCTCATTTTGCGTTGGTGGAGAGACGGATTAACCAGCTTGAAGAGGAGGAGCTCAAGAAGAAAGATATTGTGAACCCCTGGGATCTCCTATAAGTTGCACGTAGTGGACTATGTCTTTTTTATTTGTTCTGCGGAATCTTGTTCGCCGTTATCGCTGCGTGACTATTGCCGGACTGGCCGGCAATTTAGGCCATCACTTTGATCTCAGAATGTGAGCAGAATTGCCTTATTGAGAGTTTATCTGCCGGTTTGGCTATCAAAGTAAACTTCCAATAGGTCACCGATACATACAAAGGACATCGTAATAAAATCTGACCTGCAACTGCATAGAAGATCTCCCAAGCAACCCAACAAACATTAGACCCTTTCTCAAGGCTTTACCCCTCAAGCCACGGTTTCCATGGGCTCCAACCCTTCTTCTGCTTACCCCTCTGCTCCTTGTTAATCTCCAGTTGCGTGATCCGTCTCTGCAATGCGAGACCAACTCTAACCAAGTCGGACCGCGTTCGTTTCAAGCGAGGAAGGTCCTCGTACGCACTAGCCGGAAGAAGAGCCTCCAGATCTGTAGTCTCCTCATCTTCAGCAGCGGTCTGCCCAGAAGTACCCATTGTAGGAGTATGTTGTTCGCCGTCGCCTTGATTTTCATCAACCGTAGACAATGTCGTGGCCCGCGAAGCAACAGGACCAGGCCGGCGCCGAAATCGAGATTTCGACCTGGGGTTCGTTGGGCCTTGCGGGTAAGGATCATTCCCGGGGCTAGCGTATCGCCTAGGGGCCAGTTGCTTCTTTTTTATAGGGAGAATTGGATTGGGTTTCTCGAGTTCGGCTTGAAGATGGATCTGGGACTGGCTTTGCGGGGCGATGAAATTGCGTGTGCGGCGTTTCGGAAGTGTAGTTAACTCATCAGCTGGCGCTGGGGCTTATGGGCACTGTCAGAAGCTGGACATCAAGTGAGACGGCAGGGTATAAGTACACTTACCAGAAGCATGGTTGCACTCCGTCTCTCTCCCATCGAAGAAGCAATTTGTACAAGCCCTGTCCGTCGACGTCCACTTTGCAAAGCCCAGATGCTCTCTGGCGATGCAGGTATCCCAAGGCCCCTTCTCTTCCGTGCAAGGATGGCAAAGGGTTACGGCAGCCTCTCCGCGCGTGTGTGCATAGGCAGCTTGAAGTTGGCAGCCTTCGTTGAGCGCCTGTTGCTTCTCGTTCCGCCAGTCTAGATTCCTGCGGGTTGGAAAAGTCTCGTAGTGCTTGACGACGGGGTCTTCTGTGTCGTCAGGTGCCCATGGCTGATTGTCCGAGGTGAGGTTTGCTAGGTCCGCGGTCATGGTATTAGCACACTGCTCACTGCCCAATGTAGGGAAGTTCTTTGGTTTGGCTCACCCGGGACTCTGAACCACTTCCCGTTCGCGGTGCCTTCCTGGTCATGGTCAGCACGCTTGGAGGAGCTCGGACCTGGGTTAGTGGACATTATGGCGTTGACTGTGCTCTTCGTTCTTCGGGCCAGGTTGATACGGAATAACTGAGTATACGCTGAAGATAAGTGATTGCTTCGTCTCGGACTCGCGTTCTGTTTGGATCTTATGAAGAAATGGCTGTCGGTGGACTTCTGTGCAAGTAGCAAGAGTATTTCGGTGATGATTTGGATTCTGCTGAGCAAGTGGGGAGAGTGGTTGGGAGAGAAGGAGGACAAGATGGCAGACGAAGGTAGATATACCCCAGATGTGCCCATGGTCTGAAAGACGAACGGGGTGAAAAGAGGGCCATGGTCTCAATAGCCAGGGTACAAAGGCTTCGTAACAGCGTAGGGAGAAAGGAGCACAAGAGATGTTGAAGGGGAAATACACGGGCTGTGCAGAAGGGGTCAGAAAGCTCAAAGGCTCGCCGCAACTTTAGACTGTCTGGCGCCTTCTAGTCCAGCGCTGCAATCAGGCTAGTCTACACAATGTCCACCGTATTCGCGTTTGAAATCTCAGCTAGTGCGCTCAGCAAAAAGCAGCCGTCACGCCACATGATCTGGGGTACTATGGACATTACAGATTCGCCTTCTCTCTCTCCTTCCTCTCGAGCGAAGCTTTCCTGGTTCCCAGCGCCTTCATCTCCTCCTGCAAGGCCAATCCCATCATGATCTCCTCGCTCCCACCGCCGACAACATGAACCCTCGCATCACGACTGATCTGCTCGATACGCGCGCCCTTCCCGGCACGGTTATACCCAGCTCCACCGAGAATCTGCTGCGCTTCCCGGACACTCTTCTCTAGGGCTCTGGTCGACATGACCTTCAACAGCGCAGTCATTCCGCCGATCCGCACGTCGTCGACCTTCTCGTTCTTCGTATTTTCGATAATGTTCACCAGCTGCTCCATAAATGCATAAGCCGGCTCAATCATCAGCCCGAATTTGAATATCTTCGCTTGGATTGCCTGTCGGCTGATCAGGGGCGCTCCGAACGTCTGCCGTTGGCTGGCGTAGCTGAAGGCATCTTCTGCGCAGACACGTGCAAGGCGGAGAGAGGCGCAGGCTAGAGAGAGTCGCTCGGGGTTGAAGTCTGCGAGTGTCAGCTGTCGTTTATCTTGCCTGGTATGTTTGGGATGTGCATACTAGACATGATAAGTGGAAACCCCTTATTCTCCTCCCCGATCAAATGGTCAATGGGGACACGCACGTCGTCAAATTCAATAAATGTTGAGCCTGATGATATCCTGTCAGTCCATATCTTATCTCCTCATGATTACGCTGACAGCTTCCTCCAAAACATACCGCTCGCGTTGACTCCAGAATTGTGCATCCTCCTCCTACGCACACCCTTCGCTTTCAGCGGAATAACCAGCAAACTAATCCCACTCCTGCCAGCGCCACCAGTCCTCACCGCTGCAGTGCAATAGTCTGCCCAAATACCATTCGTGATCCATTTCTTCGATCCGTTGACAAGGTAATAGTCGCCTTGGCGAACTGCTGTCGCGCGGATGTTTGCTACATCGGAACCAGCTACACTCTGTCAGTCGATTGCCCTGGAACTTGGACAGAAGGAGACATACCATCTGGCTCCGTAATCCCCAGACAGAACCGAACCTCCCCCCTCGCAACACCCGGTAACCACCGCCGTCTCTGCTCCGGCGTCCCAAACCGCGCAATAGGCGGACACCCGATCGAATTCCCACTACCAAGACCCCAAATCACACCGACAAAGCCAACGCGATTCAGCTCGTCAGCGACAATAAGCCCACACCAGGTATCCCATTTGTCCCTTGGGACATTCCCGGGTAATGATAGGTTCGCGGCATCTTCAGCTGTCGTCAGGGGGTGTACGATTGTGAAGCCGTGCTGCGCATGCGCTTTGTATACTTTTGCCGGGACCTCGCCTGCTTCTTCCCATTCCTGCGCGGATGGTGCAATGTGTGTGTCAACGTAATCTCTGACCCAAGCGCGGAGGGCGTAGTGTGTTTCGTTGTAGTAGGGGTTTGCGATGGCGAGTTGCGGCAGGAGGGGTTCGGAGTAAGGGCTTGTTGGGAAGTGGGCTAGCGGTGATATCTTTTTGTCTTCCATGTTTCGTAGGGGGTTTGAAGGTGGATGTTGAGCGTAGTGTGGTTAAAGAGCTGACGTTGAGACCATTTTAGGGGTGCAGTGTCGATCATGCGGGGAACGAGCCGAGGCCCGCGGTTTCTTAGCTGCACGACGAACACTCCAATGTATACACACCCTGATATATGCACTGTAGAAGACTCATACTTGTTCCTGTGTGTAACCTGCGTGGTTTACTTTGCTGTGCTCGCCTTTCTTCCACATCTACATCATCGGCTTCTCCGAACGGCCCTGAGAAGCTATACTTTGTACACTAGAGGCGGGACCCCGAAGAGAAAAATAAAGGGCTAAAATGTGGTTATTTCTGGCTATATATAATGATAAAATATTCACCAAAGTGCTGAAAAGGCCTTATTGAAATATTAGCCGAACAGACAGGCAAATAACGTCTCTTCGATCCCCTTCCGATCCCCTTCCGCACCCATAACAATAAGCTCTTTCCCAAAGTCCACGACCTGATCAATCTGCTCCTTCGGGTGACCCTTCGGTGCATAAGCAATCCAGTGGAAGAAGTTCTCGCCGATGTGGGCCACGGTCCGGTAGACCTCGTCCTCGCTCAAAGGTGGGTAGCGAGCTACAAAGGCTCTGAGGAGCGTGAGAGGCGCATCGCGGTCGGTAAAGCAATTCTGCATGTACAGGTCGGCAAGTATGTTTCCGACATCGCGCGTAAAGTCGTCATAGCAGCATATTTCCCAGTCGATAACCGCGAGCGAGCAGGAGTCGGCTTGTTCGGTGGTTGACGTGGATGCGGACGATGGGGCTTGGAATAACATACTATGGCTTGATCAGTACCAGGGAACAGGTAGAAGCGCATAAAGCATTTATAAAAGGTCTTGCATACTTTCGTGTGGAGAAGTCCCCATGAACCACCACATCACTGTTTTGCGGTCTCTGGAACAAGAGGTCCTTGACATATCGCCGGACTTTTTGGTCGTCGCATTGTCGCTCAACTGACTGCATTTTCACCGCAGCAAGATCGCGGTTAGACGAGTCACTGTTCATCCGAACCACATCCGCCAGATTTGGTTCAATCTCGCCCTCTGAGAGCGCGTGGAATCGGGCTAACCAGATTCCTATTGCCTCTCCTAGCGCTATAAGCGTCTTCTCGTCGTGGGATATCGTTGGATCCGCCAGCCAAGCGTGCAAGGTGCAGTCGTGAGGAAAGTCCTGGACGATTTGCGTGTTTTCCTTCGAGAGGTAGTGGTAGACCTCCGGACTCTGAATCGTAACCGGCCCGTGTCGAACTTGGCAAACTGAAGTTTGTGGAAGGGCTCTCAGAAGGGATTGCTCTGTATTCTTCAGTTCATCTATTAGCGGGCGCTCACATCAGCTACGATGGGGTTAAGCGGGATAACATACACACCGCGCAGTGGACATCATCCGGTCAGGCAACTTGTCAAGCTCCTTCTCAGCATGCTTGATTATGACGCTATCGGTTCCATCTTCAAGGGCACGGTCGAGCTTCCCACGGAATGTTGCGTTCGCAATACCTCCGCTTACTTCGCTGATAGAAGAACAGGGGAACGGGGTGTCTCGGGTAGAATGGAGGACGTATTGGTCTCGGGTCGCAGTATCTGCCATCGTTGGAACGATTACTGATAAGCTAGTTCTGTGTATGACCTGTTCAGAGAGATGCGAAGGATGTTTGTTCAGAGAAGCAGCTGAGAGAAGGGTTCGGCGACGAGGACTTCAAAAGGAGAGCATTTGTAGTCACGCGATGAGCCCATCGACTCCCCATGATATCTCTGCGTAGATCATGATGTATGGCATTGTCATGTTCGCAGATCAAATAAAGGTGACGCCGTGACGGTGCCTTGGGATGGGCCTTGTATCCACAGTGGAGCAATTGAAGCGCGCGAAGGAAATCGATCGCAGGTCGATGATCCCAAATTCGATTCTAGCGGCAGATCTTCTCTGGAGAAGTGGGCAAGCGGCGGATTGTCTATTCCTCAGGTACGTCATTGTTAGATAGCAGCAGGTCCAAATGCCTCGCGATCAGCAGTCGTAAGTGATGTACAGGGTGAACTCACCTTTTGACTGTACACGGCCATGGAAGCCCATTACATGGCACAATGAAGCATCGACTATTGACTAGGGGCATGAGAACTCGCCGCAGTCGATGACTTCTAGCTATACCGCGGAGTCTAGGTAATCTGCGGGTCGTTCCTTCTGTATAGAGGCAGAGCCACCTCAAGATCGTCGACTGGCAATGGTCAATTTGCGGCTACTTACTTAGATGCATGATTTGTAAAATCTTTTGGCTATACGCTGTCTATATACAGGACGAACCAAAGCCGGAGACTTTGATCCTTGGTCATAAGCAATGCGTGCAAGAAGAACTAAGAAGTGGGAATACATAGTTGTACCGACTGTTCCGTATCAAAGGTTCAGACAAGGGCCGCGGCTGTAAGCGCAGTCAGCAGCCCATGGAGATGCTCCTGTACGTCCGAGCACCTCCATCGACTAGCGGGCTGCAGCTCCAACATCCCCGTGATACACGTCCTCAGCAATTCCGCGACAGTCTCCCCGGTTGGCAAGACTATCTGGCCTTGGTCAACCTTTTTATCAAAGTCCGTGGGGAAAACAGGCCGTTCGCGGACTGTTCCGCTGGACGTCGGTCTCTGTACTCCCTTCGTCAATCCCGTTAAGACCATTTGCCGCTCCATCTTTGTGTTTATGCGGTAAACTAGTTCTAATAGAATGACACCGAGGGCGTATACATCAAGCGATTCGTCAACGGTGTAGTCGAAATAATTTTCGCTTGGTCGGGTAGGTCCGGCTTTTTCCATTAGCCCGTGGTCATGGGCAGGCGGGCAGTAGAATTCCGTGCCGACGATGCGGTTGAGTTTCGGAATGACATTTCCAGGACCTTCAGTTTCCGGCGAGCGGTCGTTCAGATGGGATAAATCGGCGACGAGCCCAAAGTCGCCTATGCGCGGGTGAGAGAAGTTGGAGCAGACGCCCATCTTAGATAAACAGGGTAAGCACCCTTTTGCATTTCTTTCTTCGGCGCACGAAAGGAAAATGTTAGCGGGTTTGAGATCACGATGTATGATCCCTTTGGAGTGAAGATAGTCAACACCAGCCATGATCTTAAGAAAGAGATTCAACGATGGAGTGAGGTGATAGCAGTGTCGGCGAAGTGGAGTATGAGGATCCTCTGCTTGGTGTTGGCTCAGGTAGGAACTGAGTGGGATCGGATAAAGTGACATCTGGATATGTAGGACCACGGCAGGGAGTGCTTCTCCGGTTCGGTTTCTGCGTTGGATTTGTAGTTGGGATTGGTCATGGCTGAAGCCATCGGTAAATATATCTCCATCGGACGCGCCGAATGTTGAAAGCTGGCTGTATGTAGGCTCGCTGAAGTTACGAGGGATCGACTCAACGTCATCTTCGAGACTGCATGCTAGTGGCTTTTGAGACGTTTGGGATGTATTAGATGCATTGGTGCTCACGCGAGAATCAACTGACTCGTCCTCAGTGGACTGTTGCTGGCCATCGCGTGAGCTCTCAAAGACAATTCCAAAGCTTTCATCGCCCGAAGGTTGGTAGGGTTCGCTGCCCTGGGAGTTTTCATATGCAAGCTTTTCTGGCTTCTTAGGAGGAATGTGAATGCGTGGGTAGTGAGGATGCTCAATCCAAGCTGAGTAGTACCGTACGACATTCGCGTGTTCTAACTTAGCAAGCGTGCGAATTTCCTTCATTATGTTTTCGAGCTGATTCTCATTTCCACCTTGCAACTGCTGAAGCCGCTTCTGACTAAGGGGTATTTTCTTGATTGCATAGTCCTGTCCGTCCATGTGATTCTTCACATGATATACTTCTCCGAATGATCCTCGTCCGACGACACGAATTTCAGAAAAGTCCACTTCGTATCGAGAGTTTGCGCCGTTGAAATGTCTGGGATTCAGGTCGAACAGCGGAAAGTTGGTGGGTGAACTCCCCAGAAGTGGCAACGGGCGTGGAATTCGTCGCGGGTCAAGTCGAAATTCCTCTAAGGTGGAAATCTTGTCTGCTCCAGGCCGTGATCGAAGATCCAGCGGGCCGACTGGGCCCTCCAATCGTAAGCTTGGCGTGGCCTCTGTGTGATGCGCCCCTCTTGTCTTCGAAGCCAAAACAAGGTCACCGCCTCCTTCGACCATGGCAGGTTTCTTCTCCTGTATATCCAGGCCTTCCAGCGCAGATAACCCCAGGGCATCAAGGTTGTCGCGATAGTATTGCCTTGTTGGCCCGAGTTGATCTGTATCAACTCCCTCAGCTAGAACTCCGTGGCTCGAAAGAAATTTAGACTTGTACAGGAACATCTTCTTTCCAATGTACTGCGCCTCGGGCGACTCTCGGGTATACCGATTGCGTGATCCATGTTGTCGGTTCAGGAGATCCGCAGCTTTGGTAAAGCAGTAGAATTCAAGTAGAGCGGAAGTCATCAGGTTGGAGTGGCTCTCGGCGTCCGCATCGAGCAGGTCTTTAATGTCACTGCCCTCAATTGTATCTTCTGACGGCTCATCCGGACGTGTCCCAATTGTCGAATTCTCAGAAGAACTCCGCCTGCCCTTAGCCTCTAACTCCGTAGCTACTTCATGATCGCTCTCATCAGAACTCGATGCAGAGTCGGAGGATATATCCGCGGCCGATCTGAACATGGACATGGTTGATAATGAATGTGCAGTGCGCGAAATCAAATCAAACGGGGCCGAATCATGCCCTTGAACGCGGAAAGGGACCAGCCATCTAGATGTTAAGAACAAACACTGGATCGATGACGGTGGAGGTAGCGTAGATAGGTAAGGCGGCCGATCTCGCAGAGCCGCAAGAACCGACCAGGATAAACAAACTGGAAATGGCAAAGTTCCGACCAACGCAGAGACAAGGGATCTTTAAAATAGACAACGTGGACGTTGAAAATGCCACGATGTCTTTCAAAATCAACAATGTGACTACCGGTACCGCCCTTTCGATCGGATTCTATGAGTTGCTGATCACAGGGCGTCCACTAGGCAGCGAATACGAGCCCAATGTGTCGAGCCTTGCAGGGAAGAAGGCGAAGAAAATAGGAAAATTCCTTGTTGATTGTATTTGCTTGAAAGTATAGATATCGACCGTGGTTCGTGGCTCGTGGGTTAGAGAAGGTTGAGAATGACATAGGTTTGCCACGCCCTGCGATCAGTTTCCGTGACTCAGTTTCTGCGGCGTGGCTTGCTGCCTCAGAAGTCAGGCAGAAAACAATTATGGTCAACAAAGGGCATTGAGTCAGGTGTGGGTGGTCACACTTTAAAGCAGTTTTTCAAAGGCATAAAGAGAGAATCCTTCGATATACTTCCAGTCACCAGGTCAATGCCCTCGTGAAGAAGGGCTGCGACTTTTAGGACGCTTTTGTCAGTTTGCCTAGGATATGGATTGATTGTGCCAGAAATATATAACTGATGACGAATTCGATTTTTTCAGATTAGACGGACAAGTGGTCAACAAACCGCATTATGACATTCTCATTAGGTATTCTTTACGTCTCACGCAAACTTCATTATAAAAACAAAGACATAAAGCATATCCCAGCGGTCAATCATCCTCATCAAGCTTCATAGGCACCATCCACCCTGCATCGCATCAAAAGGAACCAACGAAACAGCCACGGAACATCACTTGAGCTTCCTCAGACCATACGACGAGCCAGGCGAGTTATCAGCGACAGGTTTGCCAGCCTCGGCGCCCTCCCACTCGACATTTCTAGGAGAGGTCTTCTGACGAAGCTCCCGATACTTCTGGAGCAGCCTCCTGTACCCGAACAGGAGAACGGCAGCGATTACAGCGGCAGCAACGCAGCCGACAACAATACCCGCAATAGCGCCCCCGGACAAGCCGGAGGAGCCACCAGAAGAGCTGCTGCTGCTGTTACCTTCCGTGCTTGAGTCTGACGAAGCACCCGAATTATCCGTGTCGCTGTCCGATGACGTAGAGTTGGACTCGGTACCGTTCGTCGGGGTAAACTCATCGATCGTCACATTGAAACAGGGGACCTGATAGGTGAATTTGCTTGCAGGGACGTACGTAACATCCGCGCAAGCGTAGTACGTTTCATTCTTGTCAGTGTCGAAGTCAGAGGTATATTTGATCTGGAAGGTCGCGTTCATGCCCTCCTCTGTGTCGATGCCGGGGTTGGGGACGGGATAGCACATGTGTCCGGGGTCTATGTCGCTGATACGGGCTGACGACACGATAGTCTCGAAGTCATCGTTGCTTGTTGGGTCTAAGGATTGACCATGTCAGTTACCATATGGTGGTGAGCAGAAGTGAAGAGACGTACTGTTCTTGTCAGAGATGGCGATCTGGACATTCCATGATTCGTCTTGGACGACAAGCGCAAGTTGGCCGTTGACTAGAGTCTACATTAGATAAAGTATAACACATGGCATGCTCCTAGATTAACCAAGAGGAAATTGCGTTCTGTTAGAAGCGCCGGCCACCGAGCCACATGGGGCGTTGTTATCATATGCAGCACCCCAGGTACGGTCTGGCGGCCAAAGAAACGCCGCAGGGCCCATTTCTTCGGCGGCCTCTTCGCCATGAGTCTGAGCCATAACAGCCGCGGAAAGATAGAAAAGTAACGTAAGAGAAGTCTTCATTTTGGTGAATTCAATATTCTCGGCTGTCTGAAGGGAGGAAGAATTGAAATTGAAATGGATGGTGATACGGAGGCAGGCATCCGGCGAGTGCCGGTGTTTATAAGCCTATAACACCCCTCAATATGTACCAATCCCAGTGTAACATCTCGGTTAGATTGTTCGCATGATACGGAGACACCTTGACCCTTCCACCGGCAAAGAGACCGACCGGAACGAGTCATGAGAGGTGTGACAAGGCAGAGTTTTCTCGGCTCGAGGGTGCAACATGCTCATGCCACCGTGAGATCAGAGGATACGGCCCAATTGCAGAGGGAGACTGCAAGCGAGGAAGGATGCTAGAGCTGCGCCAAGAAGGATAGATGAATCCCACCGCAATAACCAGTGGACCACAGGGCCCAGGCGGAGGGCCGGTGTTCGGATATCAATCAGATAAGATGCACAGTGGAGCAAACCCTGGCAGCCCCCAGCCAATTGTATCCAACTGCGCCATTTGCCCCCTCTCTGTCGGCTCCAATTCTCACGAGATGTTGTACCAGAACCGGGCTCAAGTGAGACACTCAATATTGGCGGTCATTAAACCTGGTCCAGGATGTCATTTAGCTTCGGAAACTCGGCCTGAAATGGGTGACGCCAATACCTCCTTCGCTGGCCGGCCAAGTATAAAGGCGGTTATGGCCCGGTGCACTCACCCTTTCTGATTCCTCTGCAATCACCAGTCTTCCTAAGCCTGTCATTATTGTTAAAATGAAGTTCAATACTGTCGCTTCCATTATTTGTCTTGTGGCTTCTGCTGCCGCATTCGAGTACCCTGACTTTGTCCCTCTGAACAAGCGTCAGGAACCTGGCACCCCTCAATATGAGTGCCATGCTAACTGCGGTGAGTATTCGTAGCCAATGTCTCCAGGCGTCTGGAAGAGTGCTAACAGACGGCCTCACCAATAGGCGGTATAATCACCGCATCCCGGTCGGACGGCTACTGCGACACCGGCGACTTCAAAAGCATGCTCAACGACTGTCTGAACTGCGCCCTCGAGTACGACATCTGGAAGTACTACGGCAACTCGGTTTCTTCGGCGGCTGAGAATTGCAGGCTTGATGCAACCCCAGTGCAGCCATCCTCATCGAGCGCGACTGCCACGGCCACTTCCACTTCCACCGAGACGGAGGCCGAGTCAACAAGTACTAGTACAGAGTCCGGCACAGAGACAGAGACTGCCTCATCGACTGAGACAACAGCCGACTCGACGACTGTGAGCTCCACCCCTGTCATTCCGGCCGCGACAGCCACTACGACTCCCACGTCGTCCGAGGGCGCAGTAAGCTTCCCTCATCTACCTTCAGGAAAGATTATGCTAATCGCCATCTGCTCAGACCTCAAGCACACCAACCACGTCAGACCCTGAATTCACCGGCGGTGCTACCTCCAACGCCCCGGCTGGGTTGTTCATGGGCGGGCTCGTTGGATCTTTCGTGGCAGCCCTCATGGTTTAGAGATCGTTTCGTGACGAGTAACTGGCAACCATGAGGGAAAAGTCAATTTGTTGGATCGATGTAACTCGAGATGCTTGTTGAGACTTGAGCAAGCTTACTCTTCTTTGTTTGTAACATTGGTTACCTAGATATATTAATACACCAAGTCCCTGACCAATGTCTACTGTACCAGGAGTATATTACTTACCCAACTGGATAGTTCGCGCGGCGAAATCGACCAAGCACCGACCAGATGTACGCCGGCGATGACCAGTCTTGATGGTGTCTTAGCACGCAACGATTGGGCTCAGCAAAGTCGCAAAAATCAATCAATTGTACCAGCCGTGTGCAATTGAAACATTCAAGTTCGCGAGCTACATGTACAGTATCACCTTCTGAATAAGCCGCCCTGAAGTATTCACTTTGAAGACTTATGACGAGGTGGCTGGCGATGTCGGACGAAGCGCGCGCTCGTATTTAGCCGGAGCTTTCCCGAAAGAACTCCGAAGCCGGCCTCTTTGAGTCAACTTGAATATGAACTCCACTGACCGCGAATAACCGTGCGCTATACAAGTTACGTGCGACGTGGAAGAATGGAGTTCGCTATTGGACCACTTGGCATGGCAACGGCTTAAGAACGAGCTCTGCCCCTCGGCATTGTTGAATGTATGAAGCATTGTCACACACCATCAAGGCCCAGCGAGGAAACATGACAGCGCAACATTCGTCCGATATCGTTATCGTTGGTGGTGGGATCGTGGGTTCTGCTCTGGCCTACTTCTTGGCGTCTTTCGATGATGGAAAGAAAGTGACTGTCGTTGAACGCAACCTTGCTCCTCTTGAAGGCTCAACGGGTTATGCGCCTGGATTTGTCGGCCAATTCAACGAGTCCGAGGTGCTGACTCGTCTGGCCGTTGAGAGCGTTGCGGAGTACCTAAAGGTCCCTGGAGGATTTGATCATGTGGGTGGGCTGGAGGTCGCTACGAGTACTGCCGGACTCCAGAATCTAAAATGGAGGCTTCAGACAGCGAGGGAAAGAGGCCTTAGCGCAGAGCTGATTTCACCTGAGAAGGCCGCAGAAATGGCACCCGACTTGATGAAGGACGACAACGAGTTGGCGCTGTATTTTCCTTCAGATGGAACGGCAAATCCCCCAACAATCACGAACTTCTTTCGTTCAGAAGCTGGTGCCAGAGGCGCAGAGATCATCCAGGCCGATGTCACCGAGATCTCAAGAGGCGATGGTCGTGTCAAGGGAGTGATGACCTCCTCTGGATTTATCAAAGCTCAGATAGTCATCCTTGCTACTGGCATCTGGGCGAGGGGCCTTTGCGACTTCGAGATACCTGTCCCGGTCATCCCTGTCGCACATCCGTACATGTATGGAGAACGCCACGAGACCAAGCTGTACAAGTCCCCTTTCGTCAGGTACCCAGAGCACCATGTTTATGCTCGAGACCACGGGTCATTCTTCGGACTGGGCTCTTATGACCATAGGCCGCTACTAGAAAAGCCGAAGACATCCGCTAAGGGTACCTGGGTCGAGGATTTCGATACAACACTTGATCGGGCTTTGAAGCTCATTCCGGAGAAGACCCGCCTGGTTCCTAGGGAGAAATTCAACGGCATTTTTTCCATGACGCCTGACAACATGCCTTTGGTTGGAGAGATCCCAGGTACCGGGGGTCTCTACATGGCAGCAGCGGTTTGGGTCACGCATGCAGCTGGATCAGCGAAGTTCTTGAGCCGAATGATCAAAGGCGAACCATTCGATGTCTTGGTGCAGAAGGCGCTCGACCCGAGTCGATTTTCGGGGCGTGATATGGAAAGCTTGGAGAGGGAGTCGCTCCATTGCTATAACAGCATATACTCGACGCATGAAAACTCATAGCCATTAGCGGCCCGGACTATGGTCCTAGGTACTCTGTGTGGTTAGCAGGACGATGTACGTTCCAATCTTGATATTTTTTTAGCGCTTTTGGCCCGGGTCGCATAAGACTATCGGAACTTCAAGACGTAGCGATGGCCGGAGTAAGCGAGAGCAATCATAAATGAAAATGACCAACACCTTTGAGATCATTCGGTAGAATAAAAGTACAGATTGGAGAGCTAAGGTGGGGATTACCGTACCGGAGGAGCGAGCAGCACGTGACAGCGCTCAACGCGTCGGGCTCACGTCAAGCGCGACCGAGACACGCCTCAATTAATTATTCCGCCCCAGATTGACCACGCCAGGTTCAAGCCCACGCAATCACAACAACCCCAGGCCTTTCACCTTGTGCACCACTGGTGTATCAGTCTATGCGTCTATGAGCTTCCATCATGACTGAAGCTATCGCCATGCCCCAGAAGCGGGTTCTCGGCGACGCATCGAACAATGCCCGCGGCGCCATGCCATCGCCCAGTACGATGAAGAAGCGCAAGATCGATGCCCCAGTCAAACCAAACCCGCGAACACAGAATGGACAGAGGAAGGTCGGCTCGAGCCAACCGCAGAAGAGTCAATTCGAGGAGGAGGTTCTGGAGAAATTGACGCAGGACATCAACGGCTTGAAGGAGAACAACGCGGAGAAAGACCAGCAATGGGAACGGCCGCCCCTTGGCGAATTTGATCCCACGAAGGAGAAAATCTGCTTTCAACAAATCGATGCAGAGGAGGGTACAACAATGGGGAAAGCTGCCATTAGGCTTTTCGGTGTGACTGAGGTAGGGTTCTTGCTGCATCGCTGCTTTTTCAATAAGTGCTGATCCCAAGCAGGCTGGCCAATCGGTACTCCTCCATGTTACTGGATTTCAGCATTACCTATATATCGCCGCCCCCGTTGGGTTCACGAAAGAAGACTGCGACCCTTACCGAGCCTTCTTGGAGAGCAAGATTGGGCAGTTCCCACCCGTCGTACAATCCGTCCAAATAACCATGCGAGAAAATATCTATGGGTTCCAAGGAAACAAGAAAAGCTACTATTTGAAGATCACTGTGACGGAACCGAGGCATCTTCCTAAGCTACGAAGCGCGCTCGAAACCAAGGCCTCAACACTCAACTACAAAGGACTTTGGAACAATACCGATGGCGGAATTCTCACATTTGACATCATCCAATACCTGCTTAGGTTCATGATTGATACCGACATTCAGGGCATGTCGTGGGTCGAGGCACCTGCCGGGAAGTACGCGCTCATCTCACCGCAGGACAAAATCTCAAACTGCCAGATTGAGGCGCGCATCGATTACCGCAGCCTTATATCCCATGCTCCGGTTGGCGAGTGGGCTAAGATGGCCCCATTGCGAATCCTCTCGTTTGATATTGAGTGCGCAGGTCGCAAAGGAATCTTCCCCGAACCGAACCATGACCCGGTTATCCAGATCGCCAATGTCGTCACCCGGTACGGAGAATCGAAACCTTTTATCCGCAACGTGTTTGTTATGAATACCTGCAGCCTGATCGTCAATACTCAAGTCTTGGAATTCCAGCAAGAAGAAAAGATGCTTATGGCTTGGCGGGATTTTGTCCACAAGGTCGATCCCGATGTCATTATTGGATACAACATTGCCAACTTCGATTTCCCATATCTTTTGGATAGAGCGAAGCATCTCAAGTGCACAAACTTTCCTTACTGGACTCGACTGAACGGCGTGAGGTCTGAGGCCAAGGAGACCAACTTCTCCAGCAAGCAGATGGGCAACCGAGACACCAAGGCAACAAACACCAACGGGCGATTGCAATTAGATCTGCTTCAACTGGTACAAAGAGACCACAATCTACGAAGTTACACCCTGAACTCAGTCTCGTACGAATTCTTAGGGGAACAGAAGGAGGACGTCCACCATACGATGATTACCGAACTTTATAACGGCACGCCAGATTCCAGACGCCGACTGGCAGTTTATTGTCTCAAGGACGCATACCTACCGCAACGATTAATGGACAAGCTGATGTGTCTTGTTAACTATACAGAGATGGCAAGAGTCACGGGTGTCCCATTCAACTTTCTGTTATCTCGTGGACAGCAAGTCAAGTTCCTCAGTCAGCTTTACCGAAAAGCATTGCAGCAACAACTGGTTATTCCTAACATGAAGTCGACCGACGAGCAAGATTATGAGGGTGCTACTGTCATCGAACCCATCCGCGATTATTACGATGTACCAATCGCAACCCTCGATTTCGCCTCCCTGTATCCCTCCATCATTCAAGCGCACAACTTGTGCTACACAACCTTGCTCAACAAAAGCAGTGTCGCTGGATTAATTAAGGACGAAGACTATATCGTTACGCCAAATGGTGATATGTTCTGTACACCCAAAGTGCGAAAAGGTCTTTTATCGCAGATTTTGGAGGAATTGCTGGGTGCGAGAAAGAAGGCTAAGAAGGAGCTAGCCCAGGAGACCGACCCTTTCAAGAAAGCCGTCTTGAACGGACGACAGCTTGCCTTGAAGATTAGTGCCAACAGTGTTTACGGTCTTACGGGTGCCACAGTTGGAAAACTTCCCTGTCTTCCGATCGCTAGTAGTACCACCAGTTATGGTCGTCAAATGATCGAGAAGACAAAGCAGGAAGTTGAAGCGAGGTACACCATTGCCAACGGCTACTCTCATGATGCCAAGGTTGTCTACGGTGATACCGATTCGGTCATGGTGAAGTTTGGCGTTACCGAACTTGAAGAGGCCATGAAACTTGGACAAGAAGCGTCCGAATACGTGTCGTCCAAGTTCATCAAGCCAATTAAGCTTGAATTCGAGAAAGTCTACTGGCCGTATCTCCTCATCAACAAGAAGCGATACGCAGGTCTCTACTGGACGAATCCCAAGAAATATGACAAGATGGATACGAAGGGTATTGAAACCGTGCGCAGAGACAACTGCTTACTGGTCCAAAACGTGATTGAAACTGTTTTGCATAAGATTCTGATTGACCGTGACGTTGACGGTGCTCAAGAGTAAGTCATTTTTACACTTTCATATGTTCTTTACTGACTTGCCCAGTTACGTCAAAGACACGATATCAGACCTGCTGCAAAACAAAGTTGACATGTCGAAACTCGTGATTACGAAAGCTCTGACGAAAGACTCGTACACCGCAAAACAAGCCCACGTAGAGCTTGCTGAGCGTATGCGAAAGCGTGACGCGGGTTCTGCTCCTACCCTTGGTGACCGTGTTGCCTACGTCATTGTCAAAGGCACCGGTGCTAAGAACTACGAAAAGTCAGAGGACCCGATCTATGTACTCGAGAACAACATCCCTATCGATACAAGATACTACCTCGACAACCAGCTAGCAAACCCGCTCGGCCGTATCTTCGAGCCCATTCTCGGAGAGAAGAAGGTCGGTCAACTGCTCCATGGTGAGCACACACGATCAATCGCCATGGCAGCGCCAACAATGGGAGGACTTATGAAGTTCACCAAGAAGACGGAAACCTGTCTGGGCTGCAAGAAGCCATTGACAGGAAAGGACGTGAAGGCGGGGGCAGTGTGCGAGTCATGTCGCCCGCGAATGGGAGAGCTGTACACCAAGAGCTTGAACAAGATGTCGGACCTGGAAGTCCGGTTCGGGCGTCTGTGGACTCAGTGTCAGCGGTGCCAAGGCAGTCTCCACTGCGAGGTCATTTGCTCGTCGAGGGACTGCCCTATTTTCTACATGCGAATGAAGGCGAAGAAGGACGCGGAGGACTCTCAGAAGGAGCTTGCTAGGTTTGATTTTGATATCGGTGCGTGGTGATTATGGATGCTGTATCAATGCTTGTTTGGCGTACTGGATATGGCGCATAGGGATATAATATATGAACATGATTGAATATAGTTATCATCTACTCTGTTATTTTAATACTGCCCTCCCTTGCCGGTAGCCTTTCTTAGACGAAATGGGTGATTGAACTAGAAAGCCGACCTCGCTCCCTTGAGCTGTGTCTCGAGTACATATGCCTATATAATCAGCAAAGAATCTCTCAATATTCTCTAACACACTAACCTCACACCCATTCTCGTCTACATTCCGCAGTCTAGACCGGCTGGCCCGTGCACGATTGGCGCGGTAACGGCTGGATGCGGGTCTTGGCGCGGGGATCGCAGCCGAAGACCTCAAAAGAACTTTAACCCGACGTCATCCACTCCTCCTCCACAGAACCACCCACGATGCCGCGAAATTACGATATACCGCCGCTGAATCCCACCGTGGAGGAAGTGAACGATGAGGCGTATAACAATAATGCTGCTGGCGCGTCCGACTCGCGTCTCTCATGGCCTCAGGTGCGTGGCTGTACCCTTGCCCAGAATAGCCCTGCGACTTGAACCCGCTGAGAGGTGGAATACTCTCTCCGTACTGGCGGTGCTGCAGAACCATATTGCTACGAAGCTAGATAGTTTGGCGCAAGCTAACCATTACGGGAGTAGATATGCACGCAACATGATTCCGTCCTGTCATCACATTTGAAGATGCTTTATGCGCTGAAGGCCCAGGTTGCTTCGGATCCTGATGCCTCGCGTCTGATCTCGACTATGATTGAGCGGACTCAGAAACTAGTCATGCAGTTTGAGGGGGTTAAGAAACATATTGTAAGTCCCTCTCTATCTTACCGAAAGGTTGAGATCGGCTTAGAATAGAACTGGCACTAACCCCGGACAGGTACCACGTGAGTCCATTGCTCTGTCTACGATTCACTTGAGAATGAATTGAATTTCCCTCTAACTACGGGACAGGTGTCATGCGGAGCTCTAATTCCGGATCCGACTCACGAAAAGCGGCGAGTGATTCCACGTCCAAGGCGGAAGATGGTACCGCCAGGAAGAGAAGGAAGCGTCATCGCATCTCGAACGAGATTGAGCTGGTCGAGGAGCCGCAACAGCCGGTGCTGGAGGTCCAGTCAGTCAAACGCAAACGTGTCGACATGATTATACCCGGCGCGGATGAAGACGTTCGAAACGTTATGCCCGTGTCTCTAGAGACAGAAGACATCTCAGACGAGGTGCAGCGGCGGCTGAAGATCAAGGAAGAGCAACGGCGGAAGCGCGATGCGAAGCCAGAAAAACGCAAACGAGATCGGGACAGTCTTGCGTCCAATGCTAGCACGGCTTCGCTAGCCAGCTCGAAACCTCGGAAGAAGTTCAAAGCTGCCGGAATGGTCGATAGGTGAGGATGAAGTGAGACGAAAATGAAGCGTTACTTTTGTGAAAATTCAATTGGTGCTCGTGGAGAGGAACGCACGTTCCGGGCAACGCGAAACATGCTCGGGAGAACTCGTTGCTCTAAGTTTTGTCGTGGCCGCGGAGCAATGTTCCATCCATGGTCCATTCCGATGATATACACCTCGAAGCTTCAAGAACATAGCCATAGGCTTGCAACAATGGATTCACCTTCCGCATTACCAATGCTTTCCACCTCAGCTTTACGCCTTACGGGGGATAAAAAGGAGGTTCTCGATTCCCTCTCTCCTTCTCTTCTTTTTTCCTCATCTTCCCTCGACTTAGTCCTCGGTGCCCACCAGGACACTGTTTGACTACTAGACCGAAGATCCTCCCTGCCCTTACTATCATCTCCGTCCCCCAACTCTTCCAATCCGCCCACCCACCATGTCTTACACCCGTAACCTCTCCCGCCCGGTCATCTTCCATCCTACCCCCCGCCCCTCCCATTCTTCCAACGGATCTTCCCACCTCCGTTATCATAATTCCCGCTCCTCCTATCCTTCCGACGGTTCCGCTCAACTCCGTCAGGGTCAGGGTACCCCGTCACAGTCCCGCCCTTATAATCCTAATCACCGCTCCTCCCACCCCCCCATTGGTTCCGTCCAACTCCGTAATAACAATAACCAGGGCCAGGGTCGTCATCAAGGCGCCCGCCCTCGTAACCAAAATCCTAATCCCCGTAATCAAAATCAAATCCAGACCGGACCCACCCCCATCCGCGTCAACATCCCCAAAAACCTCGACCTCGACAACGATACCACCATGTCCGGCATGCCGTCACCCTACACCACCGCCCAATGGCGCCTTATCCAAAAGGAGCGGTACCGCCGCGAATTTGAGCGTCTCACACAACTCCAGCTCCAGCAACAGCAAATGAACACCCATACCCCCTCCCAGACCGGCCCAACCGACCTCGACACTGTCATGACCGACGCCCCGGCTTTGGAATTGGCACCTCCAAGGCCGGCCCGCTCGGCATTCAAATTCCAAAACATCAGAGTCCGGCGCTCGCCTCCCCGCGGCGCTAGGCACGTGCAGTTCGAGCTCAACATGGCCGATGTCTGATGCATTTATTACTTCATTTGCTTTGCGTTGCTTTGCTTGTATATAGACGTATCTCATGTGTCTTGTCTTGTCTGTCGACCTTCAAACCAAAATCAAAATCAAAAAACACAAAAAAAGAAAGCACTAACCATAGAATACTAACCCCGGGCTTGATCACCCCATCCCATCGTCTCGTCTCACCGACGGACTGGATCGGCTCAGTAGATGCGTTAGCTGCTGGCACCCCCATCGCGGTCGTCAATTGCCGCGGTGTTGTGTCGATGGCCGAGCTATGTATCGAAAGAACGCAGTGGACTGAGCTGGCAACTCTCTCATCTGCAGTTCCTCATCATCATCATCCATCCGCGTCGCGAGACTTAACTTGGGGTTCTGTGGTATTCGGTGTCTTCACATCATCACAAATCAAATCAAATCATTAAACAAAAGCAAAAAAGCAAAAAAGCAAAAAAGCAAAAAAAACGGGGGTCAGCATAAAATGCAACCTAACCCAACCTATCAAACAAAATCTATCCTTTAAATTTCTCAATCCTTCATCAAAATCATAACCCTGCAAAGTCCCTCACACGCTTTGCCCCCGGTCCCGGGGCAGGTTTTCCGCACCGCATAAATTGCCCTGCGGTTTTTCCTGCCCCCCATTGCTCGAATGAGGGGATCGTTTATAATAAATAAAATATGGTTACAGCTAAAGCTGGCCATTTATTACAATATATTTTTTTCGGCCGCTTTTTTTTATATCTTTCCTTCCTTTTCCTTCTTTCTTTCCTTGTAGCATGAAGCACGTAACATGTAAAGTAGAGATTTTAGCGTAGCGATGGTGTAGCTTGTAGGTTGTAGTCCTTGTAGCTCAGTCTCCTCATTGTAGACTCTTTCATAGTGTACTAGATTACCTGTAAGCATCATGCACCTCGAGTACAGTATCTTCCCCTGAAAGCTCGTACGTAGATACCTGTAGGTCTGTCTATACGTAGCTCGATCATTAACTCGAACGATCTGCCCACTACCTAGGGGCCATGTCCCGAGACCGCATAACGGCATTCCCAGCCCCTGATAGGACCGTAAAGTATAGGATGCAGTACCTAGGCAAGCAATGTGTGTCTGACAGTGTAGGCCCAGAGACTACGTAGTGCGAAACGTCGTAGCCTGCCGCAGAAAGGCATATGTTCCTCGTGACACCTAGATGCCGTAGGCACCTGCATATTATGTTAAAGACTTCAATCATGTGCAAGAATAATTTTCGTTTATAGTACTCGCAACGACAGGCTTCGGGAGGATGATGGCGCAGCAACGTTATTCACCAAAGACCCTGCAGATGTACTATGTATAGCTTAGGCAACACAAATCCCCACATTCCTGAGATCGGATCAGGACAGGGCTACGTCAGCCAAGTCCCTCAACTCTAGTCTCCAGTAAGACGATACGAATACTACAAACAGCTAGCCAAGTCTACCTATCCAGAACTATCCAGCGGAACTCCGCGCCCAAGCCCAACTCAGCCTTACGGCTACACCGATGCGCATACCATGTTCAGCAAAACGAGTCTCCACCACGTCATTCCCAAGCCAACCTTGATCCCGCCGCGCTTCAATCCACCAGAACAGGTTTAGTGCGCACAGCTGATCGCTTCCAGCTCAGCTTGGGCCAGGGTCCCAAGATCTCTATACGAGGCTGGTGGAAATACTGTTGGACAGGCCCGGGATCGGCGCGCTTGGCAGCCTCCGCTGGCACAGGGCTTGGCCTTGACTGTGGCGGCGGTGCTCTGCCTGCTTGGTTCTGGGCGTCGCTCGGTTTGGCTGTTTCTATGCGAAGGTCTGCATGGTAGCATGCAGGGCGTGCGGTGTAGAGCTTGGAAGGAAGGAGAATTGTGTATATAAGGGCCCTGGCATCGCTCTGTTATGTCTAGAGTACTATCAGTCAACGAACGAAACAATTTACTATACCTTGTTACACAGCCTATCTGAAACCTCAAAAGAACCTTGAATATCAACCGAGAATCTTTCCCCCACTTCCTATAAACAAATCTATCAACCGAAATGCGCCTTTCATCATTTTCAGTCTCTCTGGCCCTTCTTGCTCCTCTAGCGCTCGCAAGCCCAAACCTAGCCGCAGAGAGCAACGACGCCATCCTCAAACGAGCTCCAGTCCCTATGCAGCCTCTGTTCGGGCGTCAGCTAGGCCAATCGCCCGCTCACGTGCTCGCTCGCTCGCCCCAAAACAACGATGACTGCGACAGCGACGAGCGAAGATGCGGCAATGCCTGCGTGGATGAAGACTGGAACTGTTGCCCCGATAATGTAAATGGCGGCTGCCCTCGTGATAAGGATTGTATAAGGGTCGATGGGGTGTGGGGATGCTGCCCCGAAGGCGAGGACTGTCGCTGGGATGACGATGACGATGACGACGACGACGATGACCGGAACATCTTTGATCGCATCGGGGACGGTATCGATGATCTCGGAAACGACATTGAGGACACTTGGAACGACGTTGTGAATGATGATGACGACGATGCGGCGGGCATTCTGAAGCCAGGTCTCGGTGTTGCGTTGATGGCGGCTGTTGTTGCTGCGGTGCTGCCACTCTAGGCTTTCTTTTGCGTGGCATGATTAGGGCATGATGAGGTTGGACTTGTATCATGGTGTTCGAGAAGCGCGATTCTTCACGTTGTATATAGTTTGTCTCTAGGTTGGTTCTAGTCCTAACCGCGGTCGATTTATCTGCGTCTCAATCCAGAATCCCCGATAGCAACTCGTAGAGGTAGTAGAGCATACTGGTAGGCCGAATGCGCAATGGCTGTCGGCCACCAACGTCATCAATGCTTGGTCACGGACTGAGCACCCATATTACCAGTGCTTTATTTGAGGCAAGTCAGGCAGCTAGCAACCATGTGAGTGAATACATTACCCATCTTCTTTGGCAGCCGCTCTTCCGCTAGAGCGACAAGATGCTCCCTCACGGATCCCGCACCTTCTATGTCTGAGAAAGAGGCCATAGTGGCGTTCAATGATAAGTCGCCATCTTGGTAGAGCACAACCGACTTTCCAAGTCCGATCTCCAACAAGCACGCCCCCAGGCTATATATCATGCTGCATGGTGTACTCCTCTTCCGGCCGGAGCCACTGGCGCGTTGGGTGGCGGTATAGGTTCGTTTCCCAGTTTGAATCTCCTCTTCGAACTGTTTTCCCTTCCGCCATACGAAACATTTTAATCCCGACAAGGAAGAGGGAGCTCAGACTGGTGTTGTCATTGGCGAACACCAGAGTTGGTTCTGGGCGTGTGTCTTTGTGTACGAAACCTAGGGTATGGATGAGGCTGATCGATACCCAAGTTGTTTTGCAAGCGGAGTTTGTCGGTCAGACGCCCGAAGTTGAGATCGAGGAGGTGGACTCATAAGCTTTGGGGGCTTTCTATGCCTTTCGGGATGCAGAAGATGAAGTTGAAAGACTTGACCTTTGGGCTTGTAGCCTCTCTTTTCTGGACGACACCGAAGCCAGTTGAGAAGGTGGAAATCGAGAAGATTGACTATGTGAATACGGCTGGCCAAGGTCCGGACGTCTCGCGTGAGGGTGTTGATGTCGACATCTGGTACGCATTCAGCGGTTTTAGGGATGCAGGATGGTAGCATTTGACCAAATTCGTGAACGAGCTGAGCAGTTGAGATTGGCATATTTGAGATTCTGGCAGCGACTAGGCGATCTTCCGGAAGAAACACTCCACGCTTGTCTGATTGATTTCGAAGGGTAGCACGAATGCGAGCGGAAGTGGACAATGTAGCAGACTGAGTTTTGCCCCTAGCCAGCTCCGCATCGATGTTCTGACTGTGGATGTACGTCGTGATCATATACCAGGTCGGATCAAACGTGCCCTGCCAATCCTTCAGGTCAGGAATGGCCTGCTTGACAGAACTCTTGACAAGGATAACATATTTCGTGCGAGAAAGGAAGCCGCGAAGGATGTCCCCATCTTGGCCGTACTTCTTCTCAGCCTTGGCGATTTGAAACCCTGCAGCCTTTAGGTTTCTTCCTGGCACTGAAAGCACTTGCTCCTGCAACTCCCGAAATCTTTCGTCTGATGAATCCCAGATCCGGCTGAGGATGTCCAGTTGGATAGATTCGACATTATATCACGAAAAGGAACGAGAATCAGCCGAAATCCAAGGGGCCTTGCAGAAGGACACAAATACACGGATGGGCAACTATCCAAGGACGTCGTCTGGAACAAGAGTAAAGCAAAGTCGCACTATAAACGACACCCCCACGCTGTTTCTGGGTTCCGATGGCCTGCTTGGTTCAGAACCCTTCGCGGACAAACAGGATTTGGATACAGAACAGTCTGGCCGCAATCGGACTGGCCATCAACCTCTTGAAAGCGCGTAGTCTCTGTACGGTCAACAACGATCTGGGACTGAGAACGAATTGATGGGAGAAACTAACAACACACAACGGTCATACGACGATGTGGAGGGCAATCCCGAGTTTAGTGACGCAAGCACGGCACTTGGTGGGTGTTTTCTCAGCTACTCACTGGCTCTGCCCTATCATATGGGCAGGATGTGGTGGTATGAAAGAAAGCTGGTGAAATATCAACGACCGAGCATACTAGACGCAATAGAACTTTGAATATATCATCCTGATGTTTCTGGTATGCAATGGCAATAACAAGGACTGGATGGGGCTAGGCACCTGCAGGGCTGAGCTGGGTAGGCCGCTAGATTGTCCGACCCCCTGCTTGGCCGGAGTTCAAAATCCGACCAAAACACGAGGCAAAACGTTTGGAAGCCACTCATCCCAAACCCTAGTTTGCTTCCTGGTTTCGGTCTTCCAATTCTCCCTCCAAGCTCTGCACGGCAACAAATAATGGCTTTGATCAGACCTCAAGTGGTACGCTTGTCTTGGTTATTTTGAGAGGGAACCCTTCCAACTGCCCCTTGCAAGAACTACTCTGCCCCGTACTCCACTAATCGATGAGGAGAGATTCCCAGGATATGACTCCCAAGGGTTCTACCCGGTTGGAGCTGGAGACGTGCTCGCCAATCGCTACCAAGTCCTTTTGAAGATTGGGTGGGGTGTTTCCTCTACGGTCTGGCTCGCTCGCGACAGGCATGGTTAAGATCAACTCCGAAAATCAAAGCTGATGTGGTTTTTTACGGTGGAAGCAGGTACTGCTGGGAGCCGGAATTGGTTGTGGCTTTGAAGATAGGGAATGCCACATCCCGGCACACTGGCGACCGTGAAGGCGACGTTGAGGAACACATCGCTAAGACGGATCCATCTCACGACGGCCGCTCAATGTTCAGGACATCAATGGATTATTTTCGCCTTCCTGGTCCCCTTGGGTCGCATGTTTGTCGGGTCTACATGCCTATGAGGGAATTGTTCTGGCATTACCAGAGAGGTTTCAAAGACAGGAAAGTTCCGCTTCCGGTTGTGAAGACGTATATTCGTTTCCTACTTACGGGACTTGATTACTTGCATACGGATTGCAAGGTTGTGCATACGGGTAAGTTCTTGTTTCGTCAAAACTGGTCTGAATCTTATGAGTAGAGAGCTGAGCATCGACTCAGATCTCAAACTTGAGAACATAATGGTTGATTTCGAAGACTTCGCGATTCTCGGCGACTTCCTCAACTCCACGGTCAATGAACCAGTCCCCTGCAAAGTCGATTCCAACAGTCGACTCGTTTACCACAGCTGCACTGATTTTGGTCCGCTAACGAAAGTCATGAACATTCCGCAGTTCGTCGATTTCGGGTCTGCAGTGAGGCTTAATGATGACAATGAATATGGAATCTACCCCATCTAGCTTGATCACTACCGCGCTCCAGAGGTTATACTTGGCTGCGGCTGGAGTATGAGCGCTGATACTTGGAACATGGGTGTCTTGGTGAGTTTGTCTATCAATCTTCTTTGCACGGTCCCTAGATGGAACTAAATTTTGCCAGGTTTGGGACTTCATACAAGGACGAGAACTCTTTCAGCATATCTACAACAAAGACGGCACTTACAACCTCAGAGCACATATTGCGGAAATAATAGGCTTACTTGGGCCCCCTCCGCCAGAGACAATCGCCAAATACAATTCCATGGCTGGAACTAAATGGCAGGAAGCGGGAACAAGAGGGTCGGATAGTAAACGGTGTGAGAGTGCCACGGACTTCTTCGACGGGCCGTTCTTCGATGCTAATGGGCGCTTCTTTTATGAGGAGCTGATACCGAAGCGAAGCCTTGAAGAGGCAGTTCCCTCTTGTTTGATGAACCAGGATAGAGAGGGTTTCTTGTCTTTTGTCAGGGGGATGCTTACTTGGGTCCCGGATGAGAGGAAGAGAGCGGGTGAACTTATTGAACACCCTTTTCTTCAGCTTGGGAAGGTGCAGAAGTAATGTGAGTTGAGTCACCTTGTCAGGAGAATAGCTTGACTTGAGAGATCGGGGGCACATGTTCAGACATGAGATGTATAATTTAGACTAGTGGTTGGCGATACAAATACATTTGGATCTCCGCTCCTAGCATAACCTTGGCCTGCAAATCGAACAATAGAGGTATTACGGGTTTCCTAGTGTTTTCAATCCGCTTACTCACTGTCAGATACCGGTAGAGTTGAGACCAGGGTCTGCTAATATAGAGTCCAGTTTTGTCTCTGTTCCATTCTTATTGAGTGACGAAGTCAAATTACTTTTACTTGGTGCCTTTGCTAGCAAGTCCAATATGACCATAATCCTTGATCAACAATCTAGTCCAACTTAACATAAAAAGCAAGTGTAGGTATCAAGCAAAGCCCTACGTAGCAGCCTGATCCATGAGGCATCCGGTTTTCTCACGTGACAGCGCGTCCCTCGTACAACCCTCCATCTCTAGACGGGTCTCCCAGCTCCTGCCCAAACACCAAGATGTTCCTGCAATCGCCATCCTAAAATGTCATCTACATCGTCTCCATTGAACGCGTGAGAGTACAGTGAGAAGCTCAAGGATGACCTCGCCACATAGTTGGCCGATGTCAGTTTTAAGGCCCCGTTCTTCACGAGCTCCGAGTGCGATACCGCGATCAACCCCGGCCTTCACATTCTGGCGTGGGGCCCATCTCCCCTCCCGTTATTCCGGATGTCGCAAAGGCAATCACCGATGCTTTTCCTGAGAGTCCACGTCAAACGTGAGAACTGAATGCCTCTCAATTCTCTACACGGTATCTTCTGTGGCATAACCAGGTCGAACGGTTTATGACCCAGGCTATCGCGGATCGGGAGTTGAAGCGAGTTTTCGTCTCGTTAGGTTCAAGCCCGTCAAACTGATCTTGAATAGCAGCGAGCCTGGAACCTCTGTTCCACCGCCGTCAGACCATAAACCGGACACTAAAGATGTGGACGGCGTGTTTGCAACCTTGGCTATTTGTCTGCCGTCGAAACATGAGAGTGGAGACATCATCGCCACTCATAAAAGTCGGAAACGAAGCTATGCCAGCACCTCGAACTCAGAATATGGCTTTTCGTTTGCTGCTTGGTCTTCGGGTGTTGAGTGCGACCTACCACCTGTGACGTCCGGACATCGCATAGTTTTAATATACAACCTGATTCACCGGGAAACATGGCAAAACCTGCACCGACGTGAACAACTGGATGAACTGATCTGTTGGTATATAAGGACAGGCTTCATAGCCAACTAGTTTTTATGGCCTAGCGGTATCATGCGCTGACATGATATACGGCAGCTTTGATTCTTGGGCGAGCAGGTGCGCCGAATATGTTAAGTCCCTGGAATCCTCCACCTTGTCAGTCTCCGAGTGGTTGTCTTCATTTCTACGCCATGATGAAACGCCTCTGCTTGCATATACTTTGGAGGGCGAATATGAATCTCATGACTACAGCATCTCTAGCTATAAAGGTACTGATAGGCAGCTAGTGGCCAAGCTCGGGGAAGCAGGCGATGCACACGGCTTTGAGCTATATTTTGGCAATCTGGAAAATCGCATTTATAGCCAGGTTGGAGATTATGATCTTGACTATGGTCGCGATTATGGCAGTTGGAGCCCTGAACCTTCATTTCACGAGCTCAAACATATATACAAGACTTCATTCCACCTTGTGGACGTTGTCGATGCCTGTGGTGAGGAACTTGTGGAAAAATTAGCCATTGACCCATCTCTGGTTCTCAACGAAGATGCCTTCAGGGACGAGCCTGATGAGGAGGACTATAAGGAATTCAATGCTCATCCTGAATGGAATGCAGTCCATTTTTTTCCGTCAACCCTGTGTACTCATCTTCCGGCAAGGCTAAAAACCGCTTTCAAATTTATGCGGTGCAGAAAGGCAGTATCTTTTTAGACGGCTTTTTATCGTGAGTTGCAGAAGCCAGCTCGAGCAATCTCCAGACAACCCAGTACTTTGGGCTGAATTGATTGAACTGTACCGACACATATGCTCTATGGGCCCGGAAAAGCTTTATATTGACCACGAAACCCGTGATGGTATTATCCAAGTGGCGTTCCAAAACCGTGACTGGGACCCTCTTGTATGGCTGCTTGGGTGACTTGAGCCGAGCTCATGGCCTTGGTTGTAAGCTTGCTGAATTCATAGTTGATAACGGCCTCGAGGAACTCAAGCCTGTGTAAGTTGTGACTTCCATCCTACTTAATTCTGCGAACCAAGTTGAGAACATATTTCAATACAGATTCGAGCGTTTGTGGGAGATACCAGCAGAGAATGCGTTTGAGCCCGTGTGGCTAGCTAGCGGAATCCTCCGCAGCTACTCCGCACTGTGTGCAGATTTCAAATCGCGACGCGAGGTCCCCAATGAGTTGCTCGAGTGGAATCAAGAAAGTATACAGATTCTTTCGGAGCGAAACCTGAATCGGCCGTCCCTTACACAAGGGGATGCGAGACAGCTCGTTGAGTTTTTGTTCATGAGGGCAAGAATAGTGTCCTGAAAAGGTAGCCGAAAGTTGCCGGCGTTCATCATACACGCTCTGCTTTCAGTACTGACGAGCTCTTAGCATCGCTATACTCGACATGCCTTCTCTTGGTTGGCTGGGATCCGACCCAGTCTATTGCCACTTTCTTTGTTTTTTCTGCAATACGGATTTTGGCTGGTGAATCACACCGCTAGTTCTCTTTGCCTTTGCTTTTAGTCGTCCTCCTACGAGAGCCCGTGAGCAATCTATCAATATCCCCTTCTCATTACTCTCTAATTCTGACCTCTCCTACGTCAACTTTCTTCTATCTGGCCGGCCATGTCTACCAACTCAACCTCCTGGTACACGGTTCAGATCTTTCTGCAAAACAGTGACAGCCAAACTACCGATTGCTTCCATCGAACCCAATGGAATGAGCTCTGTCGAATCGCTTCAGACCATGCTGGCCATGCGGGATGCGCGGCTCTGGACCAGGTAACGAGCGGGCTCAACAACATTGTTCGCTTACTGCAATTCTGCGATAGCACTCGCTGGGCGGCCCGGGTTCAGATTAGAAGGAGTACCTCCACTCTTATCAGCAGCACCAAGCTTGAAAATAAAGTTGCAACAATGCAATATTCATCAAGGAGCATTCCAGCTTGCCAGTGCCTCGAGTTTTTGCGTATGAATCTGGCGAAGATAATTCGGCGAGAGCCGCTTTCATACTGATGGGGGTTCTTCCCGGTAGCGTCGCTATGGTCGCACTCGGCGACTACGAAGCCCATCGTGGTGTGATACCTAAAGAGCACCGAAAGACATTCTACCGCACCGTCGCCAAGTGTCATGTCTGTCCCCTGGCCCGGCCTATAGGCTCGGCCCAACTTGAGGCTGACTTTACACTTTAGGTCCGGTTAACTTCCTTGCGACTTCCACAAATCGGGGCGATTGTCCGTAACCGCGACGGTGGAGACAAATGCGGTCCTTTACCAGGGTTCAGAGGTTCTTTCGACACAGCAACTGCATTCTTCGAGGCATGGGCCGACAACGTCAAGTTCAAGTGGAACAAAGAGACAATCACACGGATGATGTGGAGAGCTCCAATCCCAGCGGAGCAGATGGTGGCGATTATCGAGAACTTCCCATCGCAGATCAAAGCGATGGCTAGCCGGCTGTCCTCATGTAACGAACGGCCATTCCCTCTAGCCCATGATCACTTTCTCCACAGTACGATTATGGTGGATGAGAACGACTTCAATGTAACGGGGATCATCGATTTGCAAGGGGCATGTACTGTTCCCTACGAGCTCATTTTGTTCCCGGAAGTCCTTACGGCCATGCCTGTCTCCTTTGACCTGCCTCATAAATACGACCAGGATGGGCAGCCCTTTGATGAGGAACTTCAAGAAGTGTGGCGCAAGAGAGGAGAGTATATCGAAATGGTCAAATCGGCCGAGCTCAACGATAGCCTGCTTTCGGCTTGCCTCAGCAGCAAAAGGACCCAGGCTATAGCTTATTCCTATGGGCGTATACTAGTGTTAGTAAGCTGGGTTTCTATGATTGGGTTATAAAGGAATTAGAGTGGGAGGTAGACCTTAGGTAACGAGAGATTTCTCAATGTTACTGGAGCTAACGCTCACACCAAGCTACTTGAGCATGAGTGCCTTGAAACGCCTCCTACATCGGCTGCTCCTGGTTTTCTGCAATCTGAATCCTCATGTAGAAACATTATTTAAGAAAGATTTGTTGTGGAATTAAGGTAGCAAAGGTAATGGGCCAAGGTCATAAACCCACTGTCGCCTGAGGCCTCAGGCCTGAGATTAAGGCAGCAATAACCAGGCAAAGGCCCACTCCAGGCCCCGTGCTAATTGGGTAGCGCGTACAGCGCGCTCCGCGGTGGGATCCCACCAGAATTCCCTTATCAGCTTTATCGCTCTCTGGCTTCAGCCTCCCCTCACATCGCACAACCAGTCACCAAACAGCCCATAATGTAGGTTTACTGACGCTTTTCGAGACGAGTACAAAATTATTGACTGATAGCTCTGTCCAGAGCCGAATTTCAATCGGAAAACTACTGCGTCATATGCAATAAGAGCCCAGCTCGCCAATGCGCACGATGCCACAGCTGCTCCTACTGCTCGACGCAATGCCAGAAGATCGACTTTCCCACCCATAAACTTCTCTGCAAGCCGATTACAGAGCAGTCCCCTCGTCCTTCTCCCGAGCACAAGCGCGCGATCCTCCTTCCTGTCAATCAACGAAAACCCAGCCTCATCTGATCGCTGCAAACCGATCAGAGACGACTTCGATCCGGACCACCCCATTATTGGATGCGAGCCTGAAATACGACCACATCTCGGAACCGACATCAGAGCTCTGCCGGGCCTTACGCGGGTAACGGAGAATTTCAAGCGAGGCCGCAAGTTGAGTCAAGGGTATACGGACTTCGGCGTTCTCCAGGACGGATATACTCTCCTGGTTTACCACCGGGATGGCTACTTGGTGGACGGATCGCCGAAGAACCAGTGCATCTCGGCCTGCGTTGGCGACTCGTCTCACGAGTATTGCGGCCCGCTATTTGCGCTCCGCGATCTCCCAGGCGGTCAATATGACGATGCCGCACTTGCCGACTTCCGTCACCTAATCGACTACCTCGGCGGCGCAACGGTGGCAGAGAACACAAACGACTACAATGATATTGAACCCGAAACGCCCGGTCTTACTCGAGGCATCCAGCTCTTATGTGACGGAGAAGCTGCTCTCAAACGCAAGACGTTCATTCCCGTTGATGCCTACCCGGAGATGCTCACCGAAGCCTTCTATGGGCCGGGGCCTATCTCTCCAATCTGAGTCCGTCTGGGCATGCCCGTCCAGCTGTTCAGGCTCTCGAAGACACCTGCAGGAAACAACACCAGCAACCAGAACGTCGCATTCCTGTTGCTGGAACTGGATCCGTCACGTCGGAACTGGGGATGGGCTCCACTTGACTGGCAGACTGATTTCAGGAATGTCCTGGCTGTCCGTGTGGATCGCAAACCGCTTTCGCTGCTAGACATGCAGATGATGGCTAGCTTTGCGCGACACAAGATTCAGCCTATGATTGAGGCTGTTCTTGATAGGGAAATGGAGGGGAGGCCGGCCGATCGGAAGAAGGTTGTTGATTACATCACTTGGAATAATATGGTCAACCATTGGGAGAATCGGTCTGTTGATTATTAGGCTGGACCATGCCCTTTTGACCTGGAAATAGTTTGTCGAAGTGCCTACTGCTAGCACGACGACGAACGCTTGACAGAATGGAGTTAATTCTGCCATGCTTGACTCGGAATCATCACATTGTGACGAGATCAATCTAGTGTACACTGTATCGCCCGCAGGATCCCGCTATGACGACGACAAGTATTGAAAACTTTTGGAAGGAGTAGAGAACATCCCAGAAATCCCAAGCGCCAACTCCATATCCATCCATAGCACACCCATCGCTATAATACAGAATCTGAGTACAACCGTCTCCCATACAAGCCTACTCCTTCTTCCCCTCACTCTTCTCACCCCCTCCCTCCTCCCCCTTCTCCCCCTGATTCCAAACCTCCCAAATCTGCTCCCGAATCAAATCCCCATATCCCTTGCCCGCAGCAAGCGCCTCCCTCTCCTCCTGAATCCTCTTCTCCTTCCACCCCTTCTCCTCATCCCCCATCCAAACCCGCCCAACAACCCCCCGATCCTGCGCCCGTCGCGCCTTAAGCGCCTCCAATTCTTCACCACTAAGCCCTCCCCGCTCCAAAAGCCTCTCCCTCTCCGCCCGGATTTTAGCCTGATACTCGCGCGCCTGCTCAGTCGGCAAACTCGAATGCGGCCGCGCGATCCGCGCCTCAATCCGGTCGATTATACTGCGCCCTGTCCGCTCGCGCGTAATGTGGTTTGCGGATACGCCGAAGGCGGTTGTCAGTGCGACGGTTAGGTGGTCTAGTTTTCGGGGCGGGAGGGCGATTAGGATTGGCGAGGCGAGGAGGAAAGTGTATGCGGCGTAGTTTTTGAAGCGCGCGAAGTCGGCTTCGCGGTTTGGGAGGGGGGGTTGTTGTAATTGCGCTTGTGGTTGGGTTTGGAAATCGGCTTGGGTTTGGGGGGGTGATGCGGGTTGCGTTGGTGGTTGGTCGGGCATTGTGCTTGAGCTCTCCAGGTTGTGGGTTTTATAGTTGAGTTATCTTGAGTGGTGTGTCTGCAGTTGGCTCTGAGGTATAGGTAGATTGGGTGGTATAGCGAGCAGGGAGTTAGTTTTGATGCGCCGAGGCTTGAGGTGACATTTTTTTGGTCGGCGATCAATGGAAAGCCGCGGAGGTAGCTTGCCACGTGACAGCAACTTTCCTAATCGAGACGATACGTAGAAAGCCCTACGAAATACATGCAGGAGGGAGAGGATAATATGCCTTATTACTTATGCGATGGGAGTCTGAATCGTAAGTCTAGGTCGCAGCAGGAATATTCGCGGCCTCCCCTAGATTCTAGTACTTTTTTTTTTTTTTTTTTTTTTTTTTTTTTTTTTTTTTTTTTTCGTTGTAATCCTATAAATAATCTACTATATACATATTCACTCTCAAAATATATTTACCAAATTTATAGATTGGCGTCATTTAAAAACTCATTGAGTACCAATATAGCCCTACCAGCCAGTGCAGTATGATCCTTCAAAAAGTCAAGAAATGATAAGCCCAGCTGGATGTTCTCAATATACTCGGCCGTTTGGGCACCGCGACGGGAACCAGCCCGTGCTTCCATAGCAAGAGTCATAGCAGCAGAAAAGACGTAAAAGGTCATGGCCCTAAGTCCTCAGATAGAATTAGCGGCGAGCCGACGCGGAAGCAGCAAAAGACTATGCAATTGAAAGATAGGCATCATAGATGTCAGAGAGATGAATGACTAACCAAGGACGATGCCTTGCCAAGGCCACCTTATCCCTGTCCACTAGCATTATCACCGTGGATGCAGACTCAAGACAGATGGCCTTTGATCTAGCGAGAAGGGTCTCATTACTCGGCGAATGGGGCCATCTGTGTTGGAGGCAGCGGTTGACTCGCATCCGAAATGTGATTAGAGTAAGGGTGAGACTGCGCCATTGCCATGAGACCCAGGGCGGATAGGTTTGGCCATAGTAACCTGATCGCTCAGACTGATGTTGACCATAGTCGTCACGTTCACCTTCCGGTGGTGGTGGGTCGGAAAGATGAGCGGGCAGCTGTGAGATTATCGTTGCTAGGTCTTCGTCTGTTGCCAAGACTAGGTCATCGAGTAAGCGCGCGTCTTTCTCATCGAGCCGGGCAAGCTGGTACTGGAAGCGGTATATAGACTTTGCTATTGATATCAAAGCGAGATGGTACTGGACCGGTCGTGGTTTGGACAGTGCGCCATGAATGAGATGAGGGTTTGACAGCTCCTCGTCCGATACCAGCAAAGGAAGGTTGACATCAAAGTCAAGTTCGTGAATACAGGGCGGGCGGGGCGGTACTGAAAGCCATTCGCAGATAATTAACGTCCACCAGGTACGACGGCTAATTTCTTGTACGACAGGACTGTTGGTATATCCCTGCAACGGTGGTTCGCGGTCCATTCCGATAATCTGGCCGATGCGGATGGCTGTTGCCTGGAGGAGAGGTTGAGAGTTGAAGTCACCCACGCTCTTGCCGAGACTGAGAAGAATGGCGATTGCTTGGACCGTCTTCAGGTCGTAGTTTCGCAAAAAGTCTGCCTTGTTGAGAAAGTAAATCGCAGCGTCGTACCAATTTCGGACCAGATCCGAGGTGCTCACTGAGGTACGTCAGTATAAGTAGGATGGATAGAGCAAAAGTTCGACCTTGAGGAAGCTCAGCTGTAGTCGCCTCAGTATCGGTCATGAACATCAGGCTCATCTGCAGCGCGAGATTTAGCGGGATCTAGATCTTGCTAGGCGCCCACTTACTGCGACAAATGCAAAGTAAATGGCCAGCCATAGTGGATCATTGTCTAGAAAAGTGCCATTCGTCCAAGCGGCCTCGTGCTCAAGTTCAAAAGTCTCAGTATGCGTTGCAAAATGGATCCATGACGTCCAAACAAAGCCATGATGAAGTAAAGCGTCGCTGCAACTGCGAATTGGCATATGAATGTCGCTGCGTCTCCTCACAGTCGGTACATGGACGGTTTCTCCATGTTGCAGGTTGATCCGATTCTCGTATACCTCGGGAATCGATAAGTTTCGAGCACTTGGAATAGAAAGTGGCACTGTTGATGATGGCCTTCTACTTGAAGTTCTGAGCCGTTCCAGCTCTGCCTTGAGCTTTTCATTTTCTTCTTCTAGCTCTGGTAAAGTTTGCTGAGGCGCTTGCGGTTTTGCACTATGGTCACGGTCCATTAGTGACTGCCCAAGCCAATGGAGAAGATAATACGTGCTTTGCGAGACGTCCTTGAACGCAAACCACTTCTCTAGCGCATGACGACTGCGTTCCCCTTGCTTTGCATGTTCCGCAGGGGATCTGTTTGTCGCATTTGACTCGCCGTTTAGCGCAGTGCAGACACGCTTTTGGCGTTCGCTGGCTGATTCTGTGAGTGTGAAGTTTCGAGATCATTTCGATTCTGGCTGGGCAGGAGTTGAGCCCAATAGGACGGTTCGATATATAATCCTCCACTCGGATCTTATCAGGGCATGTCTATCGGTCTCCAACGCTGAAGCCTCCAACTGGCTGGTAGATTCTGAACTGTGATTCGCTAGATCACAAAAAGGAAACATCCAGTAGGCAACCAACGACAAATCAGCCATTGGCCACGAATAGGACAACTGGCTCTCTTTTGAATCGGGCCGTATGTGATGTTGGAGTAGCACGTCCGGTCGGAACGTGGTCGGGATAGTCGGTGCAACGACTAGAGCAGAACAAGGTTTCAATCATGGAATTGTCTTTTCATTAAGCTGGCTTGAAAGGTGGCATCCAACTCTAAAGATCACAGAGATAAAATGCGGAGTGCTGCAATTCTTCCTTCGAGCCAGCAAGCTTATTGCCATTTTGACGGACTTCTCCCAGGGATTGATAGCCGGGCCAGTATGTCGCAGAGCACTTCGTGGCTGCGGGGTATCCGTGCTTTAAATTTTATGCTCTTCTAAACACTGTAGCCACTTGGTGATTATCCTGCAGAATTCCGGCAGTGGCGTTATCAGCTGACGCTGTTGGGGTACATGGGGGAGTCTCGCGCGAGTTCGCGCGAGTTCATGACAAGGACCAATCATAGATCCAGGACATGTACCAGCCGACAAGTTATAAGTCGGAGCGAGCTCGCCTGGTACCCGCAGACTATCGAAACACGAAAGTTCTTCCCTCGACCAAGCGGACTGTCAATGGATAGTTATCAAAGTCAGACCATCATGCCTCACGCAGTTAATACCCTGGACACAACTCACACCTATGGTGATTGGCGGGACGATCTGTTCAAGAACGGGTTTGTTGTCGTCAAGAATGTTATCCCAAAGGAGAGGTGTGACTATTACATCGACAAGATGTTCGAATGGGCGGAGCGCTTCCCATGGGGATTCGACCGGAACGATAAATCCACCTGGACTCCAGAACACTTGCCCACACACATGAAGGGCGGCATGTATCATGGATATCGGGTCCAGCATGAAAAGTTCATCTGGGAGGCACGCACGTAAGTTTTTCAGCAGTGCCGTCCTTGCATAACGCTCACTGTAGCAGGGAGCCCGGAGTGCTTGAGACCTTCTCGAAGCTCTGGGGAACAGATGAGCTCCTCGTTTCATTTGACGGCATGAACTTCACCCTTCCCACCGGAAAGCCTCTTCCCCCTACCGAGCCATGGCCGCATGTCGACCAGAGCCCTCTCCGGAAAGGCATGCAATGCGTCCAGGGTATCCTGAATTTTGCCCCCAACGGACCCGAAGACGGAGGTCTGCTCGTCATGAAGGGCTCTTCAGCATTGATGCCGCAGTTCTTTGAGGCTCATCCCGAGGTTATTGGACGGCAGACATGGGGTTCGTCGGACTGGTTTGGATTCGATGAGAAGGAGGTCAAGTGGTTCACTGATAGAGGATGTGAGCTGCTGAAAGTGTGTGCTGACCCTGGAGACGTAATCCTCTGGGACTCAAGAACCATGCACCATAACTGTGTACCGACATCGCAGAACCTGCGAGCCATCATCTGTATGTGCCCTCTCCTCATATAGCTCGCCGATGCTGACAGCCCGCCCAAGACGCGTGTTACACCCCTGCTGCGTTTGCAAAACCGGAAATCCTGGGCCAAAAGGCTGAGTTCTTCGACAAGCGTATGGGAACTGTAAGACTTCCACCTCCAAATCGTCGTCGCACGTACTGACGTTGACAGACACACTGGCCGCATGATAATCTGTTCGTTCATGGCAAAGAGCCCCTTCGTCTAGGGAAGGAAGACAATGGCAAAAGAGACCGACCGTGGGAAGAGCCTGTCGAAACGGAGCAGATTCAGAGACTGGCGGGGAAGCTAGCCTATTGAATTATTTATTTCGAATTGCTCAAATAATGTCAAGCACAGTTAATCATAATAGCATACCCATCTCTGGCTGTAAATGCGCCTGACCAAGTACGAGATCGTAGTTGAAGCATCGCGGATTTGCCTTTGGCCAATTCTCTCTGGTCGAAAGCTCCTTCAACCCCGTGAGAGGAAGGTGTGATTGCAGCCCACGAGGACCCATAGCAGAAATATGATCGACATCCTTCTGCTCCGCCTGGGTATTCGTACTCGTGTTTTGAACGTTTGAAGTCGCTTGTCTGATCAGTCTCCGCAATTCAGCCTCAGCCTCAGCTCCAGCTGACCTGGTGGGAATGGCATGGGGCTTGGCGCCCGTTCGGCGTTTTCCCGGGAGAACTTGACAGGCAGCAGCAAAAGAACGAGATCCTCAGCCTCAGAGACCACGGTAACGCTGAACACGATCTGTTGCTGAATTACTGGATCGCCCCTCAAACCGTTATGCGCCAGAAGACTGACACTGACAGGGCTGACCGGCTGACAGCGAGAATCTCCCAAAAAATTCGGACTTAAAACAAGCCCCACAAGCAAAGCTTAGGAAGCTTAGCCCACTTTTTCTCTCCTAATTTTGGATCGAAATTTGGCTGCCTACCGGTGCAGCCCTATCAAGGCTACGCTGGCTGTAGAGTCCGCGACGAGTGTGGAAGAGATCACGATTTATGGGCATGGAGGCTGATACCGATTCGACTGTGTTTCTGAATAGCGAAGACAATCGACGTCATCTCGGCCAGCGAGAAGATCTGAATCTCATACGGTGATCAGGGACAGGGACACGAGCACTACCCCGACCCCCGTCAACCGTCAATCCCGCGGATCCCGACTCCTCACCAAGCCACGCGCAGTGGAGCATGGGGATTCGTGGACATCGCGAATTTTCAAAGAAAACCATCCGACGTGCCGTTTCAGCCGCGTGGCTGTTCAGCCAGCGCCACATTCGTCGGTCGTCTGGCTCTGGCCCAATAACGCTGTTGACTATTACTCGACCCTTATAAAAGGGCTTTCCCGCGCTGTTCGATCCGCTGACACTGTTGTTATTCAATCAACCCTGCGACGTCCTTAACGATCTCTCCTCACAACCCTCCACGCGTTTTCTATCTCCAAAACCACCGTACTACATCCACCCGCCAAAATGGTCTTCTCTTTCTTCAAGTCCTCCAAGCAGGAGTCTGCGAACTCCCAAAACGCCGAACCCACGTTCGACCCCAACACCCTCCAGATGGTCCAGCCGGGATCCCCCAGCGCCCCTAACATGAACGCCAACGGCGTTGTTGCCGAGCAGCCTGTTAGTACCATTTTTTGCTCCCACTGAGGAGTCGGAGAACCTGCGCCGATGCTAACTATCGTCCCTTAGGCCCGTCAAGAACAAATGTCGATGGGACTGCGCGGTGGTGGTGAGGCCGGATTCTGCTGTGGAATGTAAGTTTAGTGTTAAACAACGTCCGGTCGATCACGGGGTAGAGGCTAACAGCATTTGTTGGTAGTTGCGCCGGTATTGCCTGCTTCGAGTGCTGCGAGATTTGCTGCTAGACAGAACGGAATGAAATTCTCTAATGCGATATATATACCCGAGCACGATTAGGAAGATGAAATTAATGTTATATATTGAATGCACACTCTGGCCTACATATAAACAAGATCCATCTATCGGCGTAGCGATATGGTTAGCTACATAATTATTCTATCAATCCTTGACCATGTCGGTAGCATTAGGTAAATATTATGCTAGATTGTACGCGAAAGTATTAGCGAATTAACATCTTCATGAATCCATGATTTTGCGATTGCATGAGCGTTCCATATGCCATTTGAGCCCTGCGCAGATCCCTCGCGCATTGAGCTCAAAGTCCACCATTCCGTTAAACATTTTCTCCTATCTTATCTCACCAGCCAATCTTTTCCAGATCCACACCGACCGTGGTCGTCTTGCGCAGCTCCAACTTCCCAGCCTCATACTTCAACGTCCCATCCTCATTGTACCCGTTGATCTGGACCATACCCCCACTGACCTCGTCCACGATCTGCGCGTATAGGTTCTCCTCGATCAGGTTGCATTTCAGAGTAGGCGATTCCCAGTGCGCGATAATGGCCGCGGTCGACTTGAAAGTCTTGAAGCAGCCAGGGCATCTATAACGGGACGTTAGTGGTGCTATACTGAGGTTGGTGGGCGAGAACTTACTGCATTCTGCGAGAACCCTGGCTCTTAGTTAGGACGTGCTTCTCAAAGCCGTCTTTCTCCCTGCAGCGTTTTCCACACGCGCAGACGTACTCCCCAGTGAACGGGTCAAGGAAATTCTTCGGGTCCCAGTCCTTGTAGATCTTTGAGAGCAGCATACCCGCGTTTTGGGTAGGAAGGGGAGCAGGAGGTCCAAGGGTCGAGCCTGTGCCAGTACCATAACCAATGCCCGACACGGAATCGCCTTCAATTAGATGGGTAGTACCCGCCACAGAAGCAGACGCCGACGCTGAGCCCAGCACAGATGCCGAACCTGGAAAGACATGCTCACGTCCACTGTCATTCCAGCCGACGTTTCCCTTGTTCCGCTCGTTCTCCTTGTTTGTGCTCTGAGCTGAGGCAGTCGAGAAGTTCATCAGGTCGCCCATTGCGTCTTCCAGGCCTGTTTCTCCCGGTCTTAGCTGCGGCCAGTGGCGGTCGATGAGGCCGTTGTTGCTGTAGTCCTTGTCCATGAAATTACCCGGCTGATTTGCCATTGCCTCACGGTTCATCTCGGAGCGATTCATTGGGAGCTGCACGCCACCGTCGTCATCTTCGTCTGCGTCGACGAGCGAAGGGGTGATCAAGGGTGCAGAGATCTCCAAAGCCTCCTTGCGGAAGAGCTTCTTCTGTTGTTCAGCGAGAAGACGGTCCGCGGGGATTTCGCTACATTCGCCGTTCTCGATGTGTCGCATCAGTCCGGCGGCGCTGCGGAAGGTATCGGTACATCCGTGGCATGTGAGATTCTGGGTAGTGCGGTGGAACTAGAGTCCAGTAACGTAGATTATCAGCACTTGTTTGTAGGAAATGGAACTAAAGACGCAGTACTAACCTGACGGATGTGGCGGTCACGACCGCCCTCGCTGCCAAAGTCAATGCCGCAGATGGGGCAGACAATGTGTTTCTTGCTCTTGATCTTGTGAATGAGGAGATGCTCTTCGGTCTCGAAGTCGATGTCGCACTTGTTGCAGTAATCGTGTTCGGGGAAGGTTGCTTTGTGCTTCTTCATGGCCTTGTCGGTCTGGAAAAAGTAGTTGCAGCCCTGGTAGCTGCAATTGACTCTGGGACAAGCTTGTTCGAAGTTGGGCCTGTGTTGGGGAGGAGTAGCCATGTTGGGCTCGTAGGTTGAGCGGGCGGACATGGTTAGTTAGTTAGAGAGTTAAAATGAATGATTGACGAGGGACCTAGAAGGGTAAGATTGCTGGAGGAAGATTGGGAAGGAGAAAGGAGGAGAAGAGAAAGGGAAAGAAGGGAGAGAACGTGGTGGAAGATGAGAAGGTTGGGAATTGAGACCGTGTCTTGCTTTGCTTTGTCTGAGCAGTGAAAGGGGTGAGAAACCTCTCAGTGAGTCAGAAACGCGTCAAACAGTGCACTTAGCTTTGAGTTGAAACCTTACTGATTAGAGTTAATAGGAGCAATGATGTATTCATATGTGAGCAAACCATGATATCTTGGTAAATAAGTCACCCAGTACCTACACAAAGCCATTCCCAACACCATCAAACATATCGGTAAAACAAACTACCCAACCCGAATATTCCACTTGGTTCTCAGCCTAGAATCTTGAGAAAGGCAGCCACTTGCCCCTAAGCGTAATGACAGCCCAGTTGTTGCCCTGGTCATCGGTCTCCTTCTCGACCTTAGTCGAAAACGAAATCGCACTCATAATTCCATCGCCAAACTTCTCGTTCAACACAGCCTTGTAAGCATACCCGTAGTTCTGGACAATCTCGTAGAGACGGTAGATCAGAGGCTCCTTGGGCGGCATCTCAACGGAGCGGCCGCGGTCAGGGAAGCCAGAGAGCTGAGCCTTCAGCGTCTCATGGTCGATATCGAGGAGGGACGACAGCTTCTCAATGTCTTCGGGGGACGCTTTCGCCTGTCCGTAAAAAATTGCCGCGGTAGCAACCTCGTTACGGCCGATGTGCTGGGCGATTTGCTCGAAAGAGAGGGCCTTGGTCGCTTTGGCGGAGAAGAGGGTCACTGAGGAAGCGGGGAGGTTAGGGTGTTGGGTTGTCTAGATCGTCATTGTCAATGCCAACAAGCAGTGGGATGATTCGGGTTCCATACGTCAAGGGTTGCGAGAGACATGATGGCGATGGTTTTCGTTAGAAGATGAGATGGCTAATCCTCGTGGAGAATTTGAGAAGGGAAATGCCGTTTTATAGGTGCGTGACGTTATGTCTTCTCCAATTTGTATGTGCGGGGTAGTTCCCCGCCGATGAGGGGTTAAGATAAGAGCTTGACGATTTATTTTTGCTTGACTAACTCCTCTATTAGGGAATAACAGAGCAGAAAGCCAACTTCAGGAGCTGAAAGTACCCAGTGAGCTGTACTATATTGGTCATCAAAAGAGTAGCTGGAGCATCGAGACGGGAAGATACTCAAATTCTCACGAGGCACACATGAGCCGTCCCTTTCCGACTGCGGGCCGTCTCCTCAATCTCGCGAGCAACCGCCAGCATCAGCTCTGGTTGACTCAAGATACCAGAAGTTTGTGCTGTTTAATAGCACCAGCTTCGCCCGTTTTATTTGAGAAAAAATCTTCGTACAGCTCCTTGACTCGATTACTAACCACTAGCAAGTCAATTCCCCCTATGATTGATGGCACCCTCCGTTCAGTAGTGTTTTCGCCAAGAGCGCACGGCTCCCGATTGCTCTGGCATTTCCTGAGGCGCGGGGCCTCTAGAAATAGGAGCATGGTGAGCCCTCATAGTACCAATTTTTCGAATGCAAGTTTTATATTGGATTTAGGTTCGCTGTGAGCCACGATTGACTTGTTCTTTTATCCTGGATGTTTGAAATTTTGTAGCCCTGTATAGGACACACGGTGTCCCGCGCTAGTCCCAATCTGGACCGCGGCCCGGACATACTGGTAGCCCGCCCGGCATTTCTCCACCGAATACGCCGAAGGCCGAAGTTGACGTCTACAAAACACCGGCCAAAGTTCGGTGATTGCTCTGACGTGCTTGACCGTGGTTCTCATCAGTATACAGAACACTTGCTGGTGCTCACCTGACTTACGTCGTGCGAAACTACTACCACACAGTGACTCGCCATGGCCGGGGAGGACGGACCCCGGAAGCGCAGACGCCCAGCCCACTCGTGCGAGCAGTGCCGCCAGCGAAAGGTCCGCTGCGACCGTAACGTTCCATGTGGCCCCTGTACACGCGCACGATCCGATCTCCACTGCTCCTACCGGGATAGAAGCTCATCCCCGAATTCGAATGGCATTGATATCACTACTCCGGGCACGACGCAGCGCCCGGTCAGTGCCGCCTTCAACCCATTACCACCGAACCCCCTAACCCCGACAAACCTCGGAGACACCGATCTTCAATCCAAAGTGGAACTGCCTCTGCGGGATATTCGGTATCGACTACAGTCTCTTGAGGATCGATTAACCGCTTTAACGAAGCAGTCTCAGCTACCTCGGGACGATCGACGGCTGGAGCAGGCGTTACGCGATCTGACCGAGAAAACACAAAGTATCGAACAAAGGCTCGGCGCAACGCAAAATCCTGGCTATACAACGCGTGATGATGGTGATTTGACAGTCAAGGATATACCACGACGCCTCAATGTGGCAGCCGGCAAGACGAAGCTCCTTGGACCTACCCATTGGATCCACAAGGTGGACAAAGTATGATGCTCCCTTTTTGATTTGCTTGTGTGTGAACTGAACAAGTTATAGCTCCAGGTTGTTGAATCTTTCAGTGACAGAGAATCGGAAGCCTCTTACAAAGAGCTTAAGGCAGATCTTACGAAGGTTGTCAAGGAATGTAGAGGCCTTCGGAAATCCATCAAGTCCCACCGGGCTGTGACACTGGACGAGCCTGTTCCAGATCTCCGCAGCACAATTCCACCAAAGGCAGTGTGTGACGAGCTTGTTCAAGGGTATCTTCGAACATTCGAGTTGATATATCGCGTAGTGCATATACCGGTTTTCTGGGAAGGTTACACAATTTTCTGGACGGAGCCGCAGCTGTCTCCCACATCCTTTCTGATGAAATTAATCCTCATCCTTACTATCGGCACTGCTTTTTATGAGGATCGCACCGGTGGTATCACTAATCAGTTCACGCATCTCAAGCAGAAATGGGTTTATGCGGCTCAGTGGTGGCTCACAGGCCCATCGGCAGAAACAACAGCCAGTTTAGATGGACTGCAGGTATTCTGCCTATTGCTTATAGCACGAAAAGTTAGCGGCCTAGGAACATCGCACGTGCTGTCCGCGAACTCGCTCGTTGAGATGGCAATGCGACTGGGTCTGCATATCGATCCTTCCAACTTCCCCAATGTATCCGCTTACGAATGCGAGATGCGAGTTCGCCTCTGGGCCACCGTACTTGAACTGGCCCTCCAATCATCTTTGGAGTCAGGCCTTTCTTGTCGCCTACCACAGGTGTTCGATACGCGATCGCCATACAACCTTGACGATTGTGATATCAACCCCGACACTGACCAAGTCCCTTCTTCAAAGCCTAGCGGGCAGTGGACAGATAGTTCTTTCCTGTCATTACTGCAGGAGTCCTTCAAGCTTCGGATGGAAGTAATACAGCTTGTGGCTAACCTTGGTGAAAAGTCATACCAAAGAGCTTTGAAGTTGAGCACGGATATTAGACTGACTTGCCGCAAATTGACCAATTTTGCCCAGTCTTGTACAGCCTCAGCGCATCGCCAAGGACAAGGTCCAACCGATTTCCACAAGAAATTTCTCGAAATGGAGCTTCGCAGATATATTCTTGCTCTTCATGCGCCATTCGCTGTCCAGGCTAGGAAGGATCCCCGATTTTACTACTCCCGCAAAGTTTCCCTTGAATCTGCAATGGTTATTGCGTCATTCGCCTACAACCTAAATCTTCCATCAAACCCATTAGACGACTTTTCAAGGATGACACTGGTCGCTACCGGCAGCTTCAAGGGTCCTTTGGGATTGGATATCGTATCGGTCCTTGGTCTTGAGGTCGTTACCCAATTAGAAGAGGAATCTTCAGCGCAATCCTTATTGGGCCCCGAGGATGAAATAGCGAAAGTCGCTCGAGCTCCTATCATCCAAGCTCTCGAGCATATACTCAGCCAGTTGCTGCAAATTATATCATTTGGCAGCCCCAGCTTGAAACGATATAACTTCCTCGCGGCGATACTGGCACAGATCCGAGCTATGGAATCAAATCAATGCGTTAAACGAGTAGTATATGAAACCGTAAAGAGCGGTTTGCAAGAATGCTATTCATTGTTGCAGGCAAGTACGGCAGGCTTGACCGGGAGCGCAATTGCGGGAATGCCAAATGGTACAGCCATTGAAACCACCCTAGGGTTGCCCGACCCGACTCTCGGTGAATTTGGCTTCCAACCCATGGTAAGTCTTCCAGCGGAAAAGATTCTGAATATTTCTAAATCTTGAGTAGGACCCAGCCTTTGATCTCGACCTTGCCAGCCTCTTGTGCTTCCAGGGTGTCAATGGTCCCAATAGTTCTTATATGTGACCGCCGCAATCACCGAGCCTTTGAACGCATGCTGCGCATCATTTGATTATAGCTTCTTCTTTATCTATCTCTTTGGTCTTGTCTATTTACATATCTTCCATCAAAATTGTGCTTTCCCAAGGATGTGTGACCATGTCTATGTTAAAGCAACGGAGAGGACAGAGGGGGTGAAGGTGGTGTCACAAATGGTGTCGACAGCAAATCAGCCCAAAAGTTGACGCCTTGGTCAAGATTCATCATTGGTGATGTGTCTCCAAAAGTCTGCTCAGGAGTAATTGATCGTTGCGCCGTTTCCAGAATAAGGCGACAATCCTCGAGGGCCTTTCTGGCTATCGGCAAAAGATCATGGTTTCCATCATTCCACCCGGTACTCAATGCCTCAATCTGTGTCGAAGCACAGGTGAATGCTACATATTCCTGCATTGAAGCTTGGTTCTGCTCCAAACGCCTCCGGTAAATACTGATCGAGTCTTTGATGATGCGGCGGAGCTTCGAATGGGGTTCTTGATCGGTGACCGGAAAAGCATCCTCGATCAGCTCCTGCATCAAATCATCGCAGATAGCGGACGTGGCCTGGCGCAGGACCTTCTTAAAGATGCCTTGACCGGAGATCTGCAACTGAATATAATAATTGCTTCCAGAGGAAGAATGGCCCTTGGCGGCCTTGTTGGTCAGAGGGTATGACAGCAACAGGGAAGAAGCTTCTACGCGGCCCTTGCGGGTATAGTAAAAGGAATAGTCCGACCGCGACTCGTCCGCATAAGGAGTAAGGAGAGCGAGAAGGAATCGGCGAGTCCAGAGGTCAAGAATTTTGATCTGGAACTCTGTTGGCGTGACAGAAACCGATGGTTGAGAGGTAAAGGACTGCAACAATCTCAGGTTCGAGTTGCAAGCTCGCCGAAGCTCGGCTGCCAAGTCCAACGCCTGCTGGTACGGGATAATCGTGCCAGGCGAGTACAGCAAATTCAGAATTCGAAGACGAATTCTCTGTGTCTCCGCGAGGAGTATCTGCACGGTAGAATGTGTAAAGACGGAGCGGGGCTTTGGGTCGATTAGGGCTGCTATCGAACCAAGATCGGCGTCGGTCAAGTTTGAGGGCAGTTCGGTGTTGAACCCGCCATCGCTGGGGAGGGGGGCAGGAAGCCCTGCATCCAAGCTAGCCTGCAGCGAGAGCTCGAGCAAGGTCACCCACAGCCGCCTTCGGACTTCGGCATCGGGGCCGAACATGGCCGGATTATGAATTTGGGGATCATGATGAAGGCCGAGTTTCATGGCTAAGCGCAACAAATGGTCCTCCGACAGCCAAAAATTCCGATCGCCGATCGCAATAGGGCTGGCCTGTCGACATAAGAGTAGGAGACACCCAACCTGGAGAATATCAACGTTGAGCTGTCCCTCGAGTACGAGCTTTCGAAAAACCCATTGCTGGCTATAGTGCATCCACGCCAATGCTTGAGACCGCATGCCTGCTAGACGGTCTGCTGTAGGCGATGCAGGGACAAATACCGTTCCGATGGTCATGGCTAGCAACAGTTGGCACAGGAATACGTCGCTTACACTGTCCGGCCTGTTCCAGTACTGTCTGTAATTTTGGTAGAATGAGGGTATGTGTAGGATGCGGATTGCGGATTCAAATGTATTGATGTACAATTCCAGCAGCGCATCGCAGATGGCTTGCGGTGGGATCAGTTTTGACAAGGAGACTGGGTCTGGTGACCAGTGGTGCGACCGCAGAGGCGTCTTCGACGTTGCCAGAGAGATTTCGAGATCGCGAGTCTCCCTCCACATCCGGCGTAAATCCTCGGAATCGGACCAGAACTTGTCAGGGTCACAGTTGAGAATTTCCACCCACGTATGGCCTCCCATATCCATATGGCCCTCGAAACCACCCACGGGAATGTCGACCATGGCCCCAATATCGCTATTCGAAGGCGAGAAGTCCCAGGCCAGATGCTGCGACACGGCGGGGAGGACGGAATTAGGCTCGGTGAATATGGACGAGCCCGCTGGTATGGCCGAATTCACGGAGTCTAAGGCGAAATCGTTATCCAGAGACCCGATTCCAGGTTCTTGGATCAGATCTTGATTCATCGGAAATGGCGGGGAATTATCCACTGTTGTTGCAGGTGGACTGGGATGTGATCGACCGGCATTTGAAAGCATATGGTTATAAATGCACTGCAGCCCCCCCTTCTCGCAATGGCCGCACGGTGTTGCTTGGTCACACCGGATCTTTCGTCGCCGGCACTCGGTGCATGCCACAGCTGGCCTACGTCGTCTGACTGGAGGATTCGCCATACTTTGCACCTGCATCTACAACAATGTTGCACCAATGAAACAGAAGCCAATGCTAAGAAAATGAGGCTGAGAACACCCGACGCCCAGATATGACAAGCCGGAATAAGACTTTCGAAGGATGCCAAGTGACAGCCCAAGCCGGGACTGGGCGACCATAGCTCATTAAATAGCGATATCAGAGGGCATCGCTATCACTTCCCCTACGCAATCTTTACGATACGCCTCTCAACTCAATAGGAATCTTCAGCCTTCCGTCTCCTAGGCAGAGTAAGCACTAGCAGTGAGTGGCCGTGGAGATCACTCCCAGTCGGAGCAATTCAACGACCGCAGGGACCAATTATCGTTGTCTGAATAAGGGGGACGTTGCGAACCCTATTGCGTCGGCCTGCAGAAATGATCCTTCAGGCGAGACATGCCGCGACCAGCGTCTGATCCTGCGCTAATGCACCGAGTAAGCGACGTCTGGATTCGCTGAGCCTCTAGGACACAGTTAGGACCCGGACCAACTTGTGGCAGCTTGCTCCTGACAAGTACAGATCAAATCCAATCAGATGCTCATGTTTTCTTAGCTGCTTCAGCAGGCTATACATGTGCATACTCCTTTGGCCTATGCTTGCGAAGGCAGCCGTGGCGGCCGCCGTCGCCGCTTTGGTTTGGGGGCGGAAAGGAGCAGATTATATCACTTGGCTGCAGGTCAAATCCTTCTAAGTATTGGAGAAGGGAGCTAGCTCTACAGGATTCGGAATTCCCGCTAGTTAACGTCATGGCTAATGCGTCAAGTCTGTCCGAGATTTGGGGGCGGAAACTCGGGGCTCGGACTCGGGGCCGGGGATGTGCGAAGACCGAGGAGGCAAGCGATATCTCGGCGTTGATCCTCGGGTCCGGTCTCGGCGTCGGTTAGACCGAAGTACGGCCTCGCGTTAATGATAGGGGGTTTTATAAATCCCAGAACTGTCTACAACGTCTCGCAGAGATAGTTAACTTAGTCTGAGTACTCCACCTGCGCAAGATTTTGAACAACATCATGTCGTCTGTCCGGGAGAGTTCCAAGGAAGAGTCCATCACACAACCTCCCAAGGATCCCGTGCCCGCTCCATTCCCAGATGGCGGAGCACGAGCCTGGATGGTGGCTCTAGGAGCTGGTGGTGTGCTATTCTGTACTTTTGGATATGTCAATGCCTTTGGGTTAGTCTGCTCCCTCGCTTTCCCACATAGACACTCTGCTAACCAACCTCTAGTGTCTACCAAGATTACTACATCACGCATCAGTTGAGCAACTACAGTGCCTCGGACATAGCTTGGATTGGCTCTGTCCAGACCTTCTTCCTCTTTGGATCAGGTCTCATCGGTGGTCCCCTGTTTGATCGCTATGGCGCCAAAGTAAGCTGACCAGGCCCCTCGTTGGAACAATCAATTGCTAACCGATAAAAGGTCATCTGGGCGCCCGCTGTATTCGTCATATTCAGCGTGATGATGACCAGCTTGTGTTCGAAATTCTACCAATTCTTCCTAGCGCAAGGTATTCTCGGTGGAATCAGCATGGGCTTGGCATTATCTCCAGCCCTCTCGTCCACGGCCCAATATTTTCAGAAAAAGCGCGCGGCAGCAATGGGCATCACCATCGCCGGGTCCTCGCTCGGCGGTGTCATTTTCCCCATCGCACTAGAACAGATGTTCTACTCTTCTCTAGGCTTCGCATGGGCGGTCCGCATCGTCGGCTTCGTCATGCTGGGCGTCATGTCCTTCTCGGTCATTGGCATCCGCGCACGCCTCCCGCCTAAGAAACAACGCTTCCTCAAGCTCGAGGCATTCAAGAAACCGCACTACGTCGCAACCCTCACGGCGATCTTCTTCCTCAACGTCGGCATCTTCACACCATTCTTCTACCTCCCGCTATACGGTCAATCCCACGGCATGAGCACGAGCCTCGCCTTCTACTTGATCGCCATTCAAAACGCAGCTTCCTTCTTCGGTCGTCTTGTCCCCGGCGTCATCGCCGACAAAATCGGACCGTACAACATGCTCGGAACAGTCAGTGTCATCACCGCAATCATCACATACTGCTGGATCCAAATGACAACCAACGCAACAATCATCGTCTTTGCGGCCCTGTACGGCTTCTTCTCCGGAGGCATCATCGGCATTACGCCGGCTTGCATTGCAAACTGTGCGGGCCACCCCCAGGAAATCGGCACGTACATTGGCATGGGCATGGCCGTCATGTCAGTCGCCACGCTTATTGGCCCTCCCATCAACGGTGCGCTGCTTAACGACTACGGTGGCTTCCTGCAGGTGCAGATCTTCAGCGCGACGGTTATGATTTTCGGTGGATTCTTGGCCTTCGTCGCGAAGTTGGTGGGTGGAAAGGGTGTTTTGGCGAAGGGATAAGCTTGATGTCGCCTTTTTAGATGTGAGAGTTAATGGGTTGGAGAGGAAGATTTACGGCTGCGTGCAGAGCACCAGGTAGATATACATATTCGGACTTTGGGAATCTTATTGGCGGATTAGGCGTTGGTAGAACTGTCTTTTTGTTTTTATTGTTTCGTTGAAGTTTTGTCGGCTTATCAAAACCTAAATGCCTAACGACCATCACCATATATAATAGTCCTCTTCTAGTACCTTTTCACCGTTCAGCCGTCATGACTTCTCTATAGACTTTTCCCGCTTTTAGACACCCTAAAAAGGTTAGGAGAGACTCTTATACTATGAAAAGAATATGGAAGTTGCTAGTTTAAAAATGCCTGCACTGACTTACTGGTGGTAAGCGATACCGACATAGGTCGGCGTTGCGAGAAAGCCTTTTGTACGACTTATGATGCGCATTATGCGATAGTTCCAAGAGCTTCAGAGATTTTTTAACTCCAACAAGAAATATTTGCATGTTTAAATAGATCATTGATGTATCATGGTGACTACTGTATATCAGGCAGGTAATATGAACGACAAACCAAAACAAAACCAATGAACGCCACAAAAGTAGTACATACAAATAAAAGCAGAAGTGGCCTGGAAGAGTAATGTACAATACAATCAATGAGTCTTCAGGTGTTCTCCCATGTAAGGGAACATGATCGTCTCGCCCTTCGCCGTCATCGCTTCCAAGTACCCAGTAATCAAGGGATCAATGCCAGCCTGCAAAGCGCGCTCAATCCACTCAGCCATAGAGACCTCCTCGAAGTCGCTTGCAAATAGCGCTTCCATCCGGGTCTTGAAGTCATTCATGGCAACTCTGCAGCCACTAGAATGGTGCTTGAAGTGCACGGTAGACTTGAGCTCACTATCGCTGACTTGAGAAGACCCAACAGCCAGTGCCTCAGTAGCAATCGCGTCCGCGATCTTATGAACGTCCTCAAAGTCGAGATACCCCTCGAAGTTTTCGAAGCGCGGAACAGAGCAGGTCAGCTTGGAGTACTTCAAAAGAGCATTCAGAGCATCTTCGTTTGGTGCCTCCTCGCCAATGACGGCGCACGGACGATGTATGGTAACAGGAAGTCCGTGATCAAGTCTGGCAACAGACTCAAGCAGTCGTTCACTTGCCCACTTGCTAGCAGTGAAGCCCTCAGAGCCATCAGTATTGGGTAACGACGACGAAACCGAGACCGGTGGGAGAGAGGTGCTTCCGGAGAGTAGGGTGACGCGGTTGGAAGAAATAAAATGAATAGGAATCCTGCGCGGAAGAGCGAGAGACGCTAGGAATTGTGTGGAGCCAAGGTTTGAAACGCGCAGAGAGGAATAGTTGTTCAGGCAGTGGCCGGTGCTGCCGGCATGGATGATAACGCTCAACGATGACTGTAGGCTCGCGATCTCGGTCTTCGACAATCCGAGATGGGCTTGAAGGAGATTGCCGGTATAGATGCTGATTTTGTCGGATGATGGAAGGCGGGATGTATCCTCGGCGGGAACGGCGACACAGTGTACTCGCTCGACGGCAGGGTTGTCGAGAAGGGAATATAGAATCGTTCTGCCCAAGAAACTGGTTGAACCGGTAAGTAGGATCTCCTGGCTGTCAGATCTTTCTTTAAATTGACTTTCCGAGGATTGGCGACCAGCAGCAGAGATGATGTCTTGTGTTAGCGACGTTTCGGCCTCCCAGACGATCGTTGAGAATTGGGATGATTGCTGGTCTTCACGGTGACGACTGATCCGCCTGGCCATCTGACCGAGGGTAGGGAACTGGTAGAGCTCAGCGATGGGGATCGACACGCCAATGGACTCCTTGATGGAGCCTTGGAGTCGGACGAGAAGCATGGAGGTTCCTCCTCGCACGAAGAAGTCTGATTCGGCGTCAAGTCGGGAAGGACCACCTGAGGCCGGTAGCACCTTCTCCCATAACAAACGCAGCTCCCCTTCTGCGAGGTCGAGGTTTCTCCCATTGTTGGTGCTAGAACTGACCATGGGCGCATTTCGCTGGGTTGGCAGAGGCAGAGCCATGATGGCCTTTCGGTCGACCTTGCCGTTTGCGTTGGTTGGTAGGCGCTGCAGAGGCACGACAATAGAAGGAATCATGTACTGTGGCAAGGGAAGGTCTCTGGCGAGCTGCTGCAGCCTTGAGCCGTCCACATGGTCTTGCACTTCTCCGAGCGGCACGACGTGAGCCACCAGGTAAGGCGAGCCAGAAACAGAATCACGGACGCTAACAACGGCCTCCGAGATCAGGTCATGGCCAGTCGTGAGCAAACTGTTGGCGATTTCGTCTAGCTCGATTCGCAGGCCGTTGAGTTTGACTTGACTGTCGCCGTCCTTGCGGCCCGAGAAGACCAAAGTTCCGTCCTCAAGGAGCCGACCCATATCTCCGGTTCTGTACATCTTGGTCCAACCGCGGGCAATGTCTTCTGGGCTGGCAAAGGGATCTTGGACAAATTTCGTGTTCGTTTGGTCGGGTGAGTTCAGGTAGCCGAGCGAGATGCCCGCACCCCCAATGCAAATCTCGCCAGTGATGCCAATGGGTACTGGAGACCCCAAATCATCCATGATGTAAACCGAATAGTTGGGCAATGCCTTCCCAACCAAAGACCCTTCGGTGGTGCCTTCAGCCTCTGAAGAGAGAGGAATATCATGGAATGTCGCCGCCGCGGTTATCTCTGTCGGACCATAGCAGTTCGTCAATTGCAAACTAGGATGACCTAACTGACAAAACTGCTGGACCAGCTGGCGCGAGACTACCTCGCCACCCATGCACGCGTGTCTCCACGCGTAGGGCTTTTGAAGCTGCTCTTGACCGTACCGCAGCAGCAGAGAATACTCCGAAGGCGTGGCAATACTCAATGTAATTCGTTCGTCCGCAATGATCGTGGACAGGGCCACAGGATCTCCTCTCGCTACTTTCGGGGCGATGACCAACGTGCCTCCGTTGCCAAGAGCACAGAATGTCTGTACGACGGACATGTCGAACCCTAGGGAGCTTTGTTGCAGAACGACCTCTCGGCTGAGAGCTAATTGATCCGTTTTTGCAGCGAGATGGTTGACGAAGTTTTGCTGACTTAGTAGAATACCCTTAGGTGCACCGGTACTCCCGCTGGTGTAGAACAGAAAAGACGCCTCATTTGATCGAGGCGTGATGACCGAGTTGTGCGCAGGAGTCGATTCGGTTGTGTCGTCGATATTGGCTAGTTTGCAGGTCTTTGCAAGCTCGAGAGCGATGTCTTGAGTAGAGGCGTGGTACAGCACCAAGGCGGGCTCGCAACCGTTGACGATGGTGTTGAGTCGGGCCGGAGGCAAACGTGTATCGAGGGGAGTGTAGATGCAACCAAGGCGAAGTGAAGCTAGCATGCAAGCAATGGCGTCAATCGAGGGATGAACGAGAACACCGACACTGTCTCCAGAAGAGACACCTTGGCTGGTTAGCATGCGGGCAAGATCCTCCACCCTACCGGTCAGTTGCGCGTAGCTCAACGCAGATGCTCCGTCCTTGATAGCCAGCTCGTCGGGGAATGATCTCTGGATTTTGTCAAACCGCTCCCACAGAGTGTTGGGCCAGGAGTATTCGACTCTGGGGCCCGTGGCAACTGAAAGTGCTCTTCCCTGAGCCGGCTCTATTGTGGCCGGTAGCTCCTTGATAGGGGTCGAAGGGCTGTCGGACGTGGCCCGAAGGACGTCGACGTACATCTGCAACAAAAGCTCTGTGGACTCCTTTGTGTACAGTTGCTTCTGGCTCGTCAGTTCGAGCAAACAGGTCCCCGACGCGGTTTCAGTGATGCCAAAGCTGAGATCGTACGGATTCTTCGCGTCGTCGGCGGAGGCAATTTTCATTGTGCCTTCCCCAAGGGGAACCTCGAGCATTGCACCCATGCGATAGTTGACAGCGATCTGGAACAAAGGGCTGTGCTCCGCGCTTCGCGAAGCCTTGAGAACCTCGAGAATAAGGTCAAAGGGGACATCCGAGTTGGAAAGGGCTCCAAGTATCGTGCGCTTGGTGTCGGAAACCAAGTCCTGGAAGCTGCTGCTTTCACTTGCAGTGAAGCGGACCGGGAGGAGATTCAAGAAGAAGCCCACTGTCCCTGAATGGGCTTCACTGGTCCTGTTCGCATCTGCCACGCCGATGCAGAGGTCGTTGATCTTCAGCAGCCGGCAGAGAATACTCTGAATGACGGCCAAGTGGAAATGGAAGGGTGTTGCATGCAAGGACCGGCTGGTTTGTCGAATGTGAGACACAATTCCTTGATCGAGATGGGCACTGGCGACATGGCTATCGTATGTGGTAAGCGGCTTGCGGGATTTCGTTCGAGCCATTGGCAGCAGTGGAATGACGGACGATGGCGGGGTGTGCTGCTTGCGCCAGTAGTCAAGTTGTCCGTCAAAGTCTCCTCCTTGAGCTGATTGCAGCTGCTTCTCCGTCCAGTCGATGTATTCGAGGTCAATTGCAGGAAGTGGGCGAAGCCGATAAGCGAGATCCAGGTCTCGCAAGAACAGATGCCAACTCACCCCATCCATGACAATGTGATGGTAGCCGAAGATGATGGTATGCTGGTCCGGAGACAAGGAAACGACGGTGGTCGCAAATGCTTCACCCTTTTCGAGGTTCCAGACTCGGGTCTTCAAGCGGTTGTATTCCCTCGTGACTGTCTGCTCGTTGCCGGATGGAATATGCTTGATGGAACTGGTCGGTGGCGAAAGTATTCCTTGCATGAGCGTCTCGCTAGCTGAGTCCATGAAGAAGCATGTATGCAACGACTGGTGGTGGCGAATGATAGTGTCCAGGGCATTGACGACCCGGGAGGCTGGGAGTCTTCCTTTGACATCGTAGCTCACGGTAACGTTGTACGTCGTCGGGTCATGAAGATAGTGCGTCAAGAACCAGAGTCTTGACTGAGCGAAGGAGGCACGCTCGGTGCGGACCATGTCTTGCTGGAGGCTGTGATCCAAGGCCTCTGCATCAACGTCCAGTGGCGCGGGAGTGTTCGGTTTGATGTCAGGTGTAGATGCCTGGAGACTTGGACTGGTGTGACTGCTCGAGGACGAGAAATTTCCTCGCGAATTGTCACCCTGGGTACTTGTATCGTAGTCCGCGTTGGCGGCCTCGGCATTGTCAAGAGTATCGTTGGTAACGGCGGCTGCTTGAGCTTCCATCTCAGCACTGCTAGTTGTGGCGGCAGGCACCTCCTGTTTCTCCAACTGCAATGCCAGGAACTGTCGGACGGCATCCTCGCAGATCTGAGCTGTTGTATCACCAGACAGAACTTTGAGCACGGGAACATCAATGCCGACTTCTTTGATGAACCAGCGTCGGATTTCAATCGCGAGCAAGGAGTCGCATCCCAGGTCGATGAGAGGAACATTCATGTGGACACTATTTGCAGGTAGCTGCATCATCGATTCGAGTTTCCTTGCAAATGCCTCTTGCACGATTGGTATGACGCCTTCCTCAGACACAGCCGATTTCAACAGCTGTTTCATGTCCGCGGTTGTTGCTTCTGCTTGGGTGGTCGCAGCGGCGTCTTGCATCAATGGCCGGGAGACGTAGTGAGAGAACTTCGGATTGTGCTCCCAAGGAGGTCGGTTAGTGGCGGTAGTCGAATCGACGAAGGGCTCCAATCCCAGAATGATTTCGTGTTGGCGAGAACTGTCGGCTGGACTGGCCAGGATGGTTTCTGCCATTGCATGACGAATGTCGGACTCCGATAGCGGCAGGAAGAACAGCCTGCGAAGCCTCTCCTCCATAGCTTGACCTCTACGAGCAACATATCCAACATCGGTGACCAGCCCAATATGCAAGACAGAAGCCGCAAGACCTTTCCCGCGGCGGTTGGCGGCAAGGCCGGATAAGAACATGTTTGCAGCGTGGTAGTTGGACTGGCCAGCATTGCCAATGATCGTGGCGAGAGAGGAGAAGAGCACAAAAAAGTCAAGTGAGTCGTCTTGGAAGATCTCGTCCAGGATCTTGGAACCCTCAACCTTAGGCGCGAGAGTATTATTCAAGCTGTCAGCATCCATCTCGGAGAAGAGTCTGTCCTTGAGAACCATGCAAGCGTTGAAGACTCCAGCAATGGGCGGCATCGATTTTCGAATCTCCTCAACCAGCTGCCGGACAGCATCTCTGTCTGTGATATCGTTCTGGAAAATACGAATATCGGCGATGCCATTGCACATGTCTCGTAACAGCTCCTCGTCGACACTGGGATTCCGACTAGTCAGAGCGATGTTCCGAGCTCCGTTCTCCACCATCCAGCGGCACAGTGAGAGGCCGAGATCGCCGGTCATACCAGCGAGAAGATAAGTAGCGTTCGGTGAGAATAGTGTGGCCGTGGCGAGCGGCTGGATTGCCAAGTGGACAGAGTCCGCACCCGTCCAATTCACCATCGGCAGTTGAGATGGAGTGGCAAGGGGCAGATCTTGAATCTGAATGCTCGGTCCAGGGCGCAAGGAGGTAGAGTGTGCAAGGGCAGCAGAATATGCGACTTCGAGGAGGTGACCGTCAAGCTCATGGAGCGTCATGTCGAAGATCCTGCAGTGTGTTGGGAGACACGCTTTGGGCTTCTCTGAAAGTTCGCCGGTGCAATCGATAACGGCGTCCAGGGTCTTTGGCAGAGAAGATTCAATCGACCGACGCGATGCTCTTGGGTGGATATAGGTCCAGTCGCTGAGGCAGCTCACCTTATCGGTTGAGGCGAACGAGAATGACTTTCCTGTCGACAGCAATGCCTCTGCAAAATCAGAGCTGGATTGATAGACAAGTGTCCGACTCTCAAGGGGAAGGCGGCTGCTGATATCTCTCGCCAGAAGGTGGCGGGCAGTCGCTTCGAGGGTTGCGGCATCGCAAGGCTGTTCCTCCCCGAGAGTAAGGACCATATCTTGAGGGACGTCGACGAAGTTCGCGTTCGAGATCGAAAGCGCCACGGCCGAAAGTCCGTCCTTTTGAAGAATACCCGTGCATATGTAGCATGTCGATCCACCAAAAACCGTGAGAGGTAGAGAGCGATGTACGCGAAGTCGACAGTATCCATTCTCGACAGGCCCGTCTACCACACCAGCATCCTGTACAAGGCGCAAAGAGCCAGCAAAGTCTTCCAAGCGTAAACGTATGCTCTCCAAGTCGACTGTCTTCGTGATCACTCGCCGACTGGCATTGTAGGTCTCGTTCAGTGGCGCCATAGGGAGAATCCGAGGAATGAGACGCCGCCCATTCTTGACTCGAACTTCCGGCTCTGCGCCGAACAGCATGTCCTCTGTCGAAGAAGATGAGCCGGCCTTCAACTGTAAAAGCATTTGTGAAAGGCTTTGTGCGCATGCAGCAGGTCCTTCGGAAACATCTGTATCGACGAAAAGTAAGTTCAGACCAGGCATCTCTGTCCTCAAGGCGCGCCCAATACCAACAGTCATGTTGACGTGGGCATTGTCACCGTTCGCGCTGTCAGTGGCCCAAACAACATTCCTCGTCCCGCTGAGAACATTTTGCAAGGCCTGCAGTCTCTCCTTGGTGACGGTAGTCGAGAACAATGGCTGGTCTAGCTCTTCCAGACAAATGATGTTTTCAAATCCAGCCAAGTGAGCTGGGTCCTCGTGCTGGATGCTCGCCCAGGTCTTGATGTTCTTGGTCCAGGCAGAAAGGTATTCGCGGATCTCCGAAGTCAACTGCGCGGTTGAGTTGGTTCGACCTCCAATGACAAGAATATCACCGGCAGGAAGGCTGCTCATCGATGCCGCTGGGTCCCTGAGATTCTGTACCCTCTCATCGATAGCCTGACTCACCATGAGTGAGAAAGAGTGCTTGTTGGCATCCAGCATGTCAGGCGTGAGGCAATCCAAGCCAGAGAACCCAGTTTGGCGAAGGAGCTGGTCCCATTGATCGACTGAGATGGCGGGTGAGAGAATCCTTCCGTCATCGACACCATACCACCAACCTGGAAGGCCACCCATGATGAATTGCGTTCTCAGAACATCGGGACCAGTTATCTCCATCAATACCAGATATCCACCTGGTTTCAAAAGAGCTCGAGCATGCTTCATGGTTTCCTCTAGCTTGCGCGTAGCATGGAGGACGTTCGCGGCAACGATCACATCGTACCCGTGCTCCTCAAAGCCCTGGGCGGCGACATCCTTCTCGACGTCACAGACCTTGAATTGGATCTTGCCTCTTGCATCCTCAAACTTTGCAGCCGCGTCTTTGAAGAATGCGGGCGAGATATCGGTGTACGTGTAGGAACCGTACCGACTGCCGATTCTGTCGAGGATACTTCGCGTCGTTCCGCCCGTACCAGCGCCGATTTCCAGAATATTGGCGTGGGGATACTTGAATGTGATCTGTTCAAGGGCGTCCGAGACGGCATTGTTGATGACAGAGAAACCATACCCTTCCATATAGAAGCGGTTGAGCATGTCGTCCTGCACCATGACCTCCAAAAGTTGAGTCTCGCCACGGACGACAGCGGACAAGTTCTCTCCAACGGCTTGAATGAGGCGCATATCCACGCGAGATGCATAGGGCTCGATGGCAGCGGAGATAGTCTGCCAGTCGTCATCAAGCCACTCAGGTTTCGAAATCGGATGCTGTCCATGGCGCACAGCAGAGACTTGGAATTTGACTGCGTCGAACATGCGCTGATGATACCAGGGGAACCCAGCAATTTCGTCTGAGCCGACGTCTTGAAGAAGCTTCTGCCAGTAAAACAGAGACACCCGGTCCAATGCTTCAACCAGTGGGATGTCGTCCTTGACTGCACGACTAGTCACTTCGCCAACCCCCAGTGAGACATCAGGTCCCCAAACCGTCTCCGAGAACAGGCACTTGTCGTTCTCGGGCTGCGGCTCAGACATGGACTTCATGGAGATTCCCTCGACTTGGAGAGAGGCATGGGGAGAGTCAACTGAGTAAAGATGAATGTCACCCTTCAGCAGTGTCGAGTTCGAAGTGGTAACGAACGCGTCGGCCTCCATCTGCGTTTCTCCGTCCGTGGTCAGGAAGGAAGAGTTAGGGTTCACGGCCACCCTCTCAATGTGCACCGGAAGATACGGAGCCCAGATCTCGCCACTGGCCGGCGAGGAAAAAGCAGTGTAAACTGACTGGAACGCGACATCCAAGAAGCCAGGATTGATAGTGTACTTGTCGCCCATTTCCGCGCCCCAAGAAGCCTTAACAGATGAACAATTCATGGATCGCTTTCCCTGGACTAGGCCGCGGAATATGCCTTGATAATCCAGGCCAACCTTGTTCATGGCGTCGTAGAATCTCCCCATATCTACCGGTACATTGTTTGCCGGTGGCTGGATCCTTTGTGGAAGAATATCTGCTGTTGGGTCACCGAAGTTGACTGCAAGACGGCCTGTGCATGCTTTGACCAAAGGCTCATTACCTTCTGCAGAGCAGAAGTAACAGGCAAACTCAGCTTCCAATCGATCAGCATCTTTCGTGTCGATGGTCCGAGCAGTAAAAACTGTTTCGACGCTTCCTTGCTCTGCAATTACCAATGCACGGCGCAGAGAAACGTCTTCGATCTCGAACAAAGTGGCAGGACGCCCATCCGCCAGAGCGCGTGCTGCCTCAAGAGCCATAGCCACGTAGCCGGCACCAGGAAACAAAACTTGACCCTGGAAAACGTGACCCCTAATCCAAGGCAATTCGCTGAGACGCAGTACATTCCGCCATCTGCGACTGTCATCAGAGTCATCCGGCACCCGACGGCCTAGCAACTCGTGTGGGGTATCCTGTCGTAGTCGATATTGGCGGGAGATGCGAGACTCCTTCCAGTGCTGCTTGCTGTGGTCCCAGGAATAGGGTGGAAGATCTTTCACGACCTGTGGTCGCAGACGATCGCCCCTTTCGAAGCCATTGCGGTATCCGGTCATGTTGACATAGTCCGGCCCAAGTCGCGACCACACAAAACCAACTCCACCGGAGAAAGCTTCGATCTCGTTGTCGCCGCGACGCATAAATCCAGCGTAGGCCGGGATAGGGCCATACACTGCCTTGATGGTTTGCTCCACAGGGCCTTTGAGGGCCGGGTGTGGGCCGAGCTCCACGGCGACATCGAAGGGGCCTCCATTCCAGATGGAGGTCTCGATAGCCTGGGAGAACAGAACGGGGTTGCACATGTTGTCCACCCAGTATTGGCCGGCCAAGGTCGAGAGGTCGCCATCTAACAGCTGCGTATCGCCTCGGACGCTAGAGATCCAGAGACAGTCTTCCCTGGGGGGCTTGACTTGGATTTCACAGGAACGCAATGACTTGAGGTACGGCTCAGCGCAAGGCTTCATATGATGCGAGTGATAGGCGGTGTCCGTGCGCAGGATTCGTGCGAATTTCTTCTCGGATTCGAAGAGCTGCATTGCCTCCTCAATTGCATCGATGTCTCCAGAAAGTGTGACGCTCTGAGGAGAGTTGCTTGCAGCCGCTGCGAGGCGACCGTGCCATTGAGGTTGGGCGCAGAACTCCTCCGCTTCTTCAAAGGACATGGAAGTCGCCATCATGCGACCAACCTGGCCTTGTTGCCCAGCAGCAAGTTTTGCGTAATAGCCACGGTAGTAAGCGATCTTTATCGCGGCGGCCGCATCGATCATGCCGGCTGCATAAACTGCCGCGATCTCGCCCGAAGAATGACCCACTACCGCGTCTAACTTGATGCCGGCAGACCGCAGCATGTCGACCAGCCCGATTTGCACAGCGGTGCAGAGCGGTTGCGATAGGGCTGCTTCGCCAATGCGAGATTCACCCGCTCCCTTGAGAAGCTCGTCCACGAGAGACCACGTAGGGCCGTCAGGCAAAGCAGACAGGGCCTTCTGGCATCGATCAATGGCCAAGCGGAAAATATGATTGTGTCGCAGGAGCGAGGTGCCCATCGATGCCCACTGCGCACCTTGACCGGTGAAAACACCGAGTATCCCGGGTATTTCATTGGGATTGATCAGCTGGCTTTTGACACCGGCCGTCGAACTCGTGGTTTCCTCGGACTCTGCCACAAACCGATCCATGAAGTTGAGAAGTCGTTGAACGGTGCCACCGGCGAAGAAGTTTTTGATGGGCAGGACGCTTCGCCGGGCATGCAATGTCCACACAAGACTTTCGAGGTCAATTGATGGATCGGATCTAATTCTATCGGCCATGCTGCGGACATTGCCAATTAAGGACGCACTAGAGTTGGCAGAGAACAATAAAGGACCAATGAAAGTATCGTCGGGTGATATAGTTGTCTCTCGCACCGGACTGGTCAGTGCGTCGTACCCTTCAATAATGGCATGGGCATTGGTCCCGCCAAATCCAAAACTGTTGACGCTGGCTCGCATGGGCGATGAGCCGGTTTCTGGCCAAGGCACTGGGGTTATTGGGATTTCCAGTCGGTCGCAGAAAGGAAGAACGTCTGGATTCGGCTCCTGGAAATGCATGTTTGGAGGAATAGTTCGGTTTTTGATGGCAAGAACAGCCTTCAGGACACCGGCAAGGCCCGCACAGCCTTCAAGGTGACCTATAATTGTCTTCACGGATCCGACGTAAAGCTTGCCATTGGGTACAAGCTGATCCGACACTGCGCCCGTTTCAGGTCCGAAGAAAGCGTCGTGCACAGCGCGAGCTTCTATGGGGTCACCAGCGGAAGTGCCTGTTCCATGACACTCAAAATACTGACACCGATCCTTGATAGGGTCAAGACCTGCGTCGCGGTATGTTTGTCGAATAAGCTCGGCCTGGCTTGTTGCATTTGGCATAGTGATTCCCTTGGTACGACCGTCTGAGTTGACGCCTGTGCTGCGTATGACTGCCTCGATGTGATCGCCATCCATGATCGCTCGACTCAATGGCTTGAGGAGCAAGACACCGAACCCCTCTCCTCGGGCGTATCCATTGGCGGACTTGTCCCACATCCTTGAGCAGGAGTCAGGGGACAACATGTGTAAACTAGATTCGGCAATGTACATGGCCGGGTCCAGAATCAAGTTTGCGCCAGCGACGAGGGCAGACGTTGCGTCGCCGGCACGAAGGCCTTGCACTGCCTGATGCAATGCCACCAGTGAGCTGGAGCAGGCCGTATCAACAGTGACTGACGGCCCCTTGAGATTGAAAAAGTATGATAGTCGATTTGAAAGTATGCTGATGGCGGTTCCAGTAGCGTTGTATGTAGGTAGCACTTCTGTATCTCGCAGCTGAATGTTGCTGAAATCCGAGTTCATGACACCGACATGAACAGATGTCTTCGAACCGTTCATGGCTTCTAGCGAGTAACCGGCTGCCTCGAGAGCCTCATATGCAGTCTCCAGTAATAGTCTCTGCTGAGGATCCATCCCCTCCGCCTCGCGGGGGCTGATGTTGAAGAAAGAAGCATCAAACTCACGGCAGTCTTCCGAGAGCAAGTAACCCATGCCGCGCACGTCCGTGCTCCCGTGATGCTCGCCGTCTGGATGATAGAACCGACCCAGATTCAGTCTGTCGGAAGGAAAAGTTCTTCGGAGGTCGGTTGGTTCTTTTAGACGAGCCCATAGTTTCGAGGGGCTGTCCGATTGCCCAGGAAATCGACAAGAGGAACCAACAATGGCGACTAAGTCCTGCATGTTGAGGGATAGTGTCTGATTATGCAGATTATAGAAAGAAGGTGCCGAATAGGCTGTAAAGCGAGGAGTGGACAAGAGTCGTTTCGATTGTCCTGTGCTCGTCTGTTTGAAAAATAGTAGAAACGTTGTACATCGACCGAGTATACTGAATCCCTAGAGTATACATAGGCCACCCATGGCCCCGGGATAGTGGGTCCAGCTGAATGCCCTAAATCCTGCAATCAATGTCATAGAGACTCGCCTTCAACATTGGGGGCGAAATAACGGGATAGCGGGATATTCAGCGGGATTACGGTAAATCGACGGGAAATCCACAATGGTACTCCGAGTTGCTCAAGAAGCAGCCTTGGGAGTAAAATGGGCAGCCTGTCCATGGCCGCAGAGACCTGAGTGCCTTCTGTCGACAGTGGCTTCTTGCATTCGCCTACCTGTCGCCATTGTTTTGTTCTCTCATCAATCATGCGCTTAGCCAATACGATTCTGGCAAATCTGCCATCTTTCGTCCAGCCAGCTAGTTTCCTGGATGGGTTCAAGTTTGTTCTGTCTGGCCTTCTGGTCTATTACTGCGGCTCGATCGCAGTGGACTGGGTGACCTATGAATGGAAACGCAAGGCGCTTGGCTGTGGCAAGATCCCCAGGTACCCTCATCGTGAACCATTCTTCGGCTTCGATATCGTCCTGGGTATGGCCAAGTCATTGCGCAACAACTACTTCCTCGTCTGGCTCAACAAAGTTCATGAGAATCTGCCAAAGACGTTCTTAGTGAACTTTATTGGTACCCGTTTCATATACACCATTGAGCCAGAGAATATGAAGTCTATGTCCGCAATCAATTGGCAGGATTTTGCGGTCGGTCCCATGCGGCGCAACAACAAGGCCACTGCTCCGTTTGCCGACAAGGGTGTCAATACTGTTGACGGGCATGAGTGGGAATTCAGCCGATTTCTGATCAAGCCGTTTTTTAAGCGAGAGACGTTCACGGATACCAGGCGGTTGACTTTGCACGTTGACCGGGTCATGGAACTTTTGCCAGCAGACGGTGAAACGGTCAATATCCAACCTCTCATTCAACGCTGGGTAAGTTGCCTTCATTGTTGCTGCAATGACGATTTCTGATTGAGGTGTTTCACATAAGTTCCTTGACGTAACCACAGAATCTCTCTTTGGAGAGTCGATCGAGTCATTAGTGTATCCTGAGCGAGCCCCGATATGTTGGGCAATGGTAGATGTTCTCCGAGGCCTGCGACTGCGGCTTCAGTGGTACAAGTACATCTGGCTCTTTCGCCACCAGGCATGGCTTGATGCTGTGGACGTGGTCCACAAATACCTCAACGTCCACATCGATCGGACATTTGAAGAGTTGGACGAGTGCAAGCGCCAAGGGAAAGATCCAGAGGCCGCTGATCGTAACGACCTTCTATGGTACATGGCGAACAATCTGCCGGACAAGGAAGCCCTCCGCTCGCAGATATGCTTGATCTTTGTTCCCAACAACGACACAACCTCGATCTTCATCAGCCATATCCTATGGAACCTCGCCCGTCATCCAGAGGTATACGAAAAATGTCGGCAGGAGGTGCTCTCGGTGGGCGATGCAGAGTTGTCATTTTCAGTGCTCAGAAACATGAGATACTTGAATGGTGTCCTCAATGAAAGTATGTGGCTTTCTCCCCTTGAGTTCGTTGCCCGAAAGTTAACGTTTGGCAGCGCATCGCCTCTTCCCCAACGGCGTGACCCAAGTGCGGAAATGCATCAGAGACACGACCCTGCCCGTGGGCGGAGGACCCGACGGCAAACAACCAATCTTCGTTCGTAAGGGAGACGTCGTTCAGGTGAACAAGAACGTGATCCATCGAGACCCCGATATCTGGGGCCCTGACGTCGAGGAGTTCAAGCCTGAGCGTTGGGAGAACCTGCGGCCGTACTGGAACTTTGTTCCCTTTGGTGGAGGGCCGCGTCGATGTCCGGCTCAGATGCTGGTCACAGCAGAGGCCAGCTATTTTTTGGCTCGGATGATGCGCGTCTATAAGCGGATTGAGGCGAGAGACCCGAACCCTTATGTTGGGGTGATGCGCGTGGGACCTTCGAACAAGACGGGCGTGCAGATCGCGTTGTTTAAGGAGTAAAAGAGCGAAGACATAGTTTTGGTTGTAGGAACAGAGAAGAACATCTGAATGGATATTTTTATTTGAAGCAGCATAGTTTCTTTGATGAAGTACGCTTGATGAAGGTGTACGACGCGTAGAAAAACAATTGGGTAGTCGAAAAAGCAGTGGTGGCCTGAGGGGCCAAGGCCGCACCTGCCTCAAACGCAGTCCCACTTGTCAGCGCATCATACCGCTGGGCCATAAAAACCAATTGGCTATGAAGCCTGTCCTTATATACCAACACCACTTGAGGATCACTCTGAGACTTACAGAGCCCGCCACCGTTGTCATCACGCCTACGCAGTTTTCCTGCGAGCTAGTCATCTCTTCTTTATACCGTCTACTGTCGTATAATTCTACTCAATTGGCATGCACGGTATCGCTCGAACTATATCACCATAGGCGAGTGAACATTTAAATATTTCTGGCTTCCCATGATCTCGTCTGACGAAATTAGGCTAAATTCTAGCTCATAAAACCGCTTGCTCTCTCATCGCATCTACTCGTTCATGTCGACTCGAATAATCATGCTCATTTCCACTTGCCTTAGCCAGAATCCAGTCTGCTGTGTGCTGGCTGTCAATCCTGTTGCCATGCCATGAAACAAACCCGTCCGGTCGAACAAGAACAAGAGCGGCTTCCCAAACCTCATGAGCGTGTGCTTCTTCTGGTAGCCGAACAATCTCAAGAGGCAAACCTTTCTCCTTGGCGTTCTGTCTCATGCAGTCAACTGCGAAAGCGACTTCTTCGGCTTCCGAAAAGGCAACAAGAGTGAAACCGTCGCCGAATAGACGATACACCGGCGTTCCGTCCGCCAAATACACATGAGGCGCTCGGAAGCCGGGCATGGTCGTTGGAGCATACTTCCTGGGGTGAAACTCTGGCGGAGAGAGACCTGCGTCAAGAGCACCAGAGACACAGAGGTCGGAGGCATAGCGGTACCCCATCTCAACCCCGATGCTCTGGTTATGGCCGTCGTGTGTCTGAAGGTAGGAATGCATAGCTGCTCGCATCTCACGGCCTTCCACGCTGGGCGACTCGATGATGTCGGCATCGAGGCTCAGTGCGGCTGACATCTTCATCAAGTTTCCCATGTGCACTTTCGACCACTGCAAAGCTAATTCTCCCACGGGCCTGCGTTCTTGCTCGTATGACGACAAGGCCGCTGGGCCACCCCATCCTTGCATCACGGCCGCCAATTTCCAGCCGACGTCGTAGCCGTCTGCAATACCGGTGTTCATGCCGTACCCACCCGTTGGAACTGTCTGGTGGCATGCATCTCCGGCGATGAAGATGCGATGTTTGGGTCCTGCATAGGAGCGTGCAAGTGCAACATTTGGCGTCCACGTTGAGCGAACAAGAACTTCATCTATTTTTATCGGGAATGGCTGACCACTCATGCCGCCGAGAAGGTCATAGACAATCTCCTCGGATGAGAGCTGAGCGTGATCCACGTCGGGTTTCATGAAACGATGAACAGTCCATGTGTCAATCTCATCTTGGGCAATGACAGCTCCCTTGATCGAACCTCCGTCACCCGCAGCATTGGGAAAGAACAAGTGCCAGAACTGGCCTTGCTTTTGAATACGCGAGAGATCCTTAGACTTGAAGTGTATGAGGACAGCGTACCCATGGCTAAGATCCAGTCAGCGATCTGCCTCCACCTTACTTGCGTCAATCTCGCAGAAACTTACATCGGCCCGCCATCCAAGGGGATATCCAGACTCTTGCGTATAACACTATGCGCGCCATCACACCCAACAACAAAATCAGCACTGATCTTCCACTCTTCGCCCGTATCTGGATGAACAGCTTGCACCTCCGCGCCGTTATCCAGCTCTACAGCACTGGTAACCTTCCACCCAGCACGAAAGTCGATGAGCGGATTCTTCATCCCCAAGTCCTTCAGCCAGGCCTCGAAGATCTCCTGCGACACACGCAGCCACGGCTCCGAGGGCATACTCCCGTCATTCTGCTGTCTAATCTTCCGCTGAAACTCGTCTGGGCTCGGCAGATCCCACGAAGTTACAGCCTTTTCTGCTTGGAGGCCGCTTGAGAATAGACATGTGAATGGACAATGCGATGGCACGGCGACCTTGCGCAGGTCCTCTGCGATGCCTAGTCTCTGGTATATTTCCATCGACCGAGCGTTCGTGAGGTCCATTTTCGGCCATTTGGTTGTCGTGAGGTTTCGCTCGAGAATCACACTGCGTATTCCATATTTTGCTAGAGTTGTGGCTGTGATGAGGCCGACGGGACCACCGCCGACGATAAGGACGGTGTTGGGAGGTAGGGCTTCACGAGGCATGTTGATGTCTTTGCGCGACAAACTGGCTCGTGGTTTGATTAACGTTAGCTGGGAGATGATGCTACGCAATCAAGCCTTTAAAACGGCTACACTTTTTCTTTCTATTGATGGCTTACGCTGCCCAAGCGGTGATCGCCACATCTTCGGTGCTGCGATGCGTATTTTCCGATGCCTACGGAATATTCAGCCCCCCTGCGTTGGCCTTCGGGATTTAGTCGCGCGAGGTCCGCAGTACTCGGGAAATGTGCTAAGTGGAGTCTAGGGCAGGCCACAACTAATTCTAGCAGTAGAGCTTTCGACACCGTTAAGTCCTCCGCTGTAGGTATGCATAATGGTACCCTACCTTTACAGCACCTTGGAACGTGCACATTGCTGATGGAAGTCCGTATTTGATAGCTCTAATGATAAAGGTCTATGGGGCTCTGTTGCTTTGACTTAGGTCTAAATTAAGGCATATTAATGTACATTCAACTAGAGTTTCATTTCGCGATAGCATAACGTCAGTCTTTTCACTCTAGTGACTAGCCACCTCATACACCAGCTTCTTCCCTGAAACCTCCCCTCTCTGCAACAAGTCAAGTCCCTCGGACACGCGGTCCCACCCACCAGCCCTCAGCTCCAACGTATGCGGCTTGATCTGACCCTGGTCAATAATCTTCTGAGCGATCTGAAACCACCTCGCCGCAAACTTGCGGTCTTGCGGACACGCATCCCTCTTGAACGGCCTCTTCCATGGAATCGGCTGGTTGTATATCGTCAAACTAAGCACCCAGTTTGGCTTCACGCTCCGCCGTGTATGGCCGCGGATCGGGAACGGGTCGAGACTGAGGTATCGGCCTCCCGAGGGTCCGATCGCCTCGTAGCAGATTGCCATCGAGCGTGTATCAGTTATGCAGTCCAGGGCATAGGTTAGTTGCCCTTGTGAGAAGTCGCGGATTTGGGGACCGCATGTTGGGGAGTGGTAGTCGAATGCTGCTGCTGCGCCGAGGGTCTTGACGAGGGCGAAGTTATGGGGGGAGCAAGTCGCTATTGGCGAGTAGCCGGACCTGGGTAATGAGTTAGGGCATGAGATTAGGAGATATGAAGATGGTGGTAACATACCGTGCAAGGATCTGTATAGCAAGCGTACCTGTCGCCGTGGATCCACCATAGACCAGGACATACGGACGTGTGCCCTTCAGAGAGGACTCAGGTACCATTGACAACTTCAAGCAGTGGTACAGTGACATTCCTACGGTCGCCAGCCCAACACCCAGCGTAGCAGCCTCGTTGTAAGACATGTCCGAGGGAATCTTGAAGAGGAGGTCGGCCGGGACAGCGACGTACTCCGCGAACGCGCCATTGTCTAACCTGCTGGGGTTATTGCCAAACACACACCCAGAGACGCGGTCGCCAATGGTGAAGCCATTGGTATCCAAGCCGGCTGTCACAATGTCACCGGCGAAGTCGCACCCGATGGTCGCCCCGGGTGTAGGCGACATCTCGGCTGATTTGGCATCGAATGGGTTCAGAGCGATGCTCTTGACGTGCACTAAGACCTCGCCATCTTGGAGGGTTGGAATTGAAGTCACAACTGCGGCAATACGCCCGTCCGGGGTGATTTTGAGGGCGGTTTGTTGCTTGGGTGGGAACATTGTGGCTCTATAGTCGGGCTTGGATGAATACGTAGTTGCCCAGAACAGTGAACAAGGGATGCAGAATGTATTAGCAGATTCTCTTAGAGCCTTGAGCTCAATGAAGCTGCCTTGCCTTAGTATCTCCAACTTCGCTCCTCATCGCCGAGAGCTCGGGGAATTGAGCCATCGCCACAGCTGATGGATTTTCCGAATTGACTGCGCCTCGCCGTGCATATATTGATTAAGGCCGGAATAACGGCCAATCGCTCGGATTATTGAGAGTGAGTATGCCATGGAGTGTCAGAGCCCGTTGCTGGAGCTTCGTAGAAAACAATTGCCAGCCCCAGAGCAGATTTATCCCTCAATCGCCAAGACACGCTCCTGCCTTCTCCCGCACCATGAGCTTTGTCAACAACTTTGAGGGCCAGAGAGCCAGCTCTCCGGTTCTCAAGCTCTTTGCTGTGATATTTCTGATCATACTCATTCTCAAAGTTCGTGCCAGGCATGTGACAAGGAGAATCACAAACAAACACGGCAAGCGGATATGCGAGGTCCCTGGGGACGCCAGGGTGTCGAAGTTCGCTTTCAGGTAGGTCAAGATCTTGCGAAAGATTCCTCTGCCAGGAGCTGGGCACGCTGACAGACGACTTATTAGCCAGCAGCTTTCTGAGCAGGGTAAGACTCTGGCCGGAGACGAGCCCTTCATCATCCGCAATGGGCGAGCAAGAGAGCTCGTTGTCACCAAGCCCGAGCACATCTATGACTTTTACAAGGGTGATACTAAGCGTACGACTCAACTCAATCCGCGCTCTCGAAGGTGTACTTATGCAATATCTGCCAGATCACCCGAAGCCGCCGAACCTGAACATGGGACATTACTTTAGCGGGTAGGCCATCATCTTCTCACCTAATGAAGAACAAGCCATGCTGAAGCAAAGGCTCATAGGATCCTAGGAGGTGCAGTCGGTGTCCACGCAGGGGAAAGGTGGACGGTTATGCGTCGATATTTCGATCCCGAGTTCTCGTTTCAAAGCGCTCGGGGAGCGATTCCCAAACTCACCGCGGGCATCGACAGCTGGCTCAACGGGTTACCGAAACTAGGAACACAGACGGACAATGGGTTTGCTATGGATATCAAGAAACCCTGTCGGTTCTTACCTTTCAGGCTTGTGGCGGAGTTTATCTATGGAGAGGTTTTTGACGACAAGGTACTTTGACTTGTCTCTCGATAAGGGACACGGCACATAGTCTATGATCTGGGAACTGACTTTGCGTTAGCTTTTCGCCGCATTATTGGAACTCAATACTTTGCACGAAGCGATTCTGCACGATGTGATTGCCAACAAGCGTCTGACAACTAAGCTAGGTTCTTGGATGAACCGCCAGGCTGCTGGGCAGATGAAAGTGTTCCAGTCCAGATGGAAGGGCTTCAATCTTGATATTATCCAGACTGCTCGCGAGGTGAGTTGTGTCAAACTGTTGATTTTGGCTGGAGAGACAACTCATACCCAAAAAGGCATCCGCGGTTTGTCCTGCTGAGAGGATATACCGAGGTGTTGAAAAAGGTGAACTGAAACTAGACGAGGTAAGGTTATCTCAAAGTGCTCCCTGTGGATGCACGGTTGACACTTAATACAGTTCTTGCACACCCTAGACGAAATCCTTTTCGCCAACGTCGATGTCAGCTCTGCGGTCCTCAGCACTATGTTGCAGCATCTTGCTTCAGACCCAGCTTTTCAGCAGAAGTTCCGAGAAGAGATTCAAGAGCAAAATCAGGATGGCACTCGGACCTACGACACGGATGTCGAGCTCGAGAAGGATAGCTGGAAATATCTCTCGAAAGCAGAAACTCTTTTGAACTTTGCCATCATGGAAAGCATGAGGTTGTCACCGGCTTTTGGTAAGGATCCCTGTTCTCTTTTCCCTATACATCGTCAGATAATTACTGTCGGACCGCTAGCTAACATGAACGCGACAATAGCATTCTCGCTTCCCGAATGCACGGCCGTCCCCAAAGAGATCGGTGGCTACCAAGTCCCGGCACGATGCCCTGTCGTGATAGACGCTAAACGCCTGAACGCAGACCCCGAGACCTGGGGCAAAGACGGAAATCAGTTTCGCCCGGAGCGATTTCGGGATATTCCGGCCGCTAAACGTCGCTATGGGTTCATGCGGTTCGGGGTTGGGGCGGCTAGTGGAAGATGCTTGGGAAAGCACGTGGCTGATACTCTGTTCAAATTGACGGTGATGGAAGTCTTGCAGCGGTATAGTCTTCATTCGTTCAACGACGGGCTTGAGGTTGAGATGAGGGCTATCACCATATAAGCAAGTCTTAAGGAAACGCGCCTGAGACCGAAAGCCCTACCTTGTGTGGATTGGGCAGAAGACGCGCCACACACAGAGAGCTCTAGGAAGAACATTCAGTCCACTGATACCTAACTACACACCATATTATCTTGCCAGATTTAATGTATCATGACTAAGAAAAAAGCACGCGATATGATTCAAGTGGGGTATTTCTAATATATATACACGATAGCGAGATTTAAACCGGTTCTCGCAGGACCAAGACTAACAAACCAAAACCAAAACCCTAAGATTGTACGCCTTCACCCCAGAGAATGTTGATCTGGAACCACAAGTTCCCTGTTCAAGTAACATGCAGATTGTTCAGCGTATGCACCCTCGGCGGACGACCCAAGTCTCAATGTCTCAATGTTTATTGCGACGCCTGGCCATTATTGCTCTGGGCTCCGGCACTATAAACCGCAACAGTCAGAACCATGTCCACATCACTTTTACTGTGGTAGGCAGAGGCAAGCACTCACTGGTAGATCTTCTTAGCAACAAAATAAACCCCCGTTCCAACAAGCGCGACCTTAAGGAGCCCTCCAAGTCCCGCACGACGGGGCCCAAAGCCCACGCCGCGCATGTAGTTCATGTTCTGGCGGTAGCCGTAGCGGCGGCCCGGGCCTGTGAAGGAGGGGCTGAAGGGGGCGTTGGGGGCGTAGTTGTAGGAGGGGTGCATTTTTGATATTGTGTATGTATGAAGCTTCAGTTTTTGGATGGATAGTAGTAGTAGTGTCAAGAAAGAATAGGAGGGGAATGACTTGGATGGGGTGGAGGGTAAGCACTAAGCAATATATGCGCTGGTTGTTAGGCCGAGTCCGAGTCCGGGCCCGAGATCTCGGAGGACCGAGCTGGGCTTATCCCCGGCCCCGAGTTATTTTCGGGCGAGGGATCGCGACTGCGTCAGCTCTGGCCCCTGTGGGCGATGCTATGCGCGATGATATCAGCGGCGGCTTGCTGCTGCGTATGATATAACAGCTGGCAGCTCGCCTCCTCGAAAACGCTTACTCGGTAGGGAATAGCAGGAGGGCTTTGGGGACAACCCGGCAGATGACTTGGTTCAGGCCACGGTCAAGGCTTGTTTACTCAAGCTCCGCAAGACCTTCAAGCTCGAACCCCCCTTCTCTGCCCTCGCTTTCCAACTTCATAAATCCCGGCGCAGCGCGCTCGATCTCCGTCGCCCATAACTCTCGGCTCCCCCATCCGGCATACTGGAACTCCCCTCGATCTTTGACGCCCTGCAGGATATCGAGAATGGGGAGATCCAAATTCAACCTTCGCAGCGGTTAGTGGTGTCGATATATTACTACGTTGACCTTGATTGGGAACAAGTTGAGAGAACGTACGGTTGATTCTGATGCGCACGCCCACCGATCCCGGTGTCAATGAGCTCCTTTAGTGGCCACCCGTATCCGAGATAGAAGATCATGATTTGGGTCAGGTTGAAAGAGCGCCAATGCGTCACGTGCGCGATCTCCCCGTTCGCCTTGAACTGCACGACATTGAGAAGCCCCGTATCGAGACTCTCCGCATCGAGAATGTACCAGATGCTGTCGTACTCCGAGTCCGGGGTGAACAGGGCGGTGCCGGCGCGAGTCATGGCCACGGCGCGGAGATCAGCGGGGCGCAGGAAAAGCGAGGCGAGGAGGTTTTCGAGCTTGACGGGGGTATTCGCGGCTCGTCCTCGGCCGGCTTGGAGCTGGGGCTGTTCTCTGGGCCCTCGTTGGCGGGCATGAAGATGGGGAGCTGGGACTGAGGGCCGTCGGCGACTTGGTTGAAGCTGAAGGGGTGGTAGAAGTAGCCGTCTTGGACTATGTACAGGAGGATGAGGATCTTGAGGAGATGGGTGTAGTGCTTCTGGTTGGAGTCTCGGGTTACGGGCGCGAGACAGACGAATCGCTCTACCGCTAGGGTTCCCTGGGAGAGAATTACTGGGGCTGGAGAAGGGTCTGCTGTTGCGCGGTCATGGTAGGACTGCACTCAGTATGAGTTAAACTTCCTGAGAGGGGTAAGCTGGAAACTGACATCTCGGAAGCGTTGATCTGCTGTAGCCCATTTCTCCATGAGGCTGTATCTGTGACTCAAGCCATCTTTGGTCTCTACCCATTCTTCTTGGAAGGGTTTGTTAGTCATTATCAACGTGCATAATGCAAGACAGCTTTACAGATACAAATTGTCTCCAGCCCTTTGTTTCCTCAAGGGCTTCTTCCTGGGTAAGATCTCCATCTGGGTGAAGTTGAACATTTGATGGAAGACATGATGGTAAGTGAGGCATTTCTTATGTTTGTTGAGAAGAGCTTCGTTGTATAGCATAGGAAGAGAGACGATTAGATATTTTACACGGAGCAGGAGGGCATTTTGTGTCCTTATGTGATTAACTCTGTGCAAGCTTACTAAACAATATACTTATTTATGCACTCATGGGGCTTTCCTCGGGCCAATGATGAATTCCCCGTGTGCTCGGTCCATACCTCTCGCCAATCTCCATTTCCTCATCGATTTGACCTTGGCTATGTTACGATTATTACTATATGCCCCAGAATACTCACAGAAGATGACGTTGATGAGGCACATTGGCTGCACATCATACTCCGGAGTACAGCGGGACGATGTCTGGACGCCTGCGCAGCTGAATCAAATGGAATCAGACCAATGCATACGGCGACGCATATTTCAGCCGCATTATTATTGTCGCAGTCAGCGCCAGCCTACCTTATTCCAGCCCAAGGGCCTCGCCTAGTCATGACGCAGTGTCCGTGGACCACAGCATGAAGGCCTTTGGTGCTCAGCCACGATTGCCCCACCACGATGCGCATCACCGACGACACTTGCCGAAGAGTCAAGACGGTTGACTAGCGTTTCATGGAGTGTGGCTTGGTCGCAGCCCGTTAGGCTGCCACATATAGAGGACCTTGCGATGCAGCAGCAATGATATGGTGACGATATTCGCAGTTTGCTGGAAGCCGCCCAGTGCACTATGGACGGTATCCGAGGATGCCCGTAAGACACCGGATTGGCCACGGTCTCGAACTCTCCTGTTGGGCTGCTGCTGGCAGGATGATATGGAACCCTCAAGCTGCTAAGACGGATGGCGGGGCAATGGGCGGCGAATGAGACCACGAGGGGAGCTGACCGACCTCTCCCCCTCATCCCTCGGCGATCTGTTTCTGCCTTTTTGACGTCGCGATATTTTTATCAACGGCTATAAGAGGCGCCCATCCTCGCCGTCTGACATTTTCACTCCCTTTGTCTTCTTGGATCCCCAATCGCCCATTCTTGATCGATCATCGCGGCATCATGTCCTATAACCAAGACCACCTGGCCTATGGCAAGTATCATGGCCAGGACTCCGAGGGTGCTGGCGAAGAGAACTCCAGGAGTCTGGTGGGGGACACATTCAACATGCTGAAAAGCAAATACAAATCACATCAAGGCTCTCAGGGTTCAGCACCAGGAAACCAAAACCAATCCCCCCAGGGCTATAATCAAGGCGGTTATGGTGTACGTTCCACGGATCCTGTCAGATATACATCGGCTGATTATCTCGCAGGGCGGACAGAACTATCCGTCGTACAACAGCCCCGGCCTTGACCAGGGCCCGAACCAGAGCTCCGGCAAACCGCCGAAGCAAGACAAACCGTCCGGCGGTTTGTTCGGGAAGCTCCAGGGCGTTGTTGCAGATCTCGGCGGCGAAGTCGCCCAGCGATTAGGGACAGCCATCGACCCGCAAGGGTATGCGCAATATGGAAAGCCACAGTCGCAGTCGCAGTCGCAGAATAGATTCGGAAGTTTTGCGCCGGAGCGTCAGGGCAATGAGGTCCAGTGGTATGTCGATGGGTGCTCGTATTTCTATGCGGTCTCCAAGGCCCTGGAAACCGCCAGAGAGTCTGTTTGGATTTTGGACTGTAAGCATTGTGTAAAAAGGTCTCCTATCAAGCTGACCATCTATTAGGGTGGTTGTCCCCGGAACTCTACCTTAGACGGCCTCCGGCGAAGAACGAGCAGTACCGGTTGGATCGGTTGCTACAGGCTGCGGCGCAACGCGGAGTTAAAGTCAACATCATCGTATACAAAGAAGTCACCCAGGCGTTGACTCGTATGTCACTCTCCCGTCCATGGCCATATCATGCTAATGAGTTACAGTGTCATCGGCCCACACGAAACACCACCTAGAAGCCCTTCACCCCAACATCGCGGTATTCCGCCACCCCGACCATCTCCCAGACGGACAGGGTCTGGCAGCCTCAATCACTTCGTCGCTCCAGAACCTCTCTCTGGACGCCTTGAAGCTAGGGAAGATGTCCGTTGATGCTATGAAGGGCATCTACGGTATCCACGAGGGTACCATCCTCTACTGGGCTCACCATGAAAAGCTTTGCATAGTCGACGGGGCAGTTGCCTTCATGGGCGGACTAGACATGTGCTACGGCCGCTGGGACACTCACCAGCATTCCCTTGCCGACATCCACGATAACCCCGCTGATATCGTCTTCCCCGGTCAGGACTACAACAACGCCCGAGTCCTCGACTTTACCGACGTTGCGCATCCCGATCAGAACAAGCTTGACCGGACGCAGACTTCCCGCATGGGTTGGTCCGACGTTGCAGTCAGTTTCCACGGGCCGGCTGTGGAGGATATCCGTCACATGTTTGTCGAGCGTTGGAACTTCCTGTACGACATCAAGTATCAGTCACGTAACGACTCGCGGTTCTCGAGGTTAGCGCTCTATGGACACCCTGGCTCGTCCACCCATCAGCCCCAGGGACAGCAGGGATCTCATCAGCAGCAAGCGCCTTATCAGCATGGTCAGCAGCAGCCGGGTCAGCAGTATTCTCAGCAGCCTGGCAACACTCAGCAATCTCAGTACCAGCCAAGTCAGTACCAACCTGGTCAGCAGCAGTATCCCGCTGCATCGCAGCCTACTGCCCAGTCACCGCAACCTAGTTGGAACCAGCAGCAGGCACATACTCCTCAGCCTGCAGCTCTGTCGCCTCAGCCCAGCTGGAACCAACAGCAGTCTCACAGCGGCACTCCACAGCCTGCCGCTCAGTCGCCCCAGCCCAACTGGTCCCAGCAGCAACAGCAAACAGGGTATCAACCGTATCATCCCGGTCAGTCGTACTCGCCTGCTCAGGGTACCAGTGAACTGCCTCCCACAAGCCCACAGCCAAGTTGGAACCAGCAGCAGCAGCAGCAAACTTCGTACCAACCCGGCCATGGCCAGCAGTCGCAATATGGAACTCAGCAGTCGTATGGAACTCCTCAGGCGGCCCAGTCGCCGTATTCTGGTCAATCATTCCCGCCTCCTCCCCCTGGACCGCCTCCTAACCAGGGCTCTAGCCAAGCTCAATCGCCATACTTCCCACCTCCCCCTACCCAGGCTGGCCAAGAAAACCAGCACTCGAGCACTCGTGGTTTCTCGGAGGACTATAGCGAGGACAGGGGCGACCGCGAGAGGGCGTCTGGCGGGAAGCCGGGCCATGGATCGGCATCGAGTTTCGTGCCTCGTCGATTCCGAGACAACTTTGATTCGCTTCGTGGTGAGCTGGCTGGCCAGATTCATCAGTACCAGGACCGTTTCACTAGTGGTGCTCTAGGACGACCCCAGCAGCGCGGTAATATGTCTTGCCAGATCGTTCGTAGCTGTGGTAAATGGAGTAACGGCACGCCGACTGAGCATTCGATTGCCGATGCGTACTGTGAGATCATCCGCCACAGTGAACATTTTGTCTACATCGAGAATCAGTTCTTCATCACAGCAACTGGTGACAAACAGAAGCCAGTGGGCAACAAGATTGGTGCTGCCATCGTTGAGCGTATTCTCCGTGCGGCCCGTGCAGGTCAGAAGTACAAGATCGTCGTTGTTATTCCGAGTGTTCCGTGCTTCGCCGGAGACCTGGGTGACGAAGCTGCCCTGGGAACTCGTGCGATCATGGAGTTCCAGTACAACTCGATCAACCGCGGGGGCAACAGTATCATGGAGCTAATCGCAAAGGAGGGGTACAACCCAATGGAGTACATTCGGTTCTACAACCTCCGCAACTATGACCGTCTCCGATATACCGTCCCCAAAGCAGCTCCTCAGACTGGAGGGTTTGGACCCGAACACCGTCCGGCCTTTGACACCTCAGCTGCCTATCAGTCCTATCCCTCTGCTCCTGTTGCTGCTAAATCTGGAGGGCAGTGGAATACCGTCAGCTCGTGCTACATGCTGAACGGGCCAGATCTGCGCAGCATCCCCTGGGAGGGTCCAAGCGAAGCGGAGATCGATGCATTCGTCACAGAGGAACTCTACGTCCACTCCAAGGTAAGTCCGCGGGACCCCGCTTTCTTCTCGGCTCTATCTAACGAAGTAGGTCATGATTGCCGATGATCGCGTCGTTATCTGCGGGTCCGCCAATATCAACGACCGCTCGCAGCTGGGAGACCACGATTCCGAAATTGCCGTAATCATTGAAGATAGGACTCCAATTCCGTCTAGGATGAATGGCCAACAGTGGACGGCCTCTCGATTCGCCTCGTCGCTGCGCCGCCACCTGTTCCGTAAACATCTGGGTCTGCTGCCCCCGCAGAATTACGAGCAGGTTCACGACCAGCACCACTTTGACTTTGAGTCCCCTGAAAGCCAAATTGTGGCGGATCCTTTGGCGGACACTCTGCTCAGCATGTGGAACACGCGCGCCCACACCAACACCGAAGTCTTCCGCGAAATCTTCCACTCTGTTCCTGACGACACTGTCCGGAACTGGGGCTCGTACAAGGAGTTCTACGGGTACTATTTCAAGAACGCGGACAAGCAGGCCTTTGGCGAGAAGATCGACGGCCCGCCCGCAGCGTACAAGTACGGGCACGTAGTTTCTGAGAAATTTCCCGGGCCAGAGGGCGTAAACCGAGTCAAAGAACTGCTCAGTCAGGTGAAGGGGACGCTGGTGGAGATGCCGCTAATGTTCCTGTGTGAGGAGGATGTGGCTGAATCCGGGTTGACGCTTAACGATCTGACCGAACCACTGTACACCTAGCAAGTTCAGTTCCAGTGTTTACCTTGCAATGTCCAATCTCCTTGTTCTCTGCGACGTTTGGCTGAGTTTTTGTTTTTCTTTATGCTTCTGGAAAGTCTCTTTGGGCGTCAAGCTTGATATTGTTGTGCGAGAACAATCTGTAGTTCCTTTCCTCTGATTGGTCAATCCAACCTCACTTGCAGTGTTCTGCAGTTCTTCTTCATCCTGGCTGAGTCTATCTCTGCCTCTACCAATTCTCTGGTCGAGTCCTGCCTTTGTCCTACCATCGCCCGCGTACCTACAGACTTTTAACCCAGGGCGTCATTATGGTCCGTCTCAGGAACATACCCTGGCCCGGGAAAACAGAGCAAGAATCGCCTTCGACCCCTTGGCAGCCCAGTGAGTCACTTTTCTCTTTCTCTGCACTATTGGCTTCTTCCGGGAGAACAATATCAAGCCATTGAGACCCGCCACCAGCGCCCAGTCTTCACTGCCGGCATTCATCCCCTCGTCAAAAATACCACGCGGCCAAGACACGTGTGCCTGGGCGATTGTTCTCCCCCATTGCGTCTTTCATCTCGCCACCGTCAATGTGGATGGTCAGGGGCCGGATGCATTGATGCTCTGACACTCTGCGTTTCTGGATGCGGCATTCTATCCTCCTCAGGTAGGGATGGGGCCAGCAAAGACGTGATGTTTGATGGGGGCCAGCAAGAGCATAAATATACCCGTCTCCCTCCCCCAGGTCTGCTTCTTTTGCTCTCCATCCGCTATCATCCTCTCTTTGAACCGAAAGCAGATACAATCTTTTGCTCACGCAATCAAATCAATCAAAATGTCTCCCGTTGAGTACGCTCCTGTCTCCAAGGGTATGTCTCTGCCTTCCTGAGTTTTATCTCTGCATCTCTCCATTCTCTCAGCTATTTCTCTCCCTCTTTAACTATATTGACAATGCTTGAATAATACTGACTTGCTGCTACAGCCTCCCCCGGCGCCGGCTGCGTGATTATGTAAATAATCCCCCGGAAACCCCGATCCTCGCAACCCAGATCACACCACCCGTTCAGTCAAATACGCACCACCAGCATTCCACACGACCCTCATCAGCTCTGTCCTCCTCACTATGAGTCTCGTCCACCTCCAATCGCAGCCCATGACACCGCGAGCGCGTCCCGCTTAACGCAGAACGAAGCAAAAAACCATCAAAACCACACAAAAATCACATACCAAGATCTATATATATCTCCCTTGCCCGCGAGAAGATCATATCCGGCTACACTCTTTACGACCCCGATGAGAAATGAACCGAAAGAAGTTCGAAAGACCGCAAACCATCCTTCCCTCTCTCTGCCTATCCGCTGCACCCTTGCCGCTTGCGACTATCTGCCGCTGATGGGGTGCGGAGAGCTTCATCTACCTCTATCTCGCCCTCCTTTACTCTCAACTGCTGCGATTGGACGACAACTTCTACAACTCTTGCTTTGCTGCTACGATACGCTTTGCTTGCTTGCTGGGATAGAATGGAATGGACTACTGGTGGCCGGTGCGATCTGGGCCGTCATGGCTTTTTTATACCACAGCATATCTTTTATACTACTTCTCTCTCTTTTTTCTTCGTTGCTTGATAGGTTAGGTTGCGCGTTGGAATGGACTTATATCTTTGCGAGAATTTTTTCCCTCTTCGCTTGTATCTTGTATCTTGGACTTTGTAGGTGGTGGTGACGTGTGTAGGCGCGATGTAGGGTTCGTTCGTCTGTAGTGCGCAATGTAGCAGAATCACAAGTATGTTATAAGTATTCTTGCTGTAGGCTTAGTAGAGGTTGACAGTTCCCTGGCTGTACTAATCTCACTTACACTTGTACGATGGGAAGGACGAAATCACAGCAGTAATAGCGCAGGAAAGAGCTATGGGAGGTCCAGTGTAGCTGGGGTGGACATCTGCCTTGGCTCAGGCGTGGGCTCGGTGTAGGCTAGTATGCCGCGGCTGATACGCAGGTAGACTACCCTCAGTATCTACAGATAGCGTACCCATAGGTAGCCTAGGCTGGGATCGCTGATGGGGCACTACAAGGCCGAGGTCGGGATGGAGAAGGTGGCTGGGAACTGACCTACATACATAGGCACCAATCCTCACTAGGCCAGGCAGAGAGCCGCAATCGTTCAAGTGTGCAATCATCACTTTGAGGGCGCCCAGTTTGTATGAGAGAAGAGAAAATGAGAGCAACTGGATTGAGCAAATTTGAGAGTGATTTGGTAGGATATCAACAACTGAAGCAACAACTTTTAACTCAACGAAGCTATAAGTACGGTAGTCTTCACTCATCTGGTCATACATGGAGTAAACATATCAATGCTGTAATATATGTGACAAAAGCTAGCTAAGCAACAGAGGTCTCCTTGCGGATCGCGTCTACTCGCGCAATGTCATCAGCACTAGGTTCCTGCAGCTCTGCCTCGCCCACGACAAAGGCCTCGCTCACTGCGTCCTCGACCTGTTCCACGATGTGTAGGACCAGGTTGACAGACCGCGCTGTCCCCACTTGGACCATGTCCTCGCCTACCGAACTCTCGATCTTTCCGTCTCCGCCGTTCGCCGTCAGGTCAGCTGTGAATGCACCGCAGATTGCTTTCAGAGGCTCCAAGAAGCGGTTGCGGAAGTAAGCGTAGGTCTTTTCGAGCTGTAGTTTAGCCCGCAGCTCGTCTGACGATATCAAGACGTAGTAGAGGTTCAGAGCCGAATGAATCGAGGGACTGGATTTCTGGGTGAACTTGACCCAGGATGTCACCAGGTCGGCAGACACGTCAAGGTCCAGTGCAGGGGAGGCGAAGATGAGGGGAAAGAGGACAGAGAAGTAGTGAGGGTTGAGGAAGATGCTTGGCTGGGGACCAGAAGATTCGTTTTCTGCTTCTAAAATCTCATACTTGAGCCATTCAATGGCCCGGTCTTTGATGGTTCCGTAGTACTTGTCCTCTAAGACCTTTCGGATTACCTTGAAGCGAGCAACTTCCGAAGGGTTTCCGTGGATGATGGCAGAGGGGATTCGCCGGATGGTGCTGTATGTTTGACGGACAGTACATGCTGTCAACGAGACGACAAAGTCTGTGAACTCGGTCTCATCTGAAGGTGCTGATATTGGGTTTTGTAGAGACAGCACCGCCAATGCAAGCAGAGAATCGAGTAGTACATGCGGCTGTTCGAAAGCGACCTCGTCCAGTTTGCAGAATCTCCCCACGAAGTTGTCAAAGATACGTGCGAGATCAGGATAGATCTTGATTGGGGAAGTTTTCGAAGCCTTTCCAGAGGAAAACAACTTCCCTACCGCTGCCCGTGCTGCGAGAAGCAGCAACGATCCATGTCTTTCCAGAGGAATGTCTTCCGCCTTCTTCGGGTGGTCTTCAAAGTCTAACGGTGGAGGTTGCGTTTCAGGGGCCCGGGTCACTACTTCTAAGAGCTCTTCGTCGGTTAAGCCGAAGTCTTGGGATAGTGCCTTATCTAGTCAGTACAATAGCTATAGGACGGCAAAGAACAACCTACCGCAATCTTAGCAACAATGCTATCCCTTTCACCCAGTTGCTTATTATCCGTATAGACATTGGTCGGTGAGCCTGTGCCTGGCATGCGTGATTCCGGATAAAGCTTCTCATGCACTCGAACAGCCCACGACATTCCGGGGTCCATTGGACCAGAACAACTCAAGAGGTATGATTTGAGCAGCTCGATCAAACCAAACTGAAGGAACCTCCTAATCAACGCACTCTCCTCATTCCTAGCCGGGTTAGGCGAGCTGACTTCCGCTTCGGGATCCGGGGCAGACGCTTCGGCGACTCGGAGAACTGTTGAATCACTTGGAGCCCTGGGTGGTGGCGGTGGTCGTTTTGTGGGGGATACGTCTCTAAGAAATTCGAGGAGGGCGATGGTTGTCTCGTTAGTTGGCATCGAGGTGTATGCTTCCAGTACTGCCTGTAGGGACGTTGCCAGGAACCGGCTCGGAGCTTTCGTCTGTATACGGGAGTGGAGAGTGGAGAGCATCGCAACAAGGGTGTTGAACTTGAGGATGTGAAGAGGGATGGTCTTCGTGGGTGCTTTAGGTTCGCTTCCGTCGAGCTTGACATCGCCAAGCTGAGTCTCAAGCTGTTTGTCCAAGTCGTCTTCGTCGTCCTCGGCGGGGTGTAGCTGCATCAGAGCATCGGATACCCGCAAAATAACTTCTCTAGGATTCCCAAGGCGTGCCACATCTTTCAGACACTCTTGAGATTCGGGTAGCATGGGAAGAAGGATTTTCACCAGGTCCCAGCCGATATTCGTTGTCAGGACTTCATCTTGGAGGAGCTTGTGCAACGTGGGCAGGCGGGCAGGGGTTAGCTGGTACTCCAGCAAGGTGAGGTAGGTGAGATAGTCGGTGACTGGAGGAAGAGCCTTGATGAGGGGATCCTCCCCGACCATCGAGATGGACTGATTCACGGATGACATTGTTTGGGATGTATATGAGCCTGCGGGGAGAAAGGAAGAAAAGAAGGGTCCCCCGCGGTCAGAGCTGCGTAAGCTCTAAACAGCTTGGCGGCTAACAGCGGGGCACCCATGACATCACTGACGGGGACGGCTCAGGTACATTGCAGATAACAGATAACGGCTTCATCTAAAGAAAATACTCCATACTACTCCCTAGTAAACAATATATCCAGATACCCAGGTACGTTGATGATATCAAACGAGTGATCATTCAATAACACCTGCTTGTCACCAAGGAGGCATCTAGGCCAAATGTCGGAAGTTGAAAGGTGATTCTATCGCGACAATCGACGAACAGAACAGGGTCAGATGCCAAAACAAAATTTGTATTCTGATTCTGAACTCGCGAGCTTTCGTATGATCTACTGAGAACATCGTCACTGACACCTCTCTAGGCATCAATAGTTTATGGTCCTTGTCTGAACTGGGTTGACGAGCTATGGCTCCGGTCTAATACACAGTCGCTTTCTTTCCGGCCGGCGAAGCGCGATCTTCGACCCGATATATATGCTGGCCGCTGGAATGCAACTCTGGATCTGGGCGATATGTTTATACCAGGGAGGTTAGGTGAGAATTCCGAGTAATCGCCGATCGCCGGAACGGCCGGCCAAAATTCGGGAAATACTGCCCAAGTCGAGACTCGAAAGAGTTTGATTCGCCAAAAAAAGACCAAATGAGAATTTCCCGTTTGACTTTGTCGGTGGGTTTTTGAAGTAAGTGTGTCTATTTTAGACGATTTGCGATACCTTTAGCCAGTGCTGACTTATTTGTTCAGATCGTGATATATATTTTCACAGCAACAACAGCAGCGAATCGACGATAAGCGCTTGTCGATAGCCTCGATAATGAGGATCGACCACCATGTGATCCACGTTCGGAAATCCGGCGCAAAGCTGACGAGCCAAGAGCCAAGCCTTCAGATCTGTTATTACTCATTCCAATGCTAAATGATGATTACCAATTCATCGGAGCTGAATCAGTCAATCAAACCCATCGCCAGCCTCAGCTTCCAAGGCTCGTACCTGAAATCCCCGGCCTGCAGGAGTCCGCGATCAGCAACGCCCAAAACGGTGCGACAGTTACACCAATATAACGCTACGAGCTCTCCGGGCCAAGTACCTCCTTGTCAACGTGCATATATGACTGTTTCGCATCTTGCATCTTGTGTCCGGCTCCCAGCCTCGTTTATATATTGCTTCTTGCAATATTATCGAAGCCTGCGGGAGTTGCCGGTCGAGCCGAGCGATATTGCAATGCCGCTTGCGGCTGATGATTGGGTCGCGGCATGGGGTCCCGGTCGAAAATCATGGAATGACGACTCGAGCAATTCGATCAATCAAGAAAACCTGGGTCTAAGCGGAGAGTTTTCGCGCATGGATCCATCTTCAGGTCCTTAGTCCCTGCGACTATTCCCTGAAGAGCAAATCCGCCTCTCGATCCAGTGTATGCTTGATTTTCACAAGGCGCTTCCTCCATCCGCGCCCTACCGATTTTCCGGGCTTCCTCCCCATCTCGCCCTTCACCTCCACTCTCTTCCTTGTCCATCCCTTCCCTCGACCCTTTTGCTTGCTTTGCTGGGGTTCTTGTACATTAGAGCTGTCTGTACTGCGCTTACTAGATTCAGTTTCGCCTTCTGGGTACTCATTGACATATACCGACCGTTGATATCATACTTCCGGAGCCTCCGGCTCGTGTCTCGCTTGCTCCTCGTTGCTGTCGTTCATTCAGCGGTCTCGACGGTAGCAGGCTTCCGATCATTTAAGCCTACGAAGCCAACCTTGGCATATCTCAGACATCGAAATTGCGCGTCCATCGCCCTTGTTTGTTCCGGAAACATAATCCGTTGAGCTTGGACTCACGCCGTTGCTGAAGGGTGGAAGTATAAGAGAGCTGAACTAGTTGTTAGCGAGGGAAGGAGACGGGTGCACATTTTAGAGCAACAACTGGGAGGAGCGACCTGTCCGGGTGCTGCCTCTTGACGTGGAAATGGCGACCGAAATGCAGTCTTTCTACACTCCCGCAACCTCCACCCATATTTCGTCCCATGGCCCGGCTGCAGTCGATGAGCTGATCAACAAATATTCATCTACTATGGCTACAACGACTTCTCCCTCGAGCACCCATGCGATCGGCAGAGCGCAGCGCAACATCTTTCAGCGAGCCATCGACCGCGTCCGTTTGGAGTACTACCGGTACGAAGTTACCTACGGCCTCTATGTTATGACTCCGGGCGAGAAGCTTGTCGCAAACACCTTTGTCCTCGTATTCCTCGCTCTCCTGCTCTGGGCGACCCTCGTCTACTTCCCGGCTCTACTCTACCAGAAGTTGTCGCGTCTCGTTTGGCTGTTGACTGGCCAGAGCGGCGAAGAAATGGGAGCTGCGCTCGGGATCCTGGATGCGCACTCTGCTTCAGTACAGTCCTTTGCTTCGGAATAAGCAGCATTGCAATGATTGGACTCCTTGTATCAGCGTTCGTCCACTGTGATATTCCACACTTTTCGACTATTCGTCTTGTTTTGATTCCCTTGTTTTGGTGAAATTTTGCACGGGATTTGGCCTTGAAGGTAATGGCGGTTTAGTCCACCCAAGTCATGATCCATACTAACTGCGCGTTGCATAGTGCCCCTATCATCCTTTACTTTTTTGGAGTTTGGCGCTATCGGGGTTTCCTATATCTACTCGGATGACGAAACGAATTCGTCACTTTCTAATGACTTGACGGAGGACCGGCTTATACAGCGAGAACGATTACCGACTATAATGACAGAAAATGCGTCCTCGAAGCTCGAATGGCGTTGGTGGTGCAGTCGCTCGCCCGCGAACATAGATTTCCGTTTTCTCTATACCTTCGCCTTTTGTTTTATATCGTGGTGCTTTGGATTCAGTGGCCCTGAGATGACGGTTCTTGGTGTGCTTGGAATACATACACTGTTTTGATGTATAGAGCCCGATCCGCCATTTGGATTGGCGGTGACTATTGTTATAGGTCGAGTGCGCGTACAGGTCTAATAATGCTTAATGCTAGAAATGAACATCTTCATTCAAACAAATAGAGTATAAACACGATTACCGGCCATGGTCTATATCTTGTAGTTGTAGTTAGCCAAGCCGAGGCGGATGGGTTCGAGCCTCAGCCACATGCCGATAAAAATAAATTAAAAAGCGATGGATGACAGCATCAGCCACGGCAAGCTTAGGCTGCTCAGCCTTCTCACTGCCAGGATCATCATCAGCTCCACGACTGCAGAATCCACTTGGATACCGGCCTGACAGTTCTGGGTCAAAAGTGCAGTTCTACTCGGTTTATTAGTGGCTGATCAAAAGCCAGCGAAGATGCTGACGAAGCTTGCTCGATCGGCCCCCCAAAAATAGTCGTAGTCGCCCGCAAAACGACTACTGCCTAACATCTTAACGCGCAACCACCAGTCTTTTTCTCTATCACTTGCTTTTTCATCTTTCGCTTGTTTTTTCTTTTCCATCATCCTGACTCTCGTTTCTTTGTGTGAAACCATATCTCACCCTATCCTTGCATTACCACGTTCTGTTCGTCTCGTTTGTCTGGTTCAGGACCAGGTCCCATTCTAGCCTCGGGAATTGGTTCTTCCCCCTGGCTGGTTTTCGAGTGATTGAGGCTGCGAGGCGTCTTGTCGACTACTAAGAAAAGCAATCCATTCTTTGTGATTTCTGATACGTCAGGTCTAGCTGGGTTTTTGCTTTGTTCGCAGACGAACCTATCCCTTGCCGCTGCCCTCCCGCGATCCGTCACGATGGCCGCCCAAGGCTACTACAACGGCGCGTACAGCAGCCCACCTGCATATGAACAACACGATAATACCTCAGATCAAATAAACAGGGTGTCGCCACGGCCGAGCGCGAGTCCAGTCGCATACAACCCCAACAACGCTCCTTACTACCAGACTGACGATCCCCACGATCCTCACAACCTCCGCTACAGTCAACAATCTATCGGTTCGGATAATGGGGCATATGTTGCAGGGGGGAGAATAAACGAGCACGATCAATACGCTGAGAATATTCCGCTAAAGTCAGCGAACCCTTACGATAACGGCCACCCCGCATACGACAACGGGCATCCCCCTCAGCCCTGGATGCAGCAACCAACGCACTATGCGCCAGACCCTGGCATGATGGAGCCGCAGGCCCCTCGGCGGCAAAAGAAGAAGAAAGGGTTCTTCCAGAAGAAGATTGCTTATGTTACATATATCTTGACGTTAGCTCAGGTTATCGTCTTCATTGTTGAGTTGGTGAAGATGGGTAAGTTGCTCAAGTGATATTGATAAGCTAGTCCCGACTGACTTCTTAGGTCAACTTACCGGAAGCCCAATCCAAACGAAGCCCCAGTTCAACCCAATGGTTGGCCCCTCCGCATACGTTCAGATCAACATGGGTGCGAGATATACCCCCTGCATGAAAAATGTTCCCGGAGTCCAGAACGCTACTCAACAAGTCCTCTTTCCCTGCCCGAACGCCACCACCACCGACTCCGATTGTTCCTTGTCCGAACTGTGCGGATTTAACGGCGTCCCAAACCCAACGCCTGGCGGGTCACTCGACGATCAGCCCGAGCCCGATCAGTGGTTTCGCTTTATTATCCCCATGTTCCTTCACAGCGGGTTCGTTCATATCGGCTTCAACTTGCTAGTCCAGATGACCATGGGGGCGGATATGGAGCGGATGATCGGTTGGTGGCGGTATGGGCTGGTCTACCTGTCCAGTGGCATCTGGGGTTTCGTTCTTGGGGGCAATTACGCCGGTCAGGGCGAAGCGTCCTGTGGTTGTTCTGGTGCGCTTTTTGGCATTCTCGCGCTCTTCGTTTTGGACCTTCTTTACGGGTGGAAAGATCGCCAGAACCCTTGGGTTGAATTTATTATCATGATTCTTGGCATTGCGGTCTCGTTTGTGCTTGGCCTACTCCCGGGATTGGACAACTTTTCTCATCTTGGCGGGTTTACCATGGGCCTTGCGCTCGGACTCTGTGTCATGAGGTCCCCGAATGCTCTCCGTGAGCGCATCGGGCTCGCTCGCAGTCCGTACGTCGCTATGAGCGGCGGTGTTGCTGTGGAAAATCCCGACTCTGACGCGAACCGCAAAACGTCAAGCGGCTCTAAATTCGACAAGCTTGGAAAGTTCAGCCCCAAGGGATTCTTTGCCGGCCGGAAGCCTTTATGGTGGGCTTGGTGGCTGGTTCGTCTCGGCGCGTTGGTCGCTGTTCTCGTTGGTTTCATCCTTCTTATCGTGAACTTTTACAAGTACCCCAGCTCCAACTGTTCTTGGTGCTACAGGTTCAGCTGTCTGGTGAGTTCTCAATTTCTCCTGTATTGTATCGAGCTTACTAACCTGTCTCGTAGCCTGTCAACGGCTGGTGTGACCAAGGGAACCTGTTCTCAAGCTAGGCAGGCGTGTGATCATTTCGACCGTTTCTATATCTGCTACGTTATACCCGCCTGATTTGTGATACACTACATATCTACTTTTATCTGTCTGCTACATTGTATACTGCATGGTACTTCTATATATCCGGGGCGTTCGGAGGTAGCCATGTTGGCAGTTTGATGGCTTTTGGAGCAGCGATTTTCCCCATCTTTGTTCAAATTATTACGAGATAACATAGTTCTGGCTTGACCAGAGATCAATGCAAATGATGAATATCTAGGCAACATTAATCTTGATCATTTTCCCCAGCAGAGTAGGGTGGGTGCATACGTAGACCCCTACGTAAGTATTTGCGGCGAATCAGCCGCGTGGCTGTGGCGGTGCAGCTCGCGATTAATCCCGGCGATTATCACGATCTGGGCTAGGAACCTCAGCATAAGCTCGTTTCGATCTTCGACTTCTCACGCCTCTGTTTATACCGGTCATACGCATTTGTTATTTTACTTGATACTGCTCTCCTTTGTTTCTGTCAGCGCTCTTTTGTTTTTTCTGCTTTCCGGCCGTTGCCTCTCCTCCCCGTACCATCCTAGCATGCGATACCCGCAATGATATCCCGCCCTTTCTAATCATTTCACGCCTTAATCTTCCTTCTAGACCCGTCGGCTGAGCTCCGACACCGGTTATGGCCACATTGGCCATGTCGTCTCCTACATCTCCGACCTGGCCGAAGCGCCGGCCTAAAGCATGGGCCATGCGGTGCGAACGGTACTGCTGCGCGGCCGCGACATACTTCCCGTTGGCGTTTGTTTATAGTTTGACATCATGGGCTGTATATGTGGAAGCTAGCGTGGGACTGAAGCCGACAAGTAGTTCTTGGATTGGTGAGATGGCATGGACTCTCTAGTTCTTGGTCTCTGCTGACGGTTTCTTCCCTAGGTCTACCCAGCTCGATCCTCGGAGTCGCCCTCTATATCCTCCTTAACATCTCCTATACAACCGCCGTCTTCACTGACCCTGGATCACCACTCGGTGCGCGTCGGGGCGACCAACTCTCATACAGCGCCTTGCCGATCACCGAGTTACCTGAATATACATCGTTCACCGTGAACTCATCCGGAGGGTCTCGGTTCTGCAAGAAATGTCAATGTCCGAAGCCGGACCGGGCGCACCACTGTTCTACGTGCAAGCGGTGCGTGCTGAAGATGGACCATCATTGTCCATGGCTTGCGACCTGCGTTGGAATGCACAACTACAAGGCGTTTCTGCTTTTTCTCATATACACGTCGTTGTTTTGCTGGGTGGACTTTGGCGTGTCAGCTATTTGGATATGGACGGAGGTGTTTAATGATACCCGTTACATGGATGGTATTCTGCCCGTGAACGTGGTTCTGTTGTCGATTCTCGGAGGTATCATCGGTCTCGTTTTGACCGGCTTCACGGCCTGGCATATCAGTCTTGCCGCCCGCGGGCTGACTACGATCGAGTGTTTAGAGAAGACTCGGTATGTTTCGCCGTTGCGGAAAGCGCTGGATCGCCGCCGCTACAATGGGCTGCTGGGCAATAATGATGCTGGGATTGGTGGCGAGGATCCGGAGAGCTTTGGCGGTCGGCTGCAGAACTATGAGAACCGGATTCTGGACGCTCATGCCAATGCTATACCCGGGGTTACTCGCCCTGAAGAGGGGTTAGACTCGAGCGAAAACCTAACACCGGCGCAACAAGCGCTGTCCCGCTCGTATGCCGATCTGGAACGACAACGCGAGCACGACCGCTACGAAGACTACTTAGCGGAGCTCGATAACGAGAAGATGCCGCATGCGTTTGATCTGGGTTGGAAACGTAATCTGCTTCACCTCTTTGGTCACAGGCCCCTTCATTGGGTTATACCCACGCACACGACAGAAGGGAATGGTTATGAATGGAACCCGAGTCCCAAGTTCTTGGAAGCACAGGAGCGAGTACGGCAACATCGGGAGCAGGTGGCGGATGAGCAACGACAGCAGCAACGTGATTTGTACATGCGCAATATGGGTAACAGCCGCGCCTGGCTAGGCTCCGAGTTACCCCCGGGATGGACACCGGATCAGCCCATTGGTGGTCTGAACGATTCCGAGCGACCAGCTACAGGGGTTTCAATGAAGACACTTGCTCCAAGATCTCCGCGGCCGCGGCCGGGTGAAGAGACAGACACGGAAGGCCTCGATGATAATGACTTTGCTCTCGAGCCTTCTCATGGCAAAGGGCCTGGGAAGCAAGGTTCACGAGAAGATGACTGGCGCGATTGGGATTGAACATTTTCTGTATAGGCGTCTAGATTGTATACATAATCTTAGGGCTGTTCGCCGGCGCGCGGAGTAACCGTCGGAGCTAGATAAATGGATGCCTGTTATGTCAGGCATGCATGCCATTCCAATAGGATGTCGCCAACTTGCATCAACTCCCTTCGTGCTTTATTTTCTTCCGTAGACCCTCCATCTGCTTGAACTCGATACTTTCCCACTTTTTTGACTTGTGCTATCCTTGCTGGCCTTGGATCCATCGCACCTCCTATACCGGTTCCCTTGTCAGCTCAGTCGCAACACCAACTACACGAGTCCATTCGAGTCCATTAACCTCCAAGAACGCGCGCAACACCACAGTTTCCGGAACACCGGAACACATCTCGACGAGAACCCTTCTCCAGGCGTGAAACACAAGAGAACAGAACAAAATGTCCCGCTCCGTCCGCCGCCTCATGAAAGAAGCCTCCGAGCTCTCCGCCTCCCCCTCCCCGCACTTCCACGCCGCACCCGTCTCCGACTCGAACCTCTACGACTGGCACTTCACACTCGCCGGCCCACCGCCACCATCCCCGTACGCCGGCGGCATCTACCACGGGCGCATCGTTCTCCCACCAACATACCCGCTCCGCCCGCCCTCTTTCCGCTTCCTGACCCCGTCCGGCCGCTTCGAAGTCAACCGCGAGATCTGCCTGAGTATTTCGGGACACCATGAGGAGACATGGCAGCCGGCTTGGGGCATTCGGACGGCGCTGCTGGCGATCAGGAGCTTTATGGAGGGGGATGCGAGGGGCCACGTTGGGGGGCTTGAGGGCGTGAGTGATGAGATAAGGCGCCAGTGGGCGGGGATGAGTCGCGAGTGGTGCTGTGAGGGGTGCGGAGGGAGGAGTAACGAGGTTATTTTGAGGGAGTGGAGGGCTTTTTGTGCGGAGCAGGGGGTTGATGTTGAGAGGGAGGAGGAGGTTGAGGGGGTGCCTGAGGAGTTGAGGATTGGGGTTGGGAAGAAGAAGGAGGGTGAGGACTCGGCGGGTACGGATGATGCGGGTGCTGGCGAAGATGGGACGGCTTCGAGAAATTTGAATCCGACTTCGGCGGAACAGACCACATCCGTCGCGGGTGAGAAGAGCACGAGTATGAGTACATCTGCGCCGAGTGGACCACTATCTAGTCCTCCAGCTGTGCCCTCGTTTACGACGACTACTCAAGCACTAGCACCTCGGACTGCGCCTACACCGGGACAAACACCAACGCAAGCGCCGACATCACAAGCTGTTACGCAACGACTGCATCCTACGCCAACGAGGCCAGCTGTCCAGCCTGCGCCCGTTCCCTCACAGGATAGCCCATGGCTAGATCGGGCTATCTTTGGCGTGCTGGTCGCGCTGATCCTGATGATACTCCGGCGGTTCATCAACATTGAGGAATAAATCTTTTTCTCTTATCGACGTTGGATGCAATACAAAGCGGGCGTTGAGGTGGGTTTGTTTATATGGATGATCGTTTAAAAGCGCTCTGGTATCTACAATTATAGTTCGACTCAGAGAATGCTATTATACCTCGACCCCGTCCTGGGTTGACAGTGAGCCTTGTCTCTCGACTTAGCGCTCACGAGAAGCTTAACCCATGACTATCTCCAGTCAACTGCGTTCTAGACTGGCAGGCACGGGCTCCAGCCCGAGCAATGCGGTCTTCTTGGATGGACTGGGCTCCTTCCACTTCCGGTCGTCTCGGTGGCTGCTGCGCTTCTGTCGCTCAACTGAGGAAGGCGCTCCTTTTGCGCAGTGTTTTCCTCTCTACCTGTCCGGCTCCCCTCCCTCCCCCGTCTTCTTCTGCGGTCTTTGGAACTCTGTGCACTGCTGCGAATCTTTTATTGAGCATACTTACCCACTCCTCCCTCTCCGAGATGGCACCCTTTTTCAACAAGCGCGCTAAGGAGGATCAGCCTCAGCCTAGCCAGCCCAAGAAGCCGCTCCCTCCTCCTAAACCTGAAGAACCTACATACAAGAGGAGTGCACAGATTACCCAAATGTTCCCTCCGCGTCCGACATTCACCGAGAAGGATATCACTTTCCAGAAAGGCCGCGTCTTCCTCGTAACCGGCGGCACCTCAGGAATCGGTTTCGAGCTCGCCAAGATCCTCTACGCCAGGGGAGGCACCGTATATATCACAGGCCGGACGGAGGAGAAGGCGAAGGAAGCTGTTCAGAAGATCCAGTCGTCCGTCGGCGAACGCGACGGCCAAATCGACTACATCGTTCTCAAACTCGACGACCTAACTTCCATCCGAGAATCGGCCGATGCATTCATAGAAAAGGAGTCCAAGCTCGATGTCCTTTGGAACAACGCCGGTGTTGCCCAGCCTCCCGTGGGCGTTTTGTCGAAGCAGGGATTGGAACTTCAGCTCGCTACCAACTGCCTCGGCCCTTTTCTGTTCACACAAATGATGATGCCTCTTCTCGATGCTGCCGTTGCACTGAACGGTCCGGCTTTCCCTGGCTCTGTGAGGGTGGTCTGGCTGAGTGATCAGGTCGTTGAACTCAGTTCGCCTCTAGAGGGTATCGTCATGAAGGAGCTGAGTAACCCTCCACAAGATAACGCTCGCAACTACCTCAACTCGAAGACCGGCACCTGGTTCTTGGCGACCGAGTTTGCACGTCGATACGGCCAAGCACATGGCATTGTCAGCGTGGCAATGCACCCTGGTGCTGCCAGCACCAACCTTCTCAGACACGCGGGATGGACGAAGGTCCTCAAAGGGCCGTTGTTGCATAGCCCGAAGCTGGCTGCCCTCACCGAACTGTACGCTGGTTTATCGTCAGATATCAACCTCGAGAACAACGGTTGCTATGTGATTCCATGGGGTCGCATTCATACCACAGTCGCTCCCCATCTGATGAACGCGATGAGGTCAAAGGAAGTCGGTGGAACAGGAAGGGCACAGCAATTCTGGGATTTCTGCGATGACAAGACCAAGGACTATCACTAAGCATTGACTGTTTCGACTGTTTCGTTCGCGGTTACTCTTGTTCTCGCGCCTAAACACTCGTCTTCATTCTGCTGTGCCATGCGTTGGCTTTATTGTATATTATACTTGATTCGATGACGGAATCGCATTACTACATAACATGGTATCATTTTCATCTCAAAATCTCCCCGTAGTCTAGCCAGTCATGGATTTCACAGCATTCTCGCATAGGCTGTAAATCTGTTTCCAGCGAGCGAGTATTAAGGCGACCTTCTCCTTCTCTTTCCCCGACTTCAGCAGCTCTTCGAGAGCAGTGATAGTGACAGTGCACTCTCGCTGGTATACCTCAATCCAACCACGAAGTATATCGGTGGTCTTACCCGCGTCGAATCCTTGGTCAGATACGCCATCAACATGATCCCGCCATTGTGATCGACTCATGTACTTTATATTTGCGGCAGCCATGGTACTGGTATCGGCACCGGACGTCGTGATTTCGTAGTTCCTGACCAACAATTAGAGAGCTTCGACGGTAAAAAGAGGTCTCGCAAAGGCTTGCAAAGTCGGATGAAAGTACGCACCCGAAATGTTCCCTCTCGACTAACTCTTTCTTCTCGAACCTGGTCAGCTCGGGTAGGATGATGTCGTCCAGATACACCCCATCTGAAGGGTTCTGGTCCGGACAGAAGCCGTCTTGAAAAGAACTTGTTAGATGAAGAGAGTACGAAACAATGTGATGAAGGACTCACATTCAACCAGCAGGAAGTCATTCGAGTGTGGACCATAGCTCATATATACCTCCTCTCCTTTTTCTGGTTCCATTTGTTAGAAAGGCTGTGCAGGTTCATAGGTGCGAGGGCAGTACGAACCGTAACGCCGCGAAGCTTGAAATCTATATCTCTCGCCGTCGAATGTGACTTCGCAAGCCTAGTTCGAAATATCAGCATTATTCCAACCTAGCCCTAGGTCGTCTCCACTATCAACGCGAGGGCTTTGAAGAGCAATAACGACGTACCGCATCGTCAGCATGATTAAAATAATCCGCAAACGGGACCATCCCAATCGCATCATTCCAATCACCGGGCTCCTCCTTCCCAGGCGAGAGGTAGTAGAAGCTGCGCGAGTTGATAATCGCCCAGTTATACGCGAAGCTCTTCCAGTCTGTTTCTGGGAATACGGAGCGCACGGCTTCCCATGTGTCCAGCAGCCGCTTTCCTTGACGTGGGATCAGGTTCTGATATCTTGTTTCGTGGGTGTAGTTGGGCCCTGGCTCGGAGTTGGATTCTGGATTTTGGTTTCGGATCGTGTTCCAGTGGCCTGAGATCGAGGGTGGGAGGAGAGATAAATTTGGGCTAAGTTTTGAATTTGAGTCTAGTCTGCTGCTGCTCTCCGCATTGAGATCCTGGATTTGAGCAGTGGCTTCCGGGTTCGAACTGGAACCGCTAAGCCATCCCGGCCAGAAAACAGGCATGCTTGTTTCGAAATCTTCCCAGGTTGGCCAGACGCTTTTCCAGACATCCAAGCCCGGCTGAGACTTGGAGTCTCCGTGACACAAAAAGGCCACCAGAAGAGCATGATTCGTCACGTCCTTAGGGAACAGGGTCACAAAGGACTCCGGTATAGAGTCCCTCGTGAGCATTAGGGCCACGGGTACTGAAAGCATGATTTCGTCTTTTTTAACTTTACAGTTAGTTTACCGCTCGCCTACTCAGACGAAACAGTAGAAGACACCAGATATGGCTTCAAGACTGGGTGAAAAAGACAGACATACTCACTCGTATAACCCGCGTCGCTACCATGCCTAGCCCTCGACCGGGGAATCGTGCTGGGGCTATCCCCTTGAGACTGATACCGAGGGACACAGCCCATTCCGTAAACGTGATGTGCTCTGGACTTGAAGAGTTTTCCATTGTCTAAACTGTCAATAATGAACCAGGAGATCGAGTTTGAGGGAATGTTGATGTATCTCGAGGACGTTGTTCTCATTCTTCCTAATCGGGTTAGACTTTATGCCTAGGGCTCTCAGGTGCGAGCTTTGTCAGCTTAATGAAGCCTTAATTTCAAGGCATGAGTTTAATTTATCTGTGGAGTAACGGATGGCCGCAATCAAACCACCCCAGCACAACAGGCAAGCCTCTTCAAGACCCTTACCACCATTCTTTTCCTCCAATCCTCACACTCACTTCACAATGCCACCCCAAACCCGCTCTCAACGAAAACCCGTTCTCACAAGCTCAAGCACAGACCCTTCACCACCCCCCGACACCCAAATCAACCACGCCGCCTCAATAAAATACTGGGACAACCTCGACGCCACACCGGGCACCATGCTCGGCATCATGGGCGACTACCCGTGGTACACGCGGATCGACCTCCGGGGGTCCAAGAACTTCCTGTCCAAGGCCCGGCGCCTCGTGCCCGGCGTAAACACGGGGAAGAAGCTGGGTCGCGGGGTTGATTGCGGTGCGGGTGTTGGACGCGTTACAGAGGGGTTTCTGAGGGATGTTTGTGAGGTCGTTGATGCTGTTGAGCCGGTTGAGAAGTTTGCTGCTGTTATGAGGGGGAGAAAGAGTGCGGATGAGAAGAGTGCGAAGGAAGCGCAGACGGAGACACAGAATGGTGATGGTGAGAGTGAGAGGGGTGCTATTGGGGATATCTATGTCAGCGGACTTGAGTCCTGGACGCCTACGCAGAAATATGACCTAGTCTGGACGCAGTTCTGCGCGAATTATGTGACTGATGCGCAGCTTGTTGAGTTCCTGCGGCGGTGCTGTGCGTCTTTAACGGAGAGTGGGTTTGTCGGTGTCAAGGAGAACATATCTACGGACTCCAATGGGCAGGATTGGTACGATGAGGAGGACAGCAGTGTCACGCGGACGGACGAGAAATTTCGGGCCTTGTTCAAGGAAGCCGGACTGAGTGTCATTGCGTCGGAGCTGCAGACCGGGATTCCAAAGAACTACAATCTGCTTCCTGTCCGATTCTATGCGCTGCGACCTAAAAACTGAAAAACGCTAGAAACGCTGAAAGATCAGAGCATCCGCCGAAAAGACCACGCCGAAAGAGTCGAATTTTGGCATCAAACATAAATATCTTCGAACCGCCATGTACCACCAATACAACTTGCTCCAGGCTTGAGCTGTATATGTCTCTTGTTGGAATTAATTGTTTGGAAAGACAGACCCAGAGGACATCTCGTTGGGACATCTCGAAGATATATGGACACATTGCAATAATACAAAAATCGAATGAAGAGAGACATGGGTATCTATTGCGGTTATCATGATTCGTACGACGTTGCTGTGGTGATTGATGTTGCTGATATAAGATTCGTGGGTTGATTATATGTAAGGTTGATTCATGGACATTCACGATTGCGTTTCAGACATGGACGCTGCAGACGGCTTCTCTCGAACAAGTCTTTGAGGGAAGAAGCGCGGGAAGTGGATGGACTCGATGCGAGTCCGGGCTGTTGGAGCATTGATATCGTCGACGTATGCCTCGCCTCCTTGAGCGCCGTTGGTACGCCATGCTTCCTTCTCGCGTCGAAGATCACTCTGGACCCACGGGATAGTGATTAATGTCCAAAGACCGGCCCAGACGAATGGGACCGACCATCCAATCTGCAAAGGGTATTGTTAGCCATTGTGGAAACGCTGGCTTCAAAATACGTACAACAAAGGCCGCGTCCTGGGGCGTTGTGAAAATCATGGCGGTGATGGCAGCAGCCCAGACGATGGAACCACCTGCCCAGAAGAAGTTCATCTGCACGAGCATCCGGCGGAAATATGGGCTGGATAGGTAACGGGTTCGCAGAGCGTATCGGTACATTTGGCCTCCGCCTCCGTCGACCGCCACCACATCTTCAATCATAACATACAAGGCTGTGGGCATGACGGCGCCCTTTGGAGTGGAGGAGATGCGGAAAGGGGCTCTGAACCCGCATGCGCGAAGAATGTCAAGTGAAAGGTACACCGCCCCAAAGTAGAACATCACGGTAGGAAGGACCATAGCGACAAGCCGCACTAAAAAAAACAGTGGTTAGTATGGTTTCAAGATCGACCTCTCAAGCTAGTCCTCACCATAAGGCTCCTCAGGTACCGTTCCGCTGTGATAATTGTCAGCGAAAACCAAGGTTTGTCGAATGAGAAGTCGACGTACGTGATGAGCTCAACCGCCAATATTAACCATACGATTGTGAAGTTGATTTGAAAAAAGTCCAGCTACCGAGGTCAGCATCGGGATCAATCAAGTGTCCTTGTATATGCGCCTACCCATGACTTCCTAGCATTCAACGGCCGGGTTGTAGAATCGGAGCGGAAGAGGTTGTAGAGTCGATAGAAGTACTCGAAGACGGAGATACCACCCAGTGAGATGGTGACGATAGTGAAAACTAGAGAGTGATCATGTTGGCCGTCTGCCACTATTCTTACATCACACCACTCGACTGAAGAAACATACCCAGGTTATGCGACAGATTCGTCCCGTACCATAGTCCAAAATACAACGCGAGCGGCTGAGCGATGCAGTCGATGAGAAACAAGGACCAGAAGAATGCGATCGATTTTTTCCGGTCTCGCAGGGAATATGGGAGCGGCGGAGGCTCTGACGTGCCTACAGAAGTGGCAGGCACCTGAGCGGTAGCGGGATTCGCTTCTGTATCCATCAAAGCGTGATGACAAGCGTAAGTCGATTGTAGTGGTCTGAGGTTGTTCGGAGGGACTGGGCATTCGGAAGTTCATGTGGGTAAGTCCCTGGGAGGCGAGAAAAGCAATATGAACGGTTCGACGGAACCGGCGGAGATAAGAGATCCTTTATGGAACAGTGCTTCAAATTGGGCGCTTTCAAAAGAAGAAACTTGCCCCGTGAAAGTCCGGAACAAACGGAAATGTCAAAGACTCAAAAGAGTCGAGCTGACGGGCTTGTTTTTCAACGCCTGGAAGGGCCTCAGCTTGTGCCTTTCTGACGTAAACCAAGCGGTGATGTCAGTGATGTCAGAGCCGAGCTTCCGTCAAACATTCCCTCCTGCTGCGGTCATGATCTTCGCTGTCTGGATCCTGTCTCAATATCTCATTTCTGCAGAGCGCTTACGGCTGCTCCAGTGCCCAGTGTTGGCCCCGGTCAGCCAAGCAGATAATGAGGTCTGAGTGATATAAGCCCAGTGTGGTCGGTTTCTTGCACGCCAAGCCCAAGGGTTCTATACAGTTTCGGCTCGGATGAGTTCTTCAGCCGAACAACACCAGCATCTCCCTGTCCCGTGGTACGATTGGGCGACTACAATCTGCGACCATGTCTTCATTTTGGTTCAACATGTGAGCAAAAAATATGCGCACTACAGAATGTCTTTGCAACCGTGGATACGGGCAGATGGTGCGCCAGACGGGCTAGGCCGAGATGGCTGCCAAGCTGCACGATCTACACTGCATAAATTGGACCCTTGTGTCTAAAATTGGGGAATTTCCTCAAATCCACCCGACTACGAAGCACTCAAAATCGAAGAGCCATTATTGCTGAAGGCATCTTGGCCATTCATGTCTTTTGGCATTACTCGGTTCCCAGGACCTAAAACGTCCATCGCTTTCGCTCCCTTTCAACTTTCTCAGGTGCCTTTGGTCGTACGATACAGTACTTCCTTGCTGCGGGGTTCATTGATGGTTTATGGTCTGGCTATAGTCAATGAAATATCGTCTTGGACATGAGCTGCCTTGAATCAGCTAACTGACGGCCTCTACGTTGTCGCATCCTTACGCATCCTCTGCTCAAACGGGGTAGGGCACTCGGCCGGCGCTCAGCGGCCTCGGCTTTCGACATGGTTTTGTCGATGTTGAATGCTTTCGAGTCTCGTCTCGGCAGAGGCGAAGGAAGAGCATCTAGTATTTTAACAAAAAATGAAAGTGGTTGTGAGTGCCACCCAACTTGGCGTTGAGGCTGAGTCGAACAAAACACCCTTTGTAAGTGACGGTGGCAATAATGCCGCCCATATCCTGTCCTCCCATGCTGCACTCAGCTTGGTTCTACGATGACAGGGCATGGCGGGGATAACGGGATGTAATAAACATTCCCAAATGTTTGTGTTCATAGTGTCGGATTTTCTGGATCACAGTGTCCCTGATATGCATGATCATACCCTACCGTTAGGTATAGTCGTGGCGAGACCTTGTCCTCTTGGTTCAGTTAACTCCTCCCGACAGTCCTCTACGCAGCCCGGAAGGCCATATAGTATCTACTATTATCTTACTGCTGCTTTCACAGGCAAAGAGGTAGAGGTAGATTTCTGTGCGATTGACTCTAACAACGCGTTCTGTGATGTGAAGTCTAAAATCGTGTCTGAGAATATATATTCTTCAGCCCAGATATGAGAGAACGTATCTTGGAAAAAGGCTGCTCAACGCGCGAAACATTGCGATATTTAATACACTCTCACGGAAACATAGTCCCCTTCCATTACTTTTTAGTTATACATTATTTCTAACTTGTCATCATGAACTCTACCAAATCTGGGCCAAGAGTACGGTTGATAAGGACCGGATGACACCGCATATACTTGGCTAGAAGGTCATTCTCCGCTTTGACACTTAGTAGAACAATATGAGGCTATCTGATTGTCTTACTGACCTAATTAATAAGCTGTTAGGGCAGGGTCAGTTATTATCATGTACATATCTGCAGTCTATATACTTCGGAAGCTGTGTATGCCTTAAGTGTGAGGCAGACTAGCTCTCGCATGTCACGTGTCTCGCCCGCTACCCCACCATTCGCCGCGCTGGAGATTTTCTTCCACGACGTCGGTTCGAATCGCGCTATCTCTTCATTTGAACCAACGGGGTTTTTTTTTTTTCTGACAAGCCTTGTCGCCTCGACCACTTGCTCACTTGGATGGGGATTGAGCCGGTATCGCAGTAGATAAAAGCATGGATATACCATGGCCCCTAGCCTACGAGATTTGATTGATTTCCTGCTCGCAGAGGTCGCGCTCTGTGGCAATCAAGGTCAGTGAACTTTTTGAAGCTTTTCTTGATGATGATCCACCCCTGCATCCCGCCCCGCCCAATGGGGCCTTTGTATGACTGCATAGTTGACACTCTATAGGCGCATCGCCCACAGACATTTTGTCATACATTGACGTCTTCTATGCCAAATACGCAAATGAGGGCTCGGAGCACAATCCTGTTATCGACAGGCGTTTTCAGGAGAAAGTATGGCAGTGGCTAACCAAGAACCCCGAAGTTTCTGTGGGGAACGAACGGGAGGGGAATCAATTGAGCCTTCAAGAGGCCGAACGGCGTCAAAAAGCGGCTGACGCGGACGAGAAACCCATCAGTGTGTTCGTTTCCCAGGAGCGGACATGGCTCGCCATCACTGGCCATGAACCGGATGAGACTAAAGTACTCCCCATGGAATTTGCTCTGCTCTCCATCATTGCATCGTACAGGTCTGCTGGCGTATCCCAGCCGGATTTGATCAAGCTTAGCGGTCAGGACAAACGATCGGTACCGAAACGTACGGATATCCTGCAACAGAAAGGGTATATCGAAAAAAGAGCCATTCAGCTAAGAGGTGCTCGTACCAGTCTCTGCACGCTGCGCAAGTTCCTGTCGGAAGATGCGATGACATCCACCGCTGACACTTCTGACACCGGAGCTGTCAGGATGGTTGATTTCAATGCATTCACCGACAAGCTTTTTGGAATCTTGCGGGAGCATCAAATTATAGCGCGCAATGATCTCAAGAATGTGCTAGGCTTCAACGACCACTGGCATTGGAAAGTTCTGTCTCGTGCTCTTCGGAAATTCGAGCGTATAGGTGTGGTCAGACGTGTTAGAGCCATGTCGCAGTATGCCAATACCATGAAGAAGTATCATCCTTGTGTTATGCTCGTGCGGGAGCCCACGGCGAAGGATATCGAGCGGTTCCACGATTTTAGCATGAATTGGTATGCAGACCTTGGCAAGGGTGATGACGTCGAGTTCGAAGACGAGGCGGAGGCGGAGGACCTAACCGGAGAGGCTACTGCTACAGAAGGTATTCATGCAATGGAAGGGGAGGAGGCTTCTGGACGCGTTCTCCCAATATGGAGCCCCGACCGAAGTCTCCATAACCAGATATTTGAAGTGGTCGATCGAGCTGGAACCGCAGGGTCTAGCAACTCTGTAAGTCGATTGGGCTTTTCTTTTTGCCCATGTTTCTGATATGCCTAGGATGTCATAAGAACCTTTTCCGGAGTTCTTTGGCGACGACCACTGGAGAATACATTGGCTCGTTTATCGGAATGCTGGCAGTTGTCACAGCCTCCGTATCTTCGCCATCTCGCCCTTGTGCGTGATACAGCATTGAATCGCACCATCACCCACTACATCCATTACTCTGCGGAAAACTTTGGTAAATTGGTCGAAGCTGGGGAATGTTCGTGGGAAGCCGTAGAGTTTGCCCCAAGAAACAGCAAATCAAGCTCGATTGCTGTCCCCCCCGTGGACGCCAAACCACAGCTCGATGCGTACGGGCTGCCTCAGGACATACCAACCAGCGACTTGGTAAAGAATGGCGATTGCTGTCTCTCAGACTGCATGTGGATCGTCAAACCAAAGGACTACAATGTTTCGAGTAGCGACCCCAAGGCTGTAAAACTTAGTGACGGCACTTACAGTAAGCCATCCAGTTTACGATTTGAACGTCTTCATGCTGACTTCCACGTCTTTAGCCATCCAGTATGGAATCAAAGGACACAATGTGCCATCTCCAGCGGGAATAAGAGCCACACCAGATACATTCTCGCGGCTGAACGCCAGCGACGAAGCCATATCCGGCATAGACACAGATGAAATTGCTACACCAGCACCCAAACGTCCGAAGAAGCTAAAACGTGAACCGCCTGATTATTCCGGCATGTCCAAGATAGAGCGGATGAAAGCAATGGGGTACGATGAGTCGTGGACAGAATACAGTGTTTTACTCATTGATCGTCAAGGTCCTGGAGTATACGTTACGCCACGAGGGCGACGAAGACCAGCTGGCAAGGAACGAGGGCGTCCACCTGCTAGTCGACTCGCTGTATTCAAATCCACTAAACTGGCGAATCTTCCATGGTTCCGAGCCGAAGATGACAATCTGGACAGAAGCAAGCCTGCGTCTCAGTCGCCTGAACCTTCGACCCTCAGTGTGAGCATGTTGGACGGCGTTGGTGGCAACGTCACTCAAGCAAGTGGTGGAGAAGAGGCCAATGTTGTGCACGGAACGAAAAGACCTCATGAGCAAGACAGCGCCGGTCCGGAACTCGATTCCATGCCTGCAAAATCTTCGAAGCTACGTCGCACAGGCGATAGTACCAACGGTTCAGACATCTCCCAGGAACCAGCTCGTGATGAAAATGCGAATGAGGGTAAATCTGAGGGCCCTCCAGCCCACGAGCCTCAGACTTCTAGCAACCAGGGGAAGCGGAAGAGAAATTTGTCGCCTGAGATTGGGCATCAAGATAGTATTCGCGTACGGAAACGAGGCGGCAGAGCGGCGAGAGCCCTGCAAAGCAGCCCAGCGACGGACGGAGATGGCCCGAAATGGTCTCGTCGGAAACCGACCGGTCGGCAAGCACACAAATCGTTGGAAGCCTCAGTGGCAGCCACAGATGATGGCGAACCTACTGCAGATGTACCGGCATCATCGCCCGTTCCTTTGGGAATCGAGAGCTCTGTACAGGAGACATCGAATGAGGATATCCCATCTGCTTCCCAGCCTAGCGCTGAGCTGCCAATCAACGAGGAAGTAGTGCCAGGAACGCCGCGTGTGGGGAATGGCGCTCCTTCTGTCGTGGGTTCTGGCACCGTAAACAGAATTTCCAACACCACATCGAAGCCTTTGCCGGCGCGTCTGCAGCAGTCGTCTAAATCTGCTGTTTCTCAAACTGGAACTCCTGCCTCACATGCTACGCTCACCCCTGAAACCTCATCTAAGCGAATTACGCGCTCAAAGCATGTTGATAAAGGAGGTTCAGTTGCTTTCTTACGAAGAAAGATTGTCATGGACCTTGTGGAGAAAGCTGGGGGCGCTTTCCCGATGGGTTCTGACCTTTGGTACCCATTCGTCACGGCTTGGATGAAAACCAAGTACAAAGAGAGGCCTGATATGCGCACGCTCAGAACTACCGTTAAACATTTGGTGGACGCTGGGAAGCTCCGACAGCAGACATTCTGCGGTAAAGATCGCAAAGGTGTTATGGTCACAAAGACCGTTATCTGTAAGGCGGAACTGGCGCCAGATGACCTGTTTATAAAGGACATGCAGAAGAGGATATTGGCATCAGAAACCCGACATTATTTCCCTCCTGGTGTTGAAGTTGATCCAACCCTCACGAAACAAGGACCACTTCCCAAGATTTTGAAGCTACCCGCCGAAGTTCCTCTCGAGTCTAGCCTCACTGTGAAACTGCAAAACAAACCAGCAATGATCCAGACGATGGAGAAGAAAAAGGGAGTCTCTATCCAACGAAGACTCAATCGGCGGCTGGAAATCGAACAAATGCGCGAAAGTATGCAAGAAATACTCCCGTCAGGTGCCGTCCGGCTTTTGTCACGTCTTGATACTTTTATGCCTCCAATATCTGGCACGGAATTGCCTGGAGATGATCGAACTTTTGGGCTTCTGACCAAATACGGTGAGAAAAGGCACCGTCTGTTTTCTAGCAGGTTTGGTAATCGTCAGCTGCAGCGCATCTATTCCGCCTTATCTATGATGGCGCCGTACGCAATGCTGATGAGTCCCACTCAGTCCTTCAACCCAGTGAACGGGACTTTTTCTACTGATGCGGGCCTTGCAAATCTTTCCTTGTCCAGAGCTCCTCAAAAGAATTCCAAACAGGTGACCATGATGCGCGCCACATTGATGTTGATGAACCCGTATCAATCGTTTAACCCGAGCAATGGGACATTCTCTACCAATGCGGGTCTCGCAGCTCTCTACATGTCAAGGTCTATACCGAGATATGGTCCGGCTCGCATGCCACGAAAGCGAGATGCCCACCTACCATATTCGCTCGACGATCAACTCATGCTAGCTGGAAGACGTAATTTTCATACGCCAGGGGAAACAGATTCTCGGTCAAGGGACTTCATCCGAGACACCAACGCAATTCTCCGGTGGGAGCTCCAAAACGAGAAGATTCTCCAGGAAAGAAGCGAGGGTATTCGTTACATCAACCACGGAATTCAAGGTACCTTTGAGAGTGCGCCGCTTGAGGGTGGGATTCGATTCGATGCTGGGCATACCGATCTCATGTTTGACGAATCGGCTTCCAGCGCGCGGAGAGCGCGAAATTGGCGACAAGAATCTGGGACCTTTGAGAATCCTTCATATGGTTTTGTCTCTGAGGGCTATCCTGAGTTCCAACAGCCGGTGCATTTCGAGACGATGCGCATGCGCCGATACAAGCCTCCTGTTCCAGATCGGCCGCGTCGCCTGGAGAGGTTGAATGAGACGATAGCCAGTGGGAACGAACCATCTTCCCCACGAGTACCGTTCCGTCGCAATCGGATTCCACAACCTTTTTCACGTTCGTCTTATCGAAGACTCATGATTGCAATTGTCGCCGTGCGTACACTGGCTGGAGGCTCTAATGGCAATATTGTCGACTGGCCCTTGATTTCACGCTGCTTTCCAGACCAAGACCCGAAGTTGATACAGGATAAGGGCAAATCATTTCTTGCCAGGAGCCGATTGCAAATAGCGAAGATGCAATATGACTTTCAAGAGCGATTTGTCGAGGCATACGCCAACGACCAAGTCCCTCCAATCGATTACGATAATTTAGAAGGATACGACTGGATCGCTGTGATTGACTGGGCCAGCGCCACTTTGGATGTTCCTAAGTCTGATCGGACGCCGGATCTTCCTGCCACACGGGAGCAATTCGACGATATATTTGAGCTCCGCGAGGAAAATCTCGTCTCTTTGGATGAATTGTATCAAACGACAGTGCAAGTCACTGTTAACCGGAAGAGAGCGTTGATGGCCAATGTAGCGTTCGCTGCCCCTCTACCAATGAAGGCAGACAACTCTCTCTCCCAGCGCCGCTTAGAGCTTACCCGCTTCGAGAAAACGAAGACATGGGTTCGAGCAAACGTTTTTACACCCGCCGAAGTATACCGCGCCCCAGATGCCCGGCATACTCTATCGCACATCAACGAGGCTCATTTGAGCCACGCTCTTCAAACCCTCGTAACCGAACGGGTCATCTCACAAGCTAACAAGGGCCGCATGGTTCCTGGCCGCAACTACGACATGACGGACTACTTCATCCAAACGCTCAGCAAAAGGCGCGCCGTCGACGCCGTCGAGTTCCGTCGCGCCTCCAAATTCAAGACTGGAACCCTTGACCCAGCACTCACGAAAGAAGGCACCCACAGCGTTGCCTTTAATGCCGAAGACGGCGACATCCTAGCTCTACTTAACCTTTTCGCTGATGGCCGCGTCAAATTCGTCCCGCGCGACCCGCCCCGCGACAAATTCGGTCTCACAGAGGGCGGATACCTCACGCGCATGATGAACAAGGACAAACTCCACTTCCCTGTCGACGTTTACCCCGTCAAAGGAAAGTACATCGCCGGCAACCCGACCCAGAAGAAGGCGTCTAAGATCCCACCTCCCTCTCCCCCACGCGTCCTTATCCCCACCCCTATCCACGGTATGGCGCCGGGATCAATCACCGGAACAGGGACAGTTTCCCTCCCCGAGAAATTCCCCATCTGGATGGATATCCACGGCGGCTTTATTCAGGTCCTGTGGGATCTTGCTATCGGCGCTATCCTTGGTACTCTTGCTGTCAGACCGGGCGTCTCGGCGAAGCGCTTGGCTACCGCGATCAGACCGACTATGGGTGATTGGGAGGTGCTTATGGTGCTGGAGTGGTTGGCTGAGGTTGGGGTTGTGCAGAAGAGGAGTAGTGATGATGTTGCTGGACCTCTCCGTGTTGAGCCTGACACTGACGAGGCTTGCTGGTTTGTTAAGGAGTGGTGGTGGATGGTTCTTTCTTGAGCGTTTGATGAAATAATAGACCATGTACTACCATCATTCTGAAACCATCTGTTAGGGCGTAATCTCTGCTCGTAAATGCACTTATTCAATGACATTTTTGACTTAATGGTCCCTCACTTTCTTCTGTCTGTATCTAATGTTTCGCTTGTAAGCGTGTAAGCATGCAGCACATATTTTCATAAAACTTATGGTAACCCTTCCAGCATTTAATACGAGGTGAACCGATGAATTCTATATACATGACTATCTAAGGCTGTCCAGTATTGTGCGGGCTCTGTAGCTATAGATCCGATATAAGGCATACCCAGCCCTGTCCCGTTCCTGGCTGTCCAAAACAAAGAACACCTACACCCGATCAACCCGCCTTTGATTGAAAGCAAATCACGCCAACTTATTAATCAAATGTAGAAATACCCAACATTGGCAGACATAAAATGCCCCGGCAAACAGCAAGTAGTGCGAGGCACTTATACAAGAGGGAAGCAAGGGCTATATAGTATATAGCGTAGCGGAGAAGAGAGAAACTTAGGAACCGAGCAAAATTGAAAGCGTCGCTAATAGAAGAGTAGGAAGAGCTAATCGAGCATAGGATCGTAATCCGACAAATAGAGTAAAAAGCCTGGAAGAGCCTGACGCCGGTGCCTGTATATATACCGTCCCGTACCTCCGGTTTTTTCCCGTCCGTCTGGGGTATCTGAAGAAAGATGCGTAGATTATGCGTGTAGGATGTGAAGGAGATTTTGGGAGAGGTGATCAGGATGATGGGATGAGGTTGAGGATAGAGGTTGTTGGTGCGCTATTTCCGACCAGGGAGGAGTTTGCGGCCAAGGTTGCGGATCGTTGATTTTGAGCTGTTTATTCATGAACCGTTAGCGATTGACTAGGAGAAAAAAAATTTGGAAGGGTGCAGAGATTCTTACCCATCTTCCGACCAGTCTATTTTACGAGCTGTGTCAGAACGCGTGATCGCACTACCGGAGGTCAAGGGCCGCGAAGGGGGATTGACGAGTCGACGAGATTGCTTGAATACTGTTAGCTGCTGGACCATGAAAAATGCTTTAGTTTAAACTCACCTCCCAACGAGCATCCACATCAACCTCACTCGCAGAGCGCGAATCAAACAACCCACTCTGATCCTTGCCACTGTACATACTCGACCCCAGCGAGTTCGACCGCGCAAGAGGAGACGAGCGATGAGACTGTGATTCCGAGATATACCCACTGCTCGAATCGGCACTGACCATGCTAGGGCTTGTCCCGTTCTCCGGGGGCGGAGGAGCGTCTTGGTTATTTAGGACCTGAGATGAAGACGCAAGTTCGCGGTATCGCTTCAGCTGCTGTTTTGACGGCCGGTGGTGGGAGAACTTGTTGCCGAGAATGGCAGGCGCGTGGGAGATGAGGGCCTTGATGACGTCTTTCTTGAGCCGCAGCGCTAGATCCAGATTCGACCACGTCTTGTTTCGGTACTCGAGGATAGGTAGTCGGAAGACGAAATCGTGCAGGTCTTCGATGTTGTGCTCTGCTTTGCCCTTGTAGCTGACGCAAAGAACCACGTCGTGGACCCTCACGTGGGCGAGCGTCATGTAGTTCGAGGCGCGGGCCATCATCTGGGCAAAGTCATCGACGCCCTTTTTGCCCTTGCTCTTGCCGCCCATGATACCCAAGCCGAATTTCTTGCCCTTGTCGTCGTTGACGCTGGTGGTCGAAAATGATGTGGCTTGCCGGGAAAGAACGCGGAGACTGTCGGCTGACTTCTTCTTGACTAGTGCGCTGGAAGGCCGTACTTGCTGCTTGCTCCCGTCCTTGTGGATTGGAGTCATTGCAAGGGCCTTCAGATGTGTAGGTCGGCGTTCAATGCGCGGATTTTCAGCCAAGGACAGCGTGGGCTGGAGTCTGAGCTCAAGCGGACTAGGACCCTTTGTCATATCCTCACCGGATGCGTCGCTGTGGTATTGAAGGCTGGATGTAGAGGCCTGACCAGACTCATCATCGGAATCGGAACCCTCCAAAGGCTTGACGTTCTTGATCATGAAAGGTGAGAAGCCACCGTTCTCGAAAGCATTCGACCCAACATTTGGGAACATGTATTCGAACACTCTTTGCCCAAGTTCATGCTCTAACTGAATCTTCAGCGGAAACAGTGACACTTCGAAGTCGTCTACAACGGGGATTCCGGCAACAGCCTCCAGCATATGCCATTTGACCTTGATCATACAGTCATCGGGGCCCTCAAGAGGTCGTGCCTGGTCAAGATAAGGAACGATGATTTGCGGGTAAACTGCATCCGGTAAGAGGTTGAGACCGTAAAGACGCTCAACGGAGACTTGGTTGTGGTTCGAGCCATCGGTATTATCGGTGCGGTCGTACAAAGCATTCCTTAGCTGGAATTCAACCAAGGGCTCTGACTCATCCTTCATCAAGTGCCAAACGATCTCACTGGCAGAGATGTTCCAGCGCAGGAGACCAGTCGCTCCGGTCATGGTTGGCTCAACCTTCCTCTGTGATGTCGTGATTGCCTTCATCAAGAAGAATAGTTCGTCCTCACACCGGGCAATATCTTTCTCCAGAACTAGCCGGTCCTCCCAACCGCGCTTATCGAGGTACTTGGCATGAACCTGGAAATGATCTTTGATCTCCTCCAGTTGTCGGATCCGGGACTGCAGCTTGTAGACCATCTCTGGAGCGCCCCTTAGGTCGCTAAAGTCGGAAGTAAGCATTATACGTTCGAGACGCTCATTCCGAACCTTCTCAAGCGGCTCACTGTAAAGCAGCAGATCAAGAACAATGATGTATAGCGCATAATACTCCGCAGAGTCACAAATAGCACGAAACTGAGGGAAGTCGACGCTGATACTATCCATTCGGGTTTCTGGTCCGTCTGGATGACTTCCCTCTGCAGGCTGTCCCTTGGCCACTTCGTCGTTGTACTTCAGACGAAGGTTGTTGTACTTGTCATACCGCAAGCTGGCAGACGTCTTCTGGATAATCCGCGAGAAACCGAACGGGTTAAGTTCGAAATCGAACATAGCTTCGAGCGTCAACCACGGTGGCCAGGCAGACCCAGGCGAGTTGCCGTATCTGTTGCCGGCGTAGAACTGGAGATGTGCCAATAAGTTTTTTTGCGTCGCGACAAAGAACTGAGCGCCGTCCATGTTGAGAGTGAACCGGCGTTGAACGAGACCGCTGACGTCGTCGAAGACGCGTTGTTTGTCCATGATCGAGACGACCTGCAACTGCATGCCCTTTGCCGCAACAAGGATGACTGACTTGGGGTTCTTTTCGCTCTGTAGTTGGATCTGAGGGGCAATGAGCCGCAGGTGGTAACTATTCTGCGCAGTAAACTCAGGCGATATGCTGTCGGTGGAATCAGACCTGAAGGTTGGCGGATCCTTTTGCTCAGGGGGATCTTGCTCTTCCGCACTAACGAAGCGTTTGGCATCATGGAGAAGCTGCTCAATGCGGTCTTCGACGCTGTCGTCATCGTCGCGGACATCGGAAGGCCGTCTTGACGAGCCTCTGAACATCTTCGAATAGTTCGCTTGGTTCTTGCTCTGCTCTTCAACAATATCCAGGATAAATTTGACGGCTCGACGTGACATGTAGTAAACAAACCCGCGTCTTTGGCTGACCTGGTGGATATATCGGAGGATAATGTTTCTGAGCGAGTTGTTCCACTTCAGCTGGACGCTGTGGATCATGAAACGATTGTTGAAGTCACTGTTCAAGTCGTCATGCGGAGAAGAGTATAGCCCATCGAAATCGGCTTCCTTGCTATCGCTTTGCATGTCCGAGTCTGCGTCAGTCCGAGTGCTCTCGCTGTGGTAGGTGTCACTGCTCTTGCTTCGGAAAAGTTGCTTCTCCAAGCGATGGAGTCCTGCCGTCAGGAAAGCGCGTCTTCGGGCAAGTGACGATGCTTGTCGAAGATACTCTCTATGTTGAACTCTCAAGTCCTCGTTTTGGTCAACATCCTTTGCCATCTGTAACTCCAGGTCACCAATCGCTCTGGTACAGTCCTGGATCTTCGACTCGATTGTAGTGAGACGGTCCCGAATGAGCCCTATCTGCACCTGGCGGGGCTGATTCCTATCTGACATGACACATTGATGGGTATCCTCGTGACCAAAACTACTGTACCCTGGTTGTCCAGGTGAAACCTCCTCCTGGTCCGTTTGTCTGAAGTAGGTGAAGCGAGGGGTAAACGCTAACGGCAGAATCTTGGTCCGTGGGTTAGATTCTTGCGGGAGTATCCAGTCCAATTCGACGAAGTCGTCCATATCAACCCAATCAAGGTTGTGATCAGGAATGGTAAAGCGCGAAAGATCGGCTGGAGGAACAGGTTGCTGGAAGGAAGATATAATGTCATCCCTCTTCTTGTCAAGGTCTTCGGCACCTGTTCCTTCGATGCTTGCCGAGACAGCTCTGAAGTCTGCCGCCTGCAAGTCCAGCTCAGCCCTGTAGATCCGTATCGCACTGGCCTGAGGTTGTTTAAGCCGGCCTTTGGATGGCGTCTTGATCTGTTCTCTTCTTTGGTGGACGTCTAGCTTCAAGCTATCCAGTCGAACCTTTATGCCAGTAGCGGTAACGACATCATCGGCATAATCTTCGGGATCCTTGTGCTTGTAGATATGGGCAACAAAGAGAGGAGCTAGAAGCAACTTATACTTGATAGTGGCCAAGTGACGATTGAATTTCTTGTTGGTCTTCGTGATCCCAGGCCACAATCGTCCTTGGCGCACGGGTAATGACATAACACCCGAGAAAAGCGACCACCAGCTGTAGAAGTGTGTGAAGAACCGAGGCGTGAGATGGACGGTATTGTAGCTCGTAGTCGGCTGCTCAAAGTCCGCATTCCAGTTCTTGCTATCAGGAGCGATGATAGCGACGGAGAGATGGATGTGGTTACTCCGGAAGCCGTGATACGCATCGTAGTCCTGTATTGATTAGATCCTTCTTTCTTTTTCTAAATAAATGGATACACTTACCTCGCGCTGCGAGGGGTCGATGTAGTTCGGATTCTGGAGGATAACATCGTAGTGAGGCCTAAACTCCGTCGAGCGCTCGTTCTCATTGACATTTCGTTCAAAGACCAAACCCGCAGCCCACTTCACGTCGCCCGACAGCTTCATGACAACCTTCTTGAAATGAGCGGCGTTCTTCAAATCACTTGACATGGAGATCGTTTCCAGGTCATCGGCTGTTGCTTCAGCCAAGTATCGGGCTTCATGGCTGTAGTCAGGAATAGCGAGGACATATTCGCCACTAGTTACGCTCATGAACTCCTTCGGATCGTCACTTGTGTGGATGTTCCACTGGACATCCTTGCGGAAACACATGACGAATCCACTGCCAAATCCTGTAACAACGTAGGGATCACGGGAGCCCTTTAGACGAAGGTGGACATCGCCATCCCCTTTCCACTTGGCGCGAATGCGCGAATGGAAGCTGAGTCTGATCTTGTCCCAGAATCCAACCCTTTCTGAAGGATCGATTTCGACCTTGGTAAACCCTTCGATAATCTTCATCATATCTTGGATAACAGGCTGGTAAGACATGCCCCAGGATATGCTGGTGGGAAGGTTTGTGTTGATCTCAATAACTGGGTCTGAGTAGGTCTTCACAGGGCTGACAGACCGCCAGATATCAAGCAGGAAGGGCGGGCTCGTTGTCCCGTCGGAAAGTTCAGATGCCGGGACGAGCTCCACGTTAACTTTTCTGGACGACTTGTAATCGCGATACTCCTCGGCAATGACAAAGTTCGTTCGAAGTGACCAGCTAGGGAGCCTAGGCGACTGTCCAGGCCTCAACCCTGGTATGTGCAGCAGATCCAAGGGGTAGTCTCTGAGGTTGACACGAGCTTCACCCATGTCCAACTGAATGCTCATCGGGATCAGCAGCGCATACTTAGTTGACATGGGTATTCCTTTGCCAATATTGTGAAGGAACAGTGGATAGTTCTCAGAAGGAAATGTTGGCTTGTCGATGGTTAGATTGACGTCGCTAATCAAAGCCGCCATGAGAGCAGGCCTATTGGGTATGGCAAGCACGGTCTCGGTTTCCTCCACGTCCTCTGGAGGCTCGTCGGCTCCCTCAAAAAGGTTGCGAACCTCCTTGATAGATGAACCCTGGAACTGCAAAGCAGCATCGATCTTGGCTTTCCAGCTGCGAGCATTATAATGCTGAAGACGGTACCAAGCACTTTCCGCAGACACCTTGGCCTCATTGGTAAAAGAGGATACACCTTCCGTATCGTAGCGGAATCTCGATGCACGCCCGCGCTTTTCCTCTTTCTCCTCGGGTATCTCGTTTCGTGGTTTTGGGTCCGCGCTTTTGCTTCGACGCGAATCTGAACTGACCCGCTCGCTGCGTAGCGTTCGGTGACTGGATCGTGTACGCAACCTAGATGAGCCCCGCCGTTGGTCAGACTCCTTGAGCTTCTGGAGCTTGAGATCGTATGCGTCCTCCCGAGCTCGGCGTTGGCGCTGTTCGAGAAGTCCGGTCCGATATATGCAACCAAGCTTCCACTCAAAAGCATCATCTTCCAATTCAAAAAGCAGAGCCTTGCTGCGGAACGAGATCTTTGGGACTTTTTTAGGCCCTTCTGGATCTCTTGCTGACACGAACTCTGTAGTATGATTCTTTAGACGATGGTGCAATTGCTTCAACGCCTTCGAGGTGTTGATCACATTATCAAAAACGCGGTGCATGATCATATGATGAGGTACACCTATTCGTACAAAATCCGTCCAAATGTCAATCGACTTATCCTCAACCAAAGATTTGCCTTGTTTCAGTCGCATTTTCCGGAGGTCGAGACGGAAGTTGTTCATGCTGACTATCCTTGCCCAGACGCCTTTGAGCTTAGGCGCTTCAGCGTGTAGTCGGATCAGATGGGCTCGAAGGAACGGAGCGGAATGTCGATGGTAGCCAGCGGTGAGACCATAGACTTGTAACAGCATCGGTGGATCTGCCGGCATAAAGGTCTTCACTTGGACAACGGTGGCTTTGACATCTACCGTGATAAGCTCACTCCTCTGTATAGCGCGAGGGGATAGAGGAGGCGACATATCATGCGTATTCTTCGGGGACGTTGGCTGTTTTTGCGAGACTGGTAGGAAAGCCTTCTGCAGTACAAACAATGCAACACTGAGACAATAGTACCGGTAGAGCGAGTATTGGAGGTAAATGCCTTTGACCAGGGAATTTATATGGAATATTGGTCCCAAGCGATCACTAGACGTGCTGAGTGCTACCTCGAATCTTGGAAGGGAGAGGAATGGGTCGGACTCTAGATAGTCTTCAGATTCGATGACAAAGCCCTCAAAGCCGCGAGCATGAAAAGCCAATCGTCTGCCATCGGCTACCCTCGCTCGAGTCTGCTTAGGAGGGGATGTGGGATTGAATCTGAACGGCGACTCGTCGCCAATAGTGGAGTGACTGGGAGTTCGTCGTCGCACGACACTGACGGTTGTGGGCTCTGTTTTCTGAGCACGGTAGTCGGCTGTCCAGGACTGAAGTTGAAGTGAGACGCCCCGTGTCGCTTTCGATACATTTTCGTCAACACCTGCTATCTCCAGGCTGAATCCGGTAGCCTCAAATTGGAACCTGAGTAGCCAAGGCGGGAGACGCCTCAGCACACTAGGCTTCCGGTCTTCGCCTGGCAGGTCATACCTCTTCTTAGGGCGGAGCTGGGCACGGAATTGTTCCACAACTTGTTGAATGCCGCGATTGACCTCACTGTTGACCATGTGGGCGGAGAAAGTGTTCAAGCTGCCAGAGACCATAACGCATACCTCCGGGGATGCACTAAGCAGAACCTTCAGCTCCATGTTATCCGTTGTCAATAGGTTATGCTTCGTTCCGGACGGAGTTTGGTAGTAGAATTTGTGGGAGGCGACACGATAAATGGAGGATAGGGAGTAGTGGGCACCGCCCTCAGAGGAATGAGAGGATTCGACATCCACGGATATAGACGAGATTGATGAAATGAGGAGATTATAATCGTCCTCACCGGCCGGAGAGTCGGGAATGGGAAGAACGAATCGAATCACAGGCTCATGAATCGAAAGCTTGATGTTTGCCTTGGGAAGTAAACGAGATATCAACTGGCCCCTTGCTCTCTTCTTCCCTCGAGAACTTGTTGCTTTGTTTTGAGCCAAACCTAACAGCCGCGAGACATGGCGAGGCTCCAAGTCAAGAGCAGGAGAGGTGACGACCAAGTTCGCGAATAGAATATTGGTGTTCCGCTCCTCCGCATTGAATCCGTCGTACGAACTGATCGTTTTCGATGGCAAAGTTGTCTTGATCGTCGTGGTCGCCATTGGGATATAGAGGATGTTGTCCGTTTCTCCAGAGCTATCATCCAAACTCACAGAAAGAGATATAGCAGCGAGAAGTGCTTGATGAGCAATGTCGGTCCGTTGGAAGTACATGCGATGCGCCGGGCTCGTCTGGTCCATCCGGTGGAGATCAATGCCGATTTCATGCGAGACAACGTTCAGGTAAACAGAGCTCTGGCCAGGTGACGGTGACTGGACGGCTCGAGATAGTCTGAAGAAGCTTAGTGCTACCTGAATCTCCTGGATTCCGCGCAGAAGAGAACCCGCAAACTCCTTCGAGGCAGTAACAGTCTCGACGATTGTCTCATCTGTGCTACCGGGCTTCTCGAGCTCTTCCACATAGTCGGCAAAAGAAACCTCCTCATCCGGCTCGGTAGGGTCGACCTGCACGGGAAGTTTTCTAGAACGCTTGATCCGTTCCATTAGAAGCGTCAAATCATCATAGGGTATATGCATCCTCCCGATTTTGAAAGCCACCGACGCATCCCGCAAGCCATCAAGGCCCTTATGCAAGATCCCATGGATGTTTACCCCAACATTATCCAAAACCTCGATCGGCTCGTTTCCTTCAACAGCAACCTGGACATTGTGCACGTTCAAAATCCATTCCGCAGGCCATTGTTCACCAGACTCGCCCTTCTTTCGGCGAAACACTTTCCCCCGATCCACCATCTTGCGTCTTGTGTCTACCGCCAAAGACAACGTCCCAATCTGAATCTGTCCAGCTTCGAGAAAATTGATCGAAGTATTGACGGCGACAATATCCACCAATCTCAACCAGTGCACCTTCCGATGTATCCGCTTCACCCGATCCTTGACACGATTGAGCGCTATCCATGTTTTGTTTTTCCGCGCGGATGCGGCGTTGCCTTTCCCATTCTGCGGGTTGAGCGGTTCCTCCTCGGACTGACTTTGCGGCTCGTCGGTATCTGATTTATTCGCGGAACTGCTCCTTTTCGCTGACGCCGATGGGTCCAGCGTGATTTTCAGGTCCGTAAGTCGCAAACTCAGCCATGTCGGTTGGGCGAAGGAGGGGGGATGTAGCGATAGACCAAGTCCGCGGAGTTCGATCTGGACCCCGTCCGCGGGGACATAGGCAATGCGGCGCAGCGAAAAATAACCGATCCGCTGGATCGAGATTCCGGTCGCGATGCGGACGATGGCGAAGATGAGGAAAGAAGCGAGGTAGAGGAGGAGGAAGCCGACGAGGACGGTGGTCGGGTTGAAGAGCGTCATCGTGGCTCGCGATCAGCGGAACCGCTCTGTAGGAAACAAACACGGCTCAAGCGAGGAACCATCGAGGGAGAGGGACGACCGTTGGAAAACTAGACAGTAAGCTTGTGAAGGTACTTTTTGTATGCACGCGACGTCACTTCGAGAACATCCCGGAGAGCGCGGGTGGAGGACAAGTCTCACTGCCAGGATTAGGAGAGCTTGGCACAGTCGAGGTCAGTGTCGCGAGGGGAGCTAGGTGGCCGTTGCGCATTCATGCTTTGAAAGGACGAATATTAAAACAATCGGAGAACAAAGAAGAGGGAGACGAAGGGAATGAAAACACGGGGGAGAGAAGTTGACAGGTTGAATGGAGCCGGGGAAAAGAAAGGGATACCGGAGATACGAAGATGTTCCAGAGGGTCAGCTAGAACTGAGCTTAGAGCCGCCACGCCGCCTGAACCATCGATTTTGCTTATTATCGCTATGACACGGATGGACCATGGACAAATCAGGATTCGAATACGAGTTTGCTCCGTAAGCATGCACAAACCTGCCCGTCAAGCCGGCTATTGATTTTCGTTCTTTGCATAGTGATTGACGCAGCGGAGGTAACTGGAAGCGGAAGAACGCTCCGTTTCCCAAGGGAGTGGGAGTCGATCGGCTGGCTCGGCACTGCATGCAAGCATTGAATTGGCGCTACTACTGTGCAACTCGACAGGGGTCAAGATAGTTGAACTTTACAATTGTTCTTGATAGAGACTTAGTCCTCATCTCTACTAGATGGCTCAATGACAACCTCGCAGAACCAGTCAAAACACAAGCCTATACACAGGGATCGGCGTGTTTACCCGCGCCATGGAGCCACCGGCAGGTGCCGCGACTTGAACCACGATCTCTGGCGAATTCGACGAATTGCCGATGCCCTTGCATGGCGGATTGTTGCACTACAGCGCGTTGACACTCCTACGCGGTGCACGGTCTGTGATGGTGACCTAGCTCCTCTCTCCTTCGCAGCTGTACACCATACAAAGTGCGCGGCTGAATTGTTCAGGATTCAGGAGTCCTGGCAACACGCAATCATGGCGTCTGCTGTCCAGGCGATACCTCGACCATTCCTTCCAGCTTGGCCATCTGGAGCTCCTCAATCTTGTCGTCGATAAGAGCGATCTCCGCCTCAATGGTCAGCAGCTTCTCGCTCAAAATGCCCCGATACTCATCATCGGAGAGTGGCTTGAGCGGAATCCACTTCGACTCGGCCATGCGCGTGAGAAACGGCTTGGATGGCTTGCCCGCTTGCTCCAGCTGCCATTTGTCAATCGTATTGTGCGAGACCTGTCCGAGATAGCCGCACAGCGAGAAAACGACCAATCCCGGAATGAACCGGCCACCTGGAGCGCAGGGTCAGTCAAGGAATACGATACTCAACTCTCCAACCGAGCAAATGGAAAAGGTATAAGTACCCATTAATCTAGTAACAGCGCCACCAGCGAGACCGCCAGAAATAGTACTGGCATAGTTGCGCTGCGTGAGAGTCGCCTGGTCCTCATAGTAGTGCTTGAGAATATTACTCCTCAACCCTGAAAACAGACCCCGAGTCAGTCGATATACCTAGTTAGGCTTGCGCTTCAGGGGTAGCGAGGCGAACTGACACCAAAAGGAGGTTCCACACACAGACCAGTGGATACCATGCGAGATGGAATGTATGACAGGATGTGGCGAGCGAATAACACCCGAGATGCCGCCGTAGATGAGTCCCGCGGAGCCTGTATGGATTGGCTGGTGTCAGAAATTGAACGCTCTTTACGTGGTCATGTATGCCGATGACTTGATCCATTCTTCGACGAGCTGGACACCTCGCCAGGGGGGTTCGATGAGGATTGACGTACCACTCAGCGCACCCACTTTTAGCGAGGTCGCCAGCGCATTGCATTCACCATGAGGAGATAGGCTACTACTCATCTTGCGATTTTATCCACGCTGCGACCCATCAGTGTGAGGTTGCAAATCTGCAGTTTGGCACTGCTCATTCTTTTGGCAGGGATACACGTGACTAGGTGCATAAGTGTCCGCTGAATAAGCAGCTGCACATCGTTTTATCCAGCTACTTTTTTGCTGGCTCGGATCGTGCAATTTCGAGGTATCCAACAACGTGATATTAGCAATCTGAGACGGTCAAAATCATCTCCCCTCAAGCATGACTTCAATGATCCACGCTGAAAGAGCCAACTTACAACGAATGATACTTACTTTGCGGCTAGAATTGATGCTCCCGGCCGAAACCAAGATGTGCGAGAGCCGAAGCCAAACGGCCAGAAGAGATGCAGTCCAGACAGCGGAGTCTCATGATCTACTATCAGCGATTGGTAATGTCGTGAGATAAGCGTATATGAAGAGCTTACTGAGGCACCTGCATGACAAGGGACCAAATTCCAAGTTGCGGGCTTCCGACGCCCATGAACGTTGCCTACCAACAACAGCTGCTCCAGTAAAAATGTATCCCCTCTCAACGTCATATAGACTACATGATACACTTACTTTGTCCAACCATTGCCTGTGGAAGTGGGCGAGTCGGGGTGGTCATTGGAAACCGGCAGGGTCCGTCAGACAAAGAAACAACATGCGCCCAGCATCTAACCTTACCTTACTGAAGCTTAAGGGCTTTGAGGGGGGGGTCGTCGGATAAGCCTAGAGCATGGCGGACAAGAAAGTGCCGAACCTCCGACCTCCGAGGTCTTATTCTACTATAGAGAGACGGAGTAATACTTTTTGGGTTTTGTTCCATCCAAAAGCGGGCTCTCCCTAGATAGAGACCAGTCCAGCTACCGCAACAATGCCCAACACCAAGGCCAATCGCGTTCACTAACTTGTAGGTGATGATGAAGCATATCAGAGGCCCAAACGCCATGACAGCTGCGCGCTTACCACTATAGTGCTTCGCCTTTCCAGGACCAGATCTGCGCTGTCCTGACCCTGTTCAAAAACACCAAATCCCGCGGAGAACATGACCCTGGCAGATTCTGAGCCTATGGCATGATCAGACGCGAAACTCGCGAGAACCGTGGACGTACTGGATTGCTGCGGGTATGAGGCTTCAACTATTCACACGCCCTTCGTTCTGGGGACCAGTCAGGGCAGATGGGCCACTGCGACGACAGCGTTGCTGTGGTCGGATAAGGTTCTTCCATCGCCTCATTTGCCATGAAATTAGTTCAAGAAGCTAATAATGACAATCGATGCGCAACAGATTCGTTGGGGCTCCCAGGAATTCTGGAAATGGAAGGGCTCTTCGACTAGGATGTTAAGGGCCAGTGTCCTCGGAGGTTTACTGGAACATTGATGATTGGACGCCCAATCAAGTAGCCCCTGGATTTGAAGGACAATGGCCACTGTAACGGTCCCATCGCTAACGGGCTTAGTGAATGTTTGATTGAAGTCCAAGATATCCGGGCCGCCACGACCAAGGAGAATTATCGTGGTGATATCAGCCGCCGGCGTCTCCGCGTGGCAACTCTAAATATGGCTGAGCTTCTTCTCTTCACTTGCGGCTCGCAAATGTCTGACGTCCGTTGCTATTGCTGGATTTATATTCGACTATCGAAGGCAAACTGGATAGTACCAGCCGCCCCTGGGAAGGAACCTCGGGCGTCGTATGTACAGTGCCCAATCATCATGGCGAGACGGGCCTGTTAGTCGGTTACTTGGTAGCCATATGCTAGTCAAAGCGTGTTGACAGCAGTGCGCATTACGTTTGTTTCACTTATCCGAAAGAGGTGAATCAAGAGTCAGGACAATGCTTGGACCTGTGAACAAGTATACATGAGGTCAAAGTAGCAAATACGAATTCAGGCCGATGCAGATCAGGAGCACTCTTACCTAGTTGCCGCCACACCCAGGCTAGAACTGGTCCATGGAAACTTCTTTTGAGTCCATGAGACAAGGACGGAGGTTAATTGTGAATGAAAGCGCCCAGGAAAGTCCCTGAAGTAAATATGATGACATCAAATGTCATCCTATCGGCTATCCAGATAAGCAAGACAAAGAAGCACATGGCGAAACAGGTACGTACCCGACCACCCCGGTCCAAGATCGATTGGCTCGCGTACTTGTCGGTATCTTAGAGGTCAAAATGTTTGATTAAGGGGTATGGATGAACCAGCTACCACCAATAACGACCATGTTCGACTTCGAGTCCCAGGGTTGGAAGTTGGGATGGAAATTGTTGGCAGGCGTCCCGGGTTGACGTGGACCCCTGGAAACGGAGCTACGGTATTAATATTGCAGCCGAGACACGCCGGATGCAACCATAATGAGGGGAAGTGGAAACAATGGAGATGATCTGCTTTTGATGATCTAGCTAGCAGCAGGATTTGCCATCTCCGTTCACCGAAGATCGCACCATGATAGCCAAGAAGAGACGGCAATGCCATGAATCTCGATACAGCAGGAACGGAAAATCAACGCAGGGCCAAGCGAAGATGAGCAGACTGAAGATCTTGGCTGGTATGCGGTCAGCTTCTTTAGGATCGTCTGTAAGCTGTCATGCTTTAGTGTGATTGTCCTGCTGCGGCTCGACAAGGCTTGCTGCAAAGTATAAGTGCCAAAGTAGACGGCGCCTGCGATTTATGGAAGCCCCTTGTTACACATCTCCAAGACACTTCAGCCAACCCAGGCGAGGAAAGAGGCATTGACAGCCTTCTACTCGATTCTAGCGAGCTTCTAGCGCATGACTGGGCTATCAGCTGAATCCTATTTCCAGCCTTACTGAATGTGCCCATGGATCCTTAACGTTTAGCAATAATCCGCAACTCGCTAATCTCACCTTGCGGCAAGCATAACCTTGGACATCCTGCTGATTCCATTGGCCGTATGTTAGCCGGGTGATCAACGTGCAGGAAACCTTGAGGGTGACCAAGGCAATCCTCGGAGACGAAGCACCGTTCAGGCGTAAGAGCCGGAGTGCGGTTACACACTCGCCAGGTGGAAACCTTCGTCCGCAGCATTCTTTCACCAACGGTCCGGGGCGCAAGTGACGGAGAATTCCTTTGATGCCATTTGCTCCGTCCCCATACCCCGCTTTCTTGGCTGCCAGTCCCGATGGTCGTTGATGCCGATGCCCACCCTGATATCAGCACTGCGCGATATACAGCCCGGTCAACCCTCCAGTAGACCCTCCCTGTGGCGCGGCAGATACGAGCACCAGACTAGGCCACCCTGGCCCTCGGTCGGGGGATGGTCTGACTATTAGTGCAGCAGGATCCCTCCTGTTGGGACGTCATTGTCTCGCTGATCATGAACAGTACAGTACTCATTCATCCCACTTCTCCTAGCCTACTGCGTTAGTACTCACCATGCCACTCACTCTCCCCTGCGATGCCTGTTCTTTCAGACGAGTCAAGTGCGATGGGAAGAACCCATGTAGCACCTGTCTGCGTCGGGAACAGTCGTGCACCTATCTCAAAGTCCGAAAGCGACGCGGCCCGAAAGGTCCGCGAAGGTCGACGAACGCTAGAGTGCAAGCCATGCAAAAGAATCTCGGCATTGAGAAGAGCTGCTCCATGCGAGAATGCTCCCTTCCGGCCTCCGACGACGCTTCCATATCCACTGATTTGAGCGATGCTCCCTTGCTTGTCAGACGGCGGATCTCATTGTCGACGTATTACACCTACATCGACATCTTCCGAAGTCAACTCTACACTGTATGGCCCATCGTTTCGACCAATACATTGAAGGCCCAACTCAACGATATCGCCAATACCGAATCCCACGCCCTGGCAGCCGCGCTTTGTGCGGCCACGCTGGCCCAGTTGCGTCTCCCAGGACATACCCAAGTGCAGGAGTCCTACCTAGTCACGTCGGGCGACTTTGTGCGAGAGTGCATCCGGCTTCGGACTGATTATAACCCCCAAAACAGTGCCAGCCTGGAGTCTCTTCTGACCTCGCTGTTCCTGCACATGTACTATGCCAATGTAGATCAGATCCCGCTTGCTACGTTCGCGTTGCGCGATGCCATCACGCACGCCCACCTCCTCAGTCTCGGCAATGTGGAGCTGTTCAAGGAATCGCAGGAAGAACAACAGTTGAGACTTCGTATATACTGGATACTGCTGGTAACAGAACGGTAAGAAGACTGATCTGACCTCATGCGTGTATCTCAGCTAAGCCTCGCAGTACATTTTGCATGCAGCACGAGCTTCCAATCACGCTACAGACGATAGAAGATCTACCGGTCCCAGTAGATGATGGCGACTCTGATCCAGCATTACTCACCGGATTTTGCAACCTTGTCCGACTCTTTACGCGGATTGACGGGCCACTGCTCCAAGCACCGTACCTCGCGCCGCATCCAACTTACTCGCGGGCCAAGATTACGGACATCCAGGAAGATCTGCAGACCAGAGCCACGAAGGATCCAGTCATTGATGAAGTTCAGCGTGTAGACATCTGGATTACCTTGGCCTGGTTGAGTTCCCTGCTTTGGCAGTACTCGGCGTCACATTATATGCTCGCTTCTGACACGTCGAACGTGTGCCTTGCCCCGAGCTACCCATTCATCATTGCAAGAAATTTTCTCTCGTTGGTATGCGGTGCATCGCTTGACTCGGTTCGCCCTCACGGCTATGGCATGGTACGTCATTTCTTACTCCTTTTGAGCAGCACTAACGGAGTCGCAGGAAATTAAGCTATTCCAACTGGCGAACTCGTTAATAGACGTTCTAGTATACGTTCCTTCTTTATCAAAAGTATACCATGACTGCGAATGGGGACCTCGGCACGCAGTTGTGGAATTGGAACACTTACTTGACATTGTTGCCGGAGGAAAGTCTGAGAGATTGGATAACTTGCACAGTCGCATGGCACAAATGGACTTCACGCCAACGCCAAGGAAAGCTTTGCTAAGTTGTGAGGACGAAGATCGAGAGTCCGAAGGTTCATCTGTCATTGACTTGACGTCAAGCCCGGACACAGAATACCAATGGTCTGGTGGCAAGAGGGAGCTTATGCTGCAGTTGGGTCCGACGGGTGTGGAATTTTCTACAGTCTTTCCGGAGTTTGGCGTTGGAGTTGTATCTTTCTTCCCGGCCGGCGGAGATGAGCCCGCTGGATACGGAGAAGCATTGTACGAGTGCCCGGCCGATTTCTTCGCTCGGGGAGCCCATATGCCTCATATACCCAGGTCCTATCCCGCGGGGTGCCCAAGCGTCAAGTTCGAAACCTGACCATGGACAACACAGAGACCAGCATCGGCGTTTTTCTGTTTGATTTCATTGTCTGGACTGTCCGCTGTCCTGTCCACTTCATTTGTTTGTACAGTTATTCCCATGGAAGTATCTGTTTGTGTAATAAGATTCTCAAATCAACGGTGCGTGGCGGCTGTAGAGCGTGTAAGCGAAAAGGTTCCCCTCGCCGAAATTCTTCGCTGCAACCCCTTCCTTTTCCTTCAACATTGTCTCGATCACTTCTACGCTCTTCGTACAAACATAACCAACTCTACATGATATTTATTCGATCAAATCCGTGGTACGCGCCGGATCAACGGAGATATATCCTAGTCATTGTCTCAACTCAGTCAGCCGGGCAATGTACCTACAACGCAAGGGGAGCTTCTCAACTGCGGAGTCAGCTCGCCTAAACCTCGCGCACCCAATGTACCCCGAGCCTCGACGATCATGCGGAGAATAAACACATGGAACGGGGAAATTGGGCGAGATGCAAGACAAACTCTGGTCTGTCGAGAGTTATAAATACGGGCTCCTGCGCATGCGATATGCAAGCATAGTTCTGGTCTGGTCTGATTAGGCTCCGAGACAGCGATGGCTGCGACTTCCCTCTTCTGGCCGCTTCTGGCTCTGTCTTTCGTTAACAAAGCCCTCTGTCAATCCTCTGTGGCACAGTGCCCCGGATACAAAGCGACCAACGTTGAAGAACACTCTCGTGGACTGACTGCGGATCTGACTCTTGCTGGCGCTCCGTGCAATTCTTATGGAACGGACATTGAGAGTCTGAGACTAGAAGTGGACTATGAGACGGGTAAGGCAGTCCACCGGCTCTCTATTTGATTCCTGACTGGTTACGCAGACAAAAGACTTCACGTCAAGATCTACGATGCGGACGAGAACGTCTATCAAGTCCCCGAGTCGGTATTCCCTCAACCCGCCCTCGACGACAAGGATGGTGCCGCCGAAAGCACTCCGGATCTCAAGTTCTCCTACGAGGAGAGCCCCTTCTCTTTTGCGGTGTCTCGAGCCAGCAGCGGTGAAACCCTCTTCAACACCTCGGGGAACAATCTGATCTTCCAATCCCAATATGTGAACCTCCGGACCTCACTCCCGCAGAACCCTAACCTTTACGGACTCGGCGAGCACAGCGACCCTCTTCGCTTGAACACAACCAATTATATTCGTACGATCTGGAACCGGGACGCTTATATGATTCCGGCGGGGACAAATCTGTATGGGGCACACCCAGTGTACTTAGATCACCGCGGTGAGACAGGGACACACGGGGTTTTCTTACTCAACTCCAACGGCATGGACGTCAAGATTGACCAGGACGATGATGGCGAGCAATACTTGGAATACAACGTTATAGGGGGCATTGTGGACCTTTACGTGTTTGCTGGCCCCAGCCCTAAGGATGTGAGCGCACAGTATGCACAGGTTGCCGGGCTACCGGCCATGGTGCCTTATTGGGGGTTCGGGGTATGTTCCGCTTCATTTTCCACCTACTATGAGTATATTAACATTTGCAGTTCCACCAATGCCGCTATGGTTACAGAGATATATACGAAGTCGCCGCGGTGGTCTATAATTACAGTAAAGCGAACATACCTCTCGAGACAATGTGGACTGATATCGACTACATGGACCACCGCAAGGTTTTCACCCTTGATCAAGAACGATTCCCGTTGAATACTGTCCGTGCTTTGGTGGATTATTTGCACCAACGTGACCAGCATTATATTGTCATGGTTGACCCTGCGGTGGCATCTTCGGACAACGGCGCTTACAATAGGGGTGTGGAGAAAGATGTGTTTCTGCGGAGGCAGGATGGTTCGTTATATGAAGGTACATCCGAAAGCCCCTTCCCAAGTCAAAGCACCGTCGCTAACATTATCATCGCTCACCAGGTGCCGTCTGGCCAGGCCCAACCGTCTTCCCCGATTGGTTCGATCCAAACACGCCCGAGTACTGGATCGACGAATTCGCGCGGTTCTTTGACCCAGAGACGGGTGTTGATATCGATGCTCTGTGGATCGACATGAACGAGGCGGCCAACTTCTGCGACTGGCCCTGCAGCGACCCCGTCGCCTTTGCAGAGCAGAACAACCTCCCTCCCGAGCCGCCGGCCGCCAGACAAAATCCCTACGACCTTCCGGGGTTCCCGTCACTATTCCAGCAAGGAATCAGCAGCAATGCCAGCAATACCGGCACCGATCAAAGGCGAGCTGTTGTTACCGTCAGACAAGAAGCAGTCAGCAATGATAATGCCAATGGCAAGAGACTGGGTCTACCGGGCCGCGACTTGATTGATCCGCCGTACAGGATTGGGAACGCAGCGGGTTCGCTAAGCAACAAGACGATAAATACGGATCTCATCCATGCTAATGGGCTTACGGAATACGATACGCATAACCTATATGGGACAAGTACGCTTCTCCAGCTCTGACCTCGGCATGGATACTGACAATAGGCTAGTGATGAGTTCGCTGTCCCGAGACGCCATGCTCAACAGACGCCCCGATAAGCGTCCGTTGGTGATAACGCGCAGCACCTTCGCTGGTGCAGGAGCCCACGTTGCCCACTGGTGATTACTTCCTTCCAGACCCAAGCCCTAAGTAGAAACGTGATCGCTGACCGCGGTGTAGGCTCGGCGACAACGTCAGCACATGGGCAAAGTACCGCGTCTCAATCTCGCAAATGCTTGCCTTCGCATCCATCTTTCAGATGCCCATGGTCGGCTCAGACGCTTGCGGGTTCACCGGCAACACTACCGAGCAACTCTGCTCCCGCTGGGCTATGCTCGCCGCGTTCAACCCCTTCTATCGCAACCACAACGAGTACGGAATGATTCCACAGGAGTTTTATAGATGGGAGTCCGTGGCTGAAGCAGCGAGGAAAGCGATCGGCATCCGCTACTCCCTGCTCGATTACCTATACACGGCGTTCTATAGGCAGACGGTAACCGGGGAGCCGTTCCTTATGCCGATGTTCTTCGTCTATCCGAAAGATGCCAGGGCTGCCAGCATTAATACGCAGTTTTTCTATGGCGATGCCATCCTCGTCAGCCCCGTTACGGAGGAGAACAAGACAGAGGTTGAGGCCTATTTCCCGGATGATCTATTCTATGATTGGTACACGGGTCTTCCGCTCCGCGGTAAAGGAGAGGTTGTGACGATCAAGGATGTTGGCCATGCCGATATACCGCTGCATGTGCGCGGGGGCAGTATCGTTCCTGTCCGCACGGGTAGTGAGGGGTGGAACACGACAGCTCAGCTGAGGAAGAGCGGATTCCAGCTAGTTGTTGCGCCGGGGCTTGATGGGAAAGCCGAAGGTAGTTTGTATCTTGATGACGGGGAGTCTTTGGAGCAGACCGCCACGGTGGACGCCAAGTTTACATATGAAAACGGTCAGGTGAGCGTTGGCGGGACGTTCACGCGGGAGGCGGACGTGCGCATCGAGGGGGTCAAGGTCCTTGGAGAGGAAGTCGTTGAGCAGACCATTGATCTACCTCTTACCGAGTCCGGAAGTGTTCGGCTTGATGGATGTGCAGCGTGACCAGCAGCTCTAATTTGACCTTGGATAGCTATGGATCTCGCACCTAACGCCGAACTATGTGAGTACATATTACCTAATTCTCAATGCAAACATCTTCCTTCTGGAACCGCCTGGCCTTGACTTCTCTCTCAAACAAGATATCCATCTCAGCAAAGGTCCTGTCCTTGCTCTCCGGCAATCTAGCATAAGCCCACGCAAACAAAAACACCGTAATCCCACCCCAGAAGAACCCAGTGTGCCCTTTCCAATTCCAAGCCGTGGGATTCAGCATCCGTGGCATGATAATCCCATTAACAATCATGAATATGTTATATACATTCCTAGCTAGCACGATCGTCTTCCCACGGAGCTGCGTCGATGGCATCTCAGAGACGATGCTGTAGCAGACTGGTCCGATAGTGCAGTCATAAGCGAACGTGAATACTAGCAGTAGAGACCCAATGGCCCAGCTGGCTGCTTTTGTATTGGAGAGCGATGTAAACCCAACAGAGAAGAGAATGATGATCAGACAGAAGAGACCAGAGACGTAGAGACTGCGCCGGCCATACCGGGACATCAGAATCCACGAGACGAGAGTCCCGACAAACCCGCATCCATATTGACCCAACGACATATTGAACGACTGCGAAACCGACAGGCCAGCCTGCTGATAGAAGTAAGTTGAGTATCCCATAAAGCTAGAACCGCAAAGGGCTTGGATGGCCCACGTCACGCAGGTGATCTCGGTGCGGCGGAGGTTCGTGCCGCGGAAGCAGGAGAGGTACGATTCGTTAGACTTGGCGGCGAGATCAGCTTCCATCTTGGTGGTGTAGAGCATTAGGGCGAGAGTTGTCTCGGTCTTGTCTTTTTCTTCTTCTTTAAAGAACTCGGCTGGGGTGGAGGTTGACGGGGCAGACGAGAGACGGGCAAGGACGGCTCTCGCCTCGTCCAACTTCCCTCTTCTCAACAACCACCACGGACTCTCGGGACCGGCATACACGATCACCAGAATAAACGGCAGCCATACCCATTGAAGCATGAAGGGGATGCGGTAACTCCATTCGTCCCCTCCCCCACTCGCTGACCCGCCGTTCATGTGCAGACACCCCCTCAACACCCCCGTCGCTACTAACTGCCCGATCACCCAGCACAGATTCACGTACGTCGTTAGGTATCCTCTTAGCAGAACAGGACATACCTCCGCCGCATACGCCGTCGTCACCGTCTGGAATACACCCCAGGGAATTCCGCACAAAATCTCGCCAACCAGCAGCGTGGGCAGGTTACGCGCAAAGACCAGGATGAAGATGAACCCGGCAAGGGATAAGGAAGAAACGAACATGAGCCTTCTGTACCCTGTCCTCTCAATGACAAGACCCGTAACGAACAGGCCGAAGATTTCGCCGACGTACGCCCCGTTCGTCAGCCCGCTTTGCCAGGAGGCTGAGAGCTCGTACCGCAGCTCAATTTCGCCGGTTTCTGGGTTGGGAGTGTGGACTGGGGACCCGTACTTGCGGGCGAACTGCGGAAATGCAAAGAATGACTGCAGCAGGGTTGTGTCGTACCCTTCCATTATTATGGCGAGCGAGAACAGCATCGACCACATTACCGCTCTGCGGTATGTGCGGATGCCCTCGCGGAAACCGAGACTGTGTTCCTGGGCTGTTGCGAGACGGGCCTGCTCGAGGTCGATGGGGTTGGTGTTGCTTTTGCTGGGTGCCCTTGATGGCCCGGTGTCGCTGGCGGTGTCGGTATCCATGTCGAGGCCCATGCTGTTGCTGCTGGTTCTCGGGACGCGGAGATTGATGGCGTGGTAGTGGTACGGTCTAGGTGGATCTAAGTTGCATTGATGGCAAGGCCGCTCGCTAGGTTCATTGCTATGCTATAGTCGAGGCCCGATGTTAAGGAGAGCGGACCTTGATAAGGAGATGGACCCGGGTCAGACTACGGAGCTGGGGTGGCCAAGAGCACGAACAAAGGAATGTTGAACCGGCTTGGTTATTGCTTTTCTGCATCCTGGCCATTCGCTGGAATTCTCGCTGCCACGCCTACGATGGGCCGGTGGCCTATGGGGAATTGGGGATGATAACCTGGGGATGAATGGGTGGAGTCGGGGGATGGATAGGCTTTACGCTTACGACCGTTGGTCTTTGTTGCAAGGTTTGGCTTGAACTCTGCCTCTGCATCCATAATTGGCGATTAATCTCCGACACTCGATGTCAACAGGTAAGCACTACGACCCCCAAGCCGAGCCAGAATCCGCAGCAGCCCGCGCTGGACCTGATCGACATCGATCTGGACATCGCCAGCACCAACCCTTGGAATCGCTCTGGTCTGCATGACCGGGCGAATGTCGCACAGGCACTCGCAGATGTCGCACAGCTTCGCATCCTACATTCGTCAGCCTCATACCATCCTCGTGTCTCCTGATAGTGCCATCCCAGCAACCTGAACCTACCAGGATCCCGCTCCAGTTATCCCGCAAGGCCTCCTCGCCCCCCGCTCTCCGCAACGCACCCAGGATAGCCTCCCCAATCAGAAGCGGCTCTTCCAGTCGCCATTGGGCCTGGCCATTTCCTGTTCCAGTCGCCGCCACAAACTCTCGCGGTGGGACTGGTGTCGCTTGCTGCTGGCCAGGGCCGGAGATTCCCAGCTTCCACACCTTCGCTCGCAGCCATTCCCTCGTGATCGCGTGGTTGAGTCGTTGCATGGGTATTCCTGGTCCTATTTCTTTCTCGAGGCCCATGTCGTCATAGTCGTGACCATGTGCCATTGCTCCTGAAGAGGCAGCGGTAACAGCGGCGGCAGTGGCGACATCCAGTCCCAGATCTAGAGAAATCGGTGTGACAAACCCAGCCGCTGTCCAACACCCCGACAAATCAACGCTCAATCCGCGGAAAAGGGTCACCAGACCCACGAAGCTGGGGATCGCGCTGATGCTCTCCTCTTCTTCCAGGGGACTGGGCAGGCCAGGGGGTGCTATCCATGGCCGGAGCGTGATTGGTTTGTTGTGGAGGAGGCAGAATGTTCTACCCAGGTTGTCAGCTCATCACAGTTTTAGAGACGAGTAAACAGTGGCGAATGGAAGGGATTGGACGTAACGTACCGCTCTGCAACAAACACACCCCAGAATACCAGGCGTCTTCTTTCTGCCTCATGCATCTCAATCTTTCGATACTCGTCTTCGCGGTGCAGACGTGCTGATAGAAGCAGCGTAATGCATTCCCGGAGGTACCACCATGCATGTCTCTCCCGGTTGAGGTTCCAGTACGCTGTGAAGAGGAAGAAAGAGGTAAGTATCTTGTCTCGAGCAATTGGATTATCTCTGTCGTTGCTGCATTCCGCTTGCTGGGAGTCGAGATTAATAGACGGATAATCGCTCTGTCCTCGGGCTTGGAGGGCTGATTGCAGGTATCTCTGGCAAGCTTGTTCGTGCCCAAGGTGATGGCCAGTCTGCGCAGGTGAGGAATCCGAACTTGTTCCTAGACAAGATAGCAAATGCGCATGTGTTGCAGCACATAACGAACAGACCAGCGCGTATCGAGTCGAGTCATATCCATATCCATACTTCTGGCTTCGACTACCCTCATCAAACCTCAGCAACCTTCGAACCTCACCCAGATCCATCACAGGTAGAAGAGAGTGCAGCTTCTCCGTGTACAGCGAGACACTCTCCTCCATATTCACACCCAAATCCACATCCGCCTCCATCCTCCTCGACGACCCCGAAGCCATGCCGAACCCAAGGCTCATCCGTGCGCCAAGGTCAACAGCCCGTTGAAACTGAACCTGCTGCGCCTGAGAAATCTCATCGAACTCAAAGTCTAGATCCAGATCCAGCTCATCATCCTCAGAGGTCGTCCCCGTCCCACTCCCCGACTCAAGCATCCCATGCATACTCGCATCCGTACTTGCACCTGCACCCGCATGAGCCCCCATAAACCGCTCCAACCCCAACCCCATGCCCATCTCCCCACCCATCAACCGCGGCACCGGAATCGGGAGTGCCTCGCTCGACCCCGTCATCGCGGCAATCGCCAACCCAGGTAAACTCGAACTGGACCCTGACCCCGAAAGCGAACCCGACAACGACCCGGCCAGCGAAACATGTGACGCCGCGGCCGACGGCACGATACCAGACGCAGACGCCGAGTTTGAGTTCGACACACCGGTATTTATGTTGTTGTTTATGTTTGTGCTCGTGTTTGTATAGATGCTCGGATAGCTATGCACGAACTTAGGCCCCTTCTTGCGCAGGATGTCGGTATACGTGCAGTTTTGCCGCAGGCGGCGGCACCGCGCGCAGGGGGTGCGGCGGTCGCATTTTACTTTGCGTTTGCGGCAGATGTCGCATGATTGCATTGTCTTCTTCTTCTTCTTTCTTTCTTTCTCTTCTTGACTATAGATGTGGGGGAGTAGAGTAGAGGGGGAAAAGAACTAGATGGTCGTGATGCGTAGTATGGGGCTTCGCGAGTAGATTAGTATAGGTATAAACGTAGACATAGGGAGGGTGGCATTGAAAAAATGACGACGGCTCAGATAGTCCATGGCTGCGTAGATTAGATTGATAATTTCCTCTCGCTATGCGGGGAATACGCGCATCTGTTGCGCAGAAGCCTCGCTTGAATTCTCGTCGTGCAGGATGCGGCTCCATGGTTGCTTGCTAGTACGACCGTCGAAGAGAGGGGCATGTGTAGCCCTAACCCCAAATAGCACCTGGTACATTATACATGGAGATACTCGTCAAGGAAAGGGGCCTGCAGAAGTGTTCGTGACCACCCAAGATGCCTGCACATTGTCATGTTATCTAGTTTATGTCATTCTATGTGTAGGAACCAAGTGACAAACCCCTCGTTGGGGCACCAGTAAGAATATAATCCGACCACTGACGGTCCGAGAGGGCACCAAAAGCGACGAGGATCCGCGTCAATGCGGCTTCTGCGGTCTCCTCGGATTCCAATTCAAGGCTCACCGAACAATAGGGCAGGGTCACATGAAGCATTGGCATCAATGGCGTCCTGAGAAGAGGCGTGTAATCCCATTCTCCAAGGTCCTCGTGCAGTACTAGCAGGACGATATGGGTATCCATGACTGTCCCCGCGATCCTGCTTCTTCGTCGGGGATGGGGGTTTGTTTTCGTCTTCTGGAGCATCTTCTGGTGGCGGCCTCTTGCGAGTAGGGCTAGAAGGCGGTTTGGAACCGTCGTCGGGCCTATCAACTGATTCAACTGAGTCGTCCCCGAGATCCGGCTGCTTCGCCGGGCATGAGGGTTTGTTTTCGTCTTCCGAGACATCTTCTGGTGGCGGCCTCTGGTGAGTAGGGCTAGAAGGCGATTTGGAACCGTCGTGAGGGTTATTAACTGTTCCAACTGAATCGACCCATTGCCCGATAGATTAAGTTTCAATCCCCGAGATAGGTCGATGCACGACTGTGACTGCTGACGATGGGGAGTTTGGTTTGTAATCCTCCAAGGTACATTCCAGAAGTTCCTGGCGATAGATCGCCACATCCCCGTCCATGGACGGTTGCAGCGACCACTCTTCTTCATCCTTTAAAAGGTAAAGGTCTCTCAGGTATTCCAATCGTTTGTATGTCTCATCTCCCACTGCGGCCGCGGTCAGGCGTTTCATGCCCATGAATACGAACGCTCTCCGCAGAGCCGCTGACGGAGACCCATACCAGAGTCGCGGCGCGGTAGGAAAGTCCTTGCCATATTCACCGAGGCCGTCGCCGAGGAATATAGCCCGGTAACGCTCACCAACACCAGCCGGACCCGGAGTTATCCGGTATATTATGGACCTTTCTCCTCTCGAGATCTCGGCGCTTCGGCGCTTGCGGTCTTCAATCTCGTGAGCGATAAAGTATTCCAGGTCTTCCGGGATAAATGCGAGTAAAGGATTCGCTTGGTCATAGTATTTCTTGGAACAGGGAACACAAAGCTGGATTTGATTCATGGACGAGTAGGGGTCATCGTAATCCACTAAGCCGAGTTTCATCCAGAGGCGGGTCTATATCGGATGAAATCAACGTCAGCATCGAGCGCCAATATCTGGGATCCAGGGCAGCATACCTTAGAGGTATCCGGGGCAACAGCGTGACCAAAGGTTTCACAGCGGCGCTCGCATACCCAACACTCGTTATTGTGCTTCGTTCGAATACAATATTTCGTCTTGTTGGCTTCCTCGAAGGCTTTTAGATCCTCCTCGGTGGGAGGCCACGGTGGAAGTCGCGATGTATGATTGGATGGCTCCATGGCGAGCCTGGTTATAAGCGCGATGATATGAATATGACGCTTTCGGTAAATTGCGCATTGGCCCTGGTCAGGATGATCTTCTGCTCGGTGTGATCGTAAGAAGTGCAGTCGGTAAATAGAGTGGCGGTCTGTTCTGTCAACACGTCGGGTGGTCAGAACAGTAAGCTTGTGGCCATAATAGCGGATATTGTAATCATAAATCCGGAAAGAGACTGCGGCAAGTGATAATGCCTGATGGATATGCCCGAGTATCGTCTAGTCAGGCCATGGACGACTCGGCAAATGAGCATATGGTTGGTAACGAGAAGCGAAGGGTACGGCTTCAGGCGGCAGTAAGGCAAAAGCTGACCGACGCCCATCTTGGAAAGAGCCGCAGTCGTTCCTTCTGTTTTCGTCACAGTGGACCAGGATTATGGAAGGAAAGGTCAGGCGTCTGTCCCAATGTCAGGGCCTTCATCACAATAGGCATTGATGAGCCGGTGGCTAACCTAATTTGCAGGGCAGGGCAATATGCCGGGGTATACCAAGATTGACCGTCTCAGTTGCGAGGATTTATATGCCGATGGTGGAAATGAGCGGAGTATAGCTGGTTAAACGCAAGGATGTTTAGCTTCGTGGGGCAAACAAGTTCTATAGCTCGCATCGGCTCTCATAATGATGGTTGCAATTGAGGTGAGATGTGCAAACAGCACTGAGAAGTTCGAACTCATAGGACATTACACACAGTCCATCCTAATGAGATGTCTGTAGACATTTGAAGACAAATCCAACGAGCGTAGTGAGGGACCATGGCCGGCACTGACGGTCTTGTATTTCCTGCCTACACTCTTTAGATTGGTGCCAGCTGGCGCCAATTCCCGGGGGGCACTTACCCGTTCTCTCAGCTGACACAACCCCTGCACCCCCACAAAACAACCGTTATTTCGCTCTTAACTTTGCGGGGTATCCCTGGATACGGTCTTGGTATTCTTGGATAGACGGATAAAAGCCGGCTGGTCACGAGTAAAGCATGACCTGTAACCCTAGAACTGGTCATGCGGTCCCTCTGTCCAGCGACCATTTTCACCGAACAGCGAGATGGCCATACTCTGTATTGATCTTGGACATTCTCTGCTGGACTTATATAAAGTCGAGGTGAAGGTGCTCGAAATGGCGATGTTTAGAAGTGCAAGCAGAAGCAGGCGAGAGACCAGCAAGCAAGCAACGACGACACCATGAAGATCTTCCAACGCTGCTGCGCAGCATTGGCTCTGCTAGCCAACGCTCTTCCTGCTCTATCACTACCGGGGACGAACAGCCTGTCTGTTCGCAAAGAGTCGAAGAGATATGTCACGGCGCACTTCATGGTAGGCCCGGCCTCAACCCTAGACCGCCTCATGTTAACCAGATCAGGTCGGCATCGTTGAAAACTACACCGTCGACGACTGGAAGCAGGACATGGAGCTCGCGAAAGAGATCGACATCGACGCATTCGCCCTCAACTGCGCCAGCATCGATTCGTACACAGACAAACAGCTAGCATATGCCTACCAGGCCGCCGAGGAAGTCGACTTCAAAGTTTTCATCTCTTTCGACTTCGCGTACTGGTCGAACGGCGACACCGCGCGGATCACAAGCATCATGAAGACGTACGCCGACCACCCGGCTCAATTCCAGTATGACGGCGGCGCGCTGGTGAGCACATTCGTCGGCGACAATTTCGACTGGAAGCCTGTCAAGAGCGCAGTGAGCCACCCCATCTATGCAGTGCCCATGCTGCAGGATCCGAACTTCGCGAGCACGGCGAATACAGGCATCTCTGGGGCTTTCTCGTGGTATGCTTGGCCGACGGATGGAGGGAACAGTATCATCAGGGGTCCGATGACGACGATTTGGGATGATAAGTATATCAGCAATCTTGAGAAGGTGAATAAGGTGTACATGGCTCGTAAGTTCTGTTGTCCTTGTTCTGTTCTTGACATGATGTTGATGGAATCAATAGCTGTCTCGCCGTGGTTCTCGACGCACTTCAACACCAAGAACTGGGTCTTTATCTGTGAAGATCAGCCGCACCGTCGCTGGAAGCAGATGCTCGATATGCAGCCTGAGTTGATTGAAATCATCTCCTGGAATGGTAAGTCCCTCGTGCTTGATCCATAACAAAGCTAACCAGGCCAGACTATGGCGAATCGCACTACATTGGACCATACTCGGAAGCCCACTCCGACGACGGCTCTGCCCAATGGACAAAGGACTTCCCCCACGACGCCTGGCGCGTCATCGCAAAGCCCTACATCGCCGCATACAAGGCCGGTGCAAAAGAGGCCACCGTGGAGTCCGACCAGCTCGTCTACTGGTACAGACCGACACCAAAGGGCGTCACCTGCTCGAAGGATCCGCTCGGCCCGCCACAGGGCATCAACTTACTGGAAGACTCCGTCTTCGTCACCACGCTGCTCACCGAGCCGGCCACCTTGGTCGTTGGCAGCGGTCCCAACGAGTTCTGGATCGATGTCGATGCGGGCATTGTGACCTCCACCGTCCCCATGGGTGTTGGTTCGCAGGACTTCCATATCAGGCGCAATGATGAGGTGATTCTCGGTGGTCCTGGCGGGATGGATATCTCGAACCAGTGTGATTATTATAACTTCAATGTTTATGTTGGGTCTTACAGCGCGTAGGATCGAGAGGGGTTGAAGGGGATTCGTGGATTCAAAATGAGAGGCCGAGTGCTGTGTGACATAGCTTCATCCAATCTTATACCTGAAAATGTTGTTTTGCTTTTCTTCCAGCCTCGTCACCTCTCTGGCAGATACTTATATGAGGGGAGAGCGGCTGAGCCTGCTGCGGTCTTACATCTCGTAATCCACTGCGCCCATGAGGAGAGACTCCATGCAATTCTTATCGAAGAATATCGGATTATTTGACAATGACTGATTCGGTTGGGCAGTCTCCCATCGAAAGCGGCCCTGGTCTGATTACGTTATTTGAAGACGCTGCAGCAACGAACGACGTGAGTGAAATCGGGAATTTGCTGAGAGCCCGAGGGGTCACGGAACTCCGTGCATGCCTAGAGGCTGGTCTAGTCAGCAGTGCCCGCCACGACCACATCGAAGCGATCAAATGCATCATTGACGAAGGCAGAGACGTGATAACTCCAGATGATTTGGTGTTTCCCCTTCTACTCTCTGTGAAGGGCGACTATAGCGAGGCCGTCCGGCTATTGCTGGATCCGGAGCACCCGTGGATGGCACCGTACAGGGTAGAAGTGAACTGAACGACACAACCGCAAGCTGGCTGGCTGCTTGGGATGGCAATTCTCAGATCTTCCAAATGCTTCTGGCCAAGGGTGCAGACATCAATGCGAAAGACTCGAGCCAGAGAACCTTGCTGCATAGACTTGCATGGGCTAGCAATTCAGGTTTGTATGACCCCGACCCCGGTATGTTGGACATCGTCCTCCAACATACTCTCGATGTTTATACCGAGGATATAGATGGCCTTACGCCATTTCACGAGGCTTTCTACGGCGGCAAGCTTGATCTTGTGCAAAGGCTTTTGGGACGGCATCACAACCTTGAATCATCGCCCGTTGCGCTCAGCTTTGTACGCCTTGGAGCGATCCATTTGCCGTTGAGAGATATTGGCCAACGATTGTCGATACGCTTTTGACCATGGGCGCCGATCCAAACGCTCTGCATGAAAAGAAGTCCCTATCGCCGCTCCATATTGCTTGTATACAGAGCACTGGAGAAACCGTTCGTCATTTATTAAAATATCGTGCGAATGTCAGTCAAAGGACACCAGAAGGGACCACTCCTCTAATTCTAGTGATTCGGTCGCGCAGAATCGGCGTGGTCAAAGTTTTGCTGAAGCGAAAAGAACTGGAAGTCCGCGATAGCTTCGGAAACCATGCCTTCTTTGAGGCAGTCGCAGACGCAGAAATCATGAAGATGTTGATGCCGTCTCCCAGTGCCGGATCGCGCGCCGTCGATGACATATACCTCAACGATATGTGCACCGCCAATATTGTCGATTTTGATCGTGACGGTAATGTGGCTCATCATTGGGGACAACCCATTTCAAACCTTCTTAGCGCTGAACCCGGGACTAAATGGCTCCCCGGTACTGAATGGATTCTTCGGCCTGAGAGTAATCTAACGCACGCACTTCGTTGGATTCATATTCCCGTCAACAATCCTACATGGATTGAAATTCTCCTGATAAAATGGACGATGCTCATTAAAAAGGAGCTGCCGCAAAGGACACAAGAAAATTATGCAATTTAATCAGGCATCCCCCTCGGGGCCAATACCCACACTCTCAATTTCACCGGCCTGGGTGTCAAGTGATAGGGGCACATATGTGGGCATGCATGCCATATTTGCACTTCGAAACGACAGAAGGTCATCAAAAAAATGCGAGATGCAATCCGGAGAGCAGCGGACTCCCCTTTCCCTACTCGACCTTACAGCAGTGGCCGTGACGAGCTTCTGATCCGGGCCTACCCTGCCTTATCTCCTGGGGGCCTGCATATCCGCCGGACTTCGGATCAAGTCTTCTACCCAAACTTGGACACCCAGTACCGAAACCAAGATCAGGTTGTTGATCGTTATCAAGCTCGAGCACGGTCCCCGAGCACAAACTCTATATGGTCAACCAGCACTGGATGGTCATTCTTGAGGAGGAAGTGGTCATTACCAGCCTCCCGCAGCGATGGGAACGGCCCAAGCACGACCCTTTCGACCTTTTTGATCGCATCGTGAACAGTTTTAGCCGGAAGCCCATATGTAAAGTACAGGACTTGGTAACGGTTATTGTTGACCAGTGTTGTGGAGCTTTTGATAGACATGCACCATCCAACGAGTATCAGTTCTTCGCCATGTTTGAAGCATCGATAGGAAAAGTGGCAATGACTGAGCGGGAACTTTTCAACCGGCTCCGAGAAGCATCTAATAAGGCAGCATTGTGGTTGCAAATTCACCAGAAACTGAACCACAGTCCAGACTTTGTGGACAAGTTTCTAGATTATTCTCCTGAAACAAGCTTACTTTATGAGGTAAAAGATATTCGTGATGAGATAGGCATGATTCGTGCTGTGCTAGATCACCAGAGACTGTTGTTGCCTAACCTCGGAGCACAGATGCACGAGCTTTATGACACACGAGCTATTGCTCCTCAGGAAAACTGGTTCAACGATAAGACCGATAAGCCTGACAAAGAGGTCGCCTTTCCTGAGCAAGACCGAGTCATCAATACGTATATCGAGGACCTGAGCCGAATGGACCGACAAGTAGCATAATTTTACGAATCCGTCTCCAGCGTGTTAGACCTCAAGCAGAAACACGCGGTCCCCTTTTGAGGCCCGACTGGCGCGCGAACAAGCTGCTGACACTAATCGTCAGGGCAAGACCATCATGATCTTCACCAGCGTGACCATCATCTTTCTCTCGTTGTCGTTTATTACTTCCTTCTTCACAATCAACATAGCTGAGTTCCCTCAAACGGCAGGGTCGGACAGTATGTTCTTGTCATTTGTCTCCAAGTACATCTTTGGCGTCGGTTTGGCAATTGCAATTCCACTCATTATGCTAGCGTTTGCGGCGCAGGACTTCAAGCTTGGATTTCAGACAATGCAGAACCTCTTTCGGGGGAAAGGAGCGACCGAACCATCGCCTACGACGAGCGGCGAGGGAAAAGTTGATGCGTTGACCTCATCACCTAACCATGCCCGCAGCTCGTTCTTGTCCGGGGTGCGGAGGAGGGAAATTCGCAACGGGACGCCTCGGACGCTGGAGGAATGTTGAAAAAAGAACATTAAAGCTCCATCGATGTACATTGTTGGTTCCTGAAATTCAGGGCAGCCACCAATCACGTGCTTCGAGTAGCATAAGCGCAGCCAATCAGGTTTATGACGGCCTTGGCCCACTGAACTGGCAGAGACTTGAGAAAAATGAAGCTGATTTAATTTGAATTAACGGAAGTAATCGCAAAAATGTAAAGTAGATATCAAGATCCCAAACAATGCAGGTCGTAAGCGGAGACGAAGCCCTGGGGTTCAGGCCAGGTTCGCATGGGTCGGGTTCCAGTCCGGGTCTCGGTCTGCGCGCACCAACACTTTTGATTTTGGAGGCTGACTTTTCTAGCGTCATCACTAAAATTTATCCTCACGCATTAACTCTCCGACTTTCCCCTCTGCTCAACCGCGGAGCTTCTGCACACCCACATTTCAACCCCAGAACTTCCTCCAGGAAGTCCCCCCTTTACTACGTCAAACTTTATCTATCTGTGAGGCGCGCGCAGGTCATTCCTCAGCGCGTTCCCCGATCTCGATCCAACCGCAATCATGGGTGCGTCGACCCCTCCCATTGCCGACTCGCCATCGCAGTCGTCTCGTCTTTGCATGCAGGATGCACCTCGGAGGCTAACAGATGGATTTGAACAGCGCCCGGAAAGCAAAAGGCCCAGAAGATGTCCCTCGGGAACTTCTTGGCTGACGAGAGTATGCTCCGAAACTCGAGTCTTCCCCGCGCACGGCATATAGCTAACCACCGTAGACTTCGGCTCTTGGGCCGATGAGATGGAGGACATGCCCTTGCCTGGTAAGTGGTATCAGTCCTGTTTAACTTTTGATGACCCTTGCTGATCTGATCGTCCTGTAGCCGGTAAGCGACCACCTTCCCGCGAACGCACAACCGTCCGATTGCCATGCCATATATATGATTCCTAACACGTCGCAGCTCCCGCTCCCTCCAGCTTTGGAGGCGACCGTCGTCCTCCTCCTGCGTCTTCTGCTGGCTTCGGTGGACCCAGTTTCAACGGTACAGCCTGCTCCTTGGTTTTATAGAGAGAATATGTGTATTGACTATGGTTGAAGAACGCGGCTTTGCTCTGAGGGAGCCCCTTCCCCTGCCAACTGAGCCCCCATACACCGCTCACGTCGGAAACCTTTCTTTCGATGCTACCTCGGCTGATGTTTCGGACCTTTTCGCCGAGTGCCAAGTCACCAATGTTCGTATCGTGGAGGACAAGTTGACAAAGGCTCCCAAGGGATTCGGTTACGTCGAGTTCGAAACTGTTGAGGGTCTTAAGAAGGCTCTTGACCTCGCCGGAGCCACCCTCCAGGGACGCGCAATCCGTGTCAGCATCGCAGAGCCTCGTATGTTCATCTCGACGTTTACGTGCAACGTAGTACTAACTATATTACAGCCAAGGAGCGCGATGTGAAGGAGTTCGACTGGACTCGCCGCGGTCCTCTGCCCGATGCCCCTCAGCGCCGAGTGCCTGACCGTTCTTCTTTCGGTCGTAACCTTGACAACGTCTCCGATGCGGGTAGCGAGCCTCGCCGCCGTGGTGGTTTCGAAAGTGACGGAAAGGTCCGCGACTTCTCGAACTGGGAACGTAAGGGTCCCTTGTCTCCCCCGCCTATGAGGGAAGGCCGCCCCCGCAGCAATGAAGGAGGCCCCGGTTTCCGAAGCCGTTCCCCTGCTTGGGGTGAGGGACGCTCTGAGCGCTCTCAGGATGGCTCTCGTCCTCCCCGTCGCGAATTCCAAGAACGCGCTCCTACCGCCGCTGAGATGGACAACCAGTGGAGGGCGAGAATGAAGCCCGATGCTCCTAAGCAGCCCAGCAACCCTCCTTCTCCCTCTCCCGCTGCCGCCGTGCCGGCCGCTGCCCCTGCTCCCGCCACAAGGCCGAAGCTGAACCTTCAAAAGCGAACCGTGACCGATGCTGCCGCTAGCCCTACCACCGGCGAATCGAAGTCTAGCATTTTCGGTGGTGCTCGTCCGATTGACACCGCCACCCGAGAAAAGGAAGTTGAACAACGGCGCCAACTCGCTCTGCGCCAGAAGAAGGAGGCTGATGAGAAGGCCAAGACCGACAAGGCAGAGAAGCAGAGGGTCGCCAAGGATGCGGTCAAGTCCGAGAAGCCCGGGTCGACACTTGACCCCAACGGCAGGGACCAGCAGGACACTCCTCGGGGTGGTGGTAACTTTGAGATCCTCCGGCGGGCCGGTGAGGATGAGAGCGGCATGAACGCCGACCAGGATCCTACGCAGAAGGCTGAAGGCGCTGCCGCCACGACCGAGGCCCCCAAGGCGGACGACAAGACGAACGGTTCCTGGAGGGCTGGACCTACCTCCACCGAAAACGCCGGTGACGATGAGGGCTGGAGCACCGTCAGCTCAAAACCGCGCAACAACCGCCGTGGTGGCCGTAACTTTGCATAGATTCATGGATACCCCCTTTGACCTCAATCAGCAGTCGACCGAAGCATCGCACCTGCAGAGACGATGTGTTTCCTCTTTGCACCGCCGGGGTGTCATTTGGTTACGTTGATAGCCATTTGTCTCTCATTTTACCTCTAGCCTACCGCCCTTCCTCGCCCCCTTCTATCTCACTTTCTCGCCCTGTCACCTTGGTTTTGTCCATTCCAGCATCTCCTCTTTTCTGCCGGCTAGATCTATGATGCTTACGTCTAGCCATCTTGTATTGTTGTTGTTGCCGCGCATGTCGAAAAGTTTGTCTGCCATCTTTTCCTTCTCTTGTTTTCCCGACCCTGTCTTGTTTTGTTTGAATCCGAAGTGGAGGAGTCGACGATACCTGAGTTAGCCACCCTAATCCTCCTCTCCCCTCCCCCCCTCCGAATTCTGTCTTGTTTGGGTCCTGGTGGGCGTGTGGAGTCTCAAATTTCTTGTTCTTTATCAGAGATGCCATGTCCCGATGACGAGACAGCCATGCGATGCGAATAGGATCACGACTCAACATGATGCGTACAGAGAATGAAGAGAGCATGATACGTTAATTGACCTGTTGCTTGTTCGATTTCGAGTAGTGTACCTGATCCGAACACCAGGATCTCGTTACCTAAATACTCCGTAGCTTTGAGTCATCGATGCCCATCACGATCACGCGATGTGGGTCGGCTTCAAGATCGATGGATGATCGTTAGATTTACTGGCCAGAGCCGCTTGACTATCATCTTCCAGTGCTAGGTAAACTGAGTTCCTCATTCGGAGCCCTCAAGAGACTTGGACATGTTCAATAGTCCTATTTTTACGAGTAGAATGCACTGTAGAGTATTTTTTCCTCAAAGAACGCAACATCCATAGTGGACACCAATAATCGACGATCCATCTCATTTCACCTCAGAAGGATAATGAACAGGGATCATGCAGCTAGTGCGATGCTAAGAAGGCTATATGGTCGCAGGATCACGGAAGATACCGTGCTATCGGGCCGACCAGCAGTCACATAACAGCCATCTCCCTTCCTTTGTAAAGTCACCCGTGCCAGATCCACGCCTCGCAGTTCTACAGCACAGCTTGACAATGTTGGCTCGCCGGCCTCAGCTCAGTACGCCTCGGGGCTATGGTATGCATTCCCCGCATGCTCTTGTATCCAGATACAAACTAACCTGGTGTTTTGTTTAGCCCGTTTTGGTCGAACTATAGGAAGTGTCTCACAACGATGCTCTCGAGCCCGAGTCTCGTTACTGACAAGGTAAGTACTCGACGCCCTCTTATCAACCTCTTCAGCGCCTATACTAACTCTTTGTCGAACAGTGTCAGATCCTCCTCCTCCCAAGCTAGACCAGACCCGCGCACCCTCCTCGCAAAGCAACGCCTCAACCGCCCCGTCTCCCCGCACCTCTCCATCTACCGTCCCCAAATCACCTGGATCGTCAGCATAGCAACCCGAATCACGGGCATCGCGCTCTCAGGCACCCTCTACCTCTACAGCACAGCATACCTCTCTTCGCCAGTGGCGGGGTGGGACATCGGCTCGGCATCTGTCACGTCGGCGTTCGGGAGCTTATCACCAGTCTCGAAATTCGCGATAAAGTTTGCTGTCGCGTACCCGTTTATGTTTCACGCGTTCAATGGCCTTCGCCATTTGGTTTGGGATACAGGGCGTGGGTTGACGAATAGGCAGGTTTCGCGTAGTGGTTGGGCGGTTGTGGGTGCTTCGGGTGTTGTTGCGGTGTTGTTGGCTGCTTGGAGGCCTGGGGATGAGTAGGTTTCAAGATACTGATAGCATGTCGGTTTGATATATCTGAGGTGGAAACGGAGGACTTATCTACGGAGCTTGGGATGGAGACATCTCGCTTCCGCCCCACTGAGCCCGAGCTCACCGGATCCCGCTGTCAAGACTCAAGACTCAACCACTGAATTTATTGTTAAGCAGCAAGCTCGCCACAAAGACGTCGGAGCAAACTGTAAGAAGAATGACGCGGAGTATATACAACTCCGAATCCTGTAAATCCGCCCGCCAAGCCCAGCGCTCGCGGATCAACACGACTCATTCGGCAAGGATTTCCAGCCGCGAGGTCTTTACTTTTGCACTCATGCAGCCGCCCCTCCACACCTCATTCCTCACTCCAACTCGCGTTCCCACCTGATCACCAGCCCAGCCTCCAACCTTCCCGATGTCTCCGTCGCCGTCGCCGTCGCTCTCGCATGGGCTGACACTCAGGATGTTTCTCTCCTCCCTACTTCTATCTGTCGCGCTCTTGAACACGGACACGGACACGGTCTATCCTCCCTAGTTGTGGAACGATCCCTCGAGGCAATTGAGCACTATGGCGGGGTCCTCTCAGAGTCAGAGCGATTCCAGAACTTTATTTTGTCGATCGTGTCACGGGGAGGAGGGAGAGCAGAGTACAGACCTTGACGATGTGCGTGCGCCGTGGATGGTTGAGTTGCGCTCCTCCAAAGCGTTCGTCACCTGGGTTGTGGCTATTGCGGTCTTTACGGTGTGTTTTCCCTTTATTCTAGCGTCTTACCATAGCTGATTGATGAGAGTAGGACGTTTTCATATATGGCATGGTATGCTCACACTTGTCTATCCGGCCTCGCTTTAAGTACCGGTAGTGCTGACACGACGGTCCAGATTATCCCTATCCTCCCAACGGTACTCAAAACCCGTGCTTCTATCCCGGAAGAAGAACGTACGTCCTCTATCCTCTACCTAGCAGCAGATCCCCCGACTAACAGGCAACGCAGTTCAAAAATGGATGTCCATCCTCCTCGCAGCCTTCGGTGGCGCCCTCTTCGTCGGATCCCGTAAGCCCTGCAACTCTAATCTACCCTAACCCAACCCTTAGTTTGACAATGACACGAATGCTGACACCTATCCTAGCAATATTCGGCTACTTTGCCGACAGATCCTCCTCGCGGCAGGCCCCCTTCATGATCGGGCTACTTGCACTCGCCGGCTCAACTGTGATGTTCTGGTTTGCGCGCACGATCAATGCGCTGGTCATCGCGCGCGCGTTCCAGGGTCTCTCTTGTGCGGTTGTGTGGACCGTCGGTATGGCGCTTATTGTTGACACGATGGGGAAGGACCAGGTTGGTGCTGCGATGGGCATTGTCTCGATGGCTATGACAGTGGGAACGGTCATGGGGCCGTTTGTTGGGGGTGTTATGTGAGTCCTCTTTCTTCCAGATGTACCTAATCCTGTGGTTGCTAATGATTTTGCAGGTTGTCGAAAGCCGGATACCACGCCGTCTTCGGTCTCGCACTAGCCCTAATCTTCGTGGACATCGCACTGCGCCTTGTGATGATCGAGCGGAAGAACGCAACGCAGTGGATCGACGACAGTGCTGCGCAATCTGACGCGGAAACAGATAGGCTCCTCGATACCTCCGCAACTTCAACTACCACTACATCTGTCATCCCACCATACGGCTACGAGGCCGTCGAGTCCGAGCACGAGTCCAACCGTGACGCCGACACCGAATCCCAACATCTCAACGCGAAGTCCAAAGCCGAAGGCTCCATCTTCACGAAATCATCCATGCCCCCCATGCTCCGCATGATCTGCTCCCTTACCCTCCTCGTCGTACTAGAAGCAACCCTCGTCGAGGCAATGGCGTGGGCTTCATTCGACTCTGTACGTTTCACCCTAACATCCCACCAATCCCTCTAATCCTTCCTTTCCTCTTTCTAATGCGCGCAGGTCCTCCCCCTCTACGTCCGCCGCACATTCGGCATGTCCCCGATGGGAATAGGTCTATGCTTCATCCCACTCTTCCTCCCCTCCTTCCTATCAACACTAATCGGATCCGCCGTCGACAAGCACGGCAGCCGCCCTGTCGCAGTCCTCGGCTTCCTCCTCGACATCCCCACATTCTTCCTCCTGTCCCTGGTAACAGAAAACACAGCCCGCGACAAAATAACCCTCTACGCCCTCCTCTTCGCCGCGGGACTCGGCGCGGCGCTCAAGACTGTGTCTCTTATGGTGGAGGTCTCTCGCGCCGTTGAGGATATCGAGCGGACGTGTCCCGGTGTCTTTGGGGAGAAGGGGGGCACGGCGCAGGCGTATGGGTTGTTTAATGTTGCGTGGTCTGGGGGGCAGGTTGCTGGCCCGCTTGTGTCCGGGTGGTTGGTTGGTCGGTGGGGGTGGGGGACTATGGTTAGTGTTTTTGGGGTTGGGAGTGCGGTTACGGCTGTGGTCTTGCTGGTTACTGCGAAGGGGTGGAGGAAGTAGAAGGACGGTGAGAAAGGGTGGTTTTGGTATGGATTGTAGGAACGGTGAGGGGTTGGATAAAATAGAAGGTGTAGACTGATATATGGAGAAGGATAGTAGAGACAGAGAGGCAAGAAAGTTTAATAATAAGCTTTGGATAGTATATAATTGACTGCGCTGTAAAAGTTTCTAAACGCCTGCACGCATAATTGGGCGAGAAACAGCTTGCACCCAGGTATATCCTTGTCCCACCGTCCATATCCATGCAATCATAATTCATGAAGCCCAATCATCCTAAACAAACCAGACCCAACCCAATCCCATAGCCAGTATATCCCGGGTATATATAAAACAAGAACCGTAGAAAGCAAAGCCAACTCCAAGCCCACCCGTAACGAATCCCGAGGTGACCAGTGACGAAGGGAAGCTTACCCAACCAGCGCCCTGATCCTCTCGACCCTCTCCATCGCCTTCTCCAACCTCTCCAGCCGATTCCTCTTCTCGACATCCCGTCTCTCCAGCACAGCAACCCGCTCCTCCAGCCTCGCCCGCGCCTTGCGCTCCTGCGCAACCATCTCATTCGCCTGGCTAAACAGCTGCGCCGTCAATTCCTCCAGCTCACTACTCGCCTGCGTGAGTTGTGTCTCAGCTGCCTTTCGGAGGCTCTGTTCGCGGCTGAGTGCATTCTGGAGCTCGAGAGTTTCTTCGGTGGAGGGGCGAGGCGTAGGAGTGCGCGGTTCCATCGGAGGCGGAGATTGGGTGAACGGCATAGGTTGGCATTGTTTCAAGCCCGGCGAGGGTGGTGGTTGGGACTGTGGTTGGGAGGACGCTGTGCTGGGGCGGCGGTAGGGGAGGAGCGAGGCAAGGGATGAGAGGCGGCTTTGGGTCGGCTGGACGACTTGTTGCGGGGGTGATTGTGAAATCGAGTTCGAGTTGGACGGCGAGTGTGAGGACGTCGAGGTCGAGGAAATTGACCGGCCGTTTCGCAGGGGAAAGGTGGATGATCGAGGAGGCGCGGGTTGAGCACGGAGCCGTCGCATTTCCGCTTCGTACCCGAGCAGTTTCTCTGCTGTGCGAGGCGGTAAGTTAGCTTCTAGCTCGTATACAATTGAGAGAATATCTAACATACACATCTGAGCCGCTTGCTCATTCAAGAACTGGACATGTTGCTCCAAATCCTTTACCCGGCGGCGCGTAAGTTCTGCGGGGTGAGATTGTGACTCCGGCGCCTGGCCGCACGTCGGACAATTCTTCTCCAAGCCTGGGCCTCGAGGGACGCTGACGAGCGTTGTAGACGTATAAGCGGTTGCTGTGCTTGTCGCCATGATGGTATCGTCTTGTTAGGCCATCGACGATATCAAGAATTAAGAATAAGAATAAGATTGCGGAGTGGCCAGGTGGAGGAGAAGGATTTAAGGAGCGGAAGGTGAAACCCAGGGACACAACAAAGCCAGCAGCGGCCCCAGCCCGCGACCAAGCCTGGAACGCCGAGCGTAGGGGCCGTCCGAGGACGGTGTAGCCTAAGGGTCCGCGCTCCCAGCGCTAATTATAGTAAGCCACCGGCGTCAATAGTCGCGCAATGAGCTGCGATGCCAGCCAGGGGTGTCACTGGCATCGTCAGTTCGACGATCTGCAGATATCGATTGATTGTCGATCGATTGGGATTCGGGCTGGGATTTGTTTGACTGTTCTTGCTTTTTCAACGGTTATTTTGCCCTCCACAGTTCGGGCGTTTAGCACGTGCATCCCCACCCCAAGCATCCATTTTGTTATGGGTCTGGTTTCCAAAAAGGTTACTACCTGTCACAGACTCACAAGTGAGGATAGATTGCATTTCAACAAGAAATCAAGTTTAAGAATGGGATGATCAGTACGCAGTTTACAATGAGTTCTATGCCTGACTCTGCACAGCTTGAAGGGTTGGTTGTAACGCTATACTGACTACCCTCTGGCCTGCATGTGATGATGATCTACCTGTTTTAATAGTAAAAATGCAGCAAGTGCGGGCATGGTCTACAGGACTTTATGTACTTAGGACTAGCATAAAAGGGTTTAAATAAAGCATGTTTTGCTTCATCAGCTACTTTGAATGCTTATGGTCTCTAGACTATATCCAATTAGTAGTAACTGTTTCATATCATAAGCATGGTCAACACAATAATAATATATCGCTTATGCCATGGATAATCCGAGATGTTGATACTCCTTACATGCAGGCCAGAGGGTGGTGTTGTTGCTCCAATCACTCAACTTCCTTGAAACTCATCCTTGCGCATGCAAGTCCAAGCCGGCCGGCATTCCACCTAGTCTTCTGCCATCCGGACCCTTACATGCTGACCCTGCAAAGCTTTCAAACATGAGGCCAATTGTTCTTGCGCCACTATAGAAGCCTGAAGAGCTGCTAGGAACGGGTCACTTGTGGATCTCAAAGCACCTTCAGCAAGATCCTGTGCTTGGGTTGATTTGGTTTTCTGTGAGACAGGATCGGTAGAGGGGCCAGGGTCAACAACGCCTAGCACATTTTCCTGGGGAGTGTTGTCAGCCTGTGCAAAGAAGGCGACAGCATGCGGATGCGCGCCGCCTCCAGGATTTTTTGGAGCGATTTCTTCAGGGATTCTTTGCAACATGGTCATTTTGACGTTTTGTGAGGCGGGATCGGAAAGGGTATCAACACCAATACCTGCCAGATACTCCTGGGATGAATGGTAAGCTTGTTCCTGCTCGGTAGGTACCTGGTTCCGTGAGTGCACTGGATGCTCTGGGTCTGGTCGACGAAAAGCCTCCAGTCTTTCTTTCCACGATCTATTGTCAGATATGGTGTCAAAAGTATTCTGTCTGACGGCGTCAAAGGGAGGCTGGAGTGGGACAGTAGTATCCAGTCTCTCGTCCGGAGCGGGCCGCTCGCGAAAAAGTGCCTCCAAGTCAGGCTTTGGGCGGAGAGAGTCTGTGGAGCTGTCTTGTCTGAGTCCTGAATCCAGGAGTATCTGCCACCGGCGGACAGGTGCCAATTCGAGTTCCTTGAACGTAGATGGGACGAAGTAGAGTAGAATAGCGATGACTGTGACAGCAATATACACACCTAAGACGGCAAATGAGGAATCATGATTTGTTGAGGGATCCAGGTTCTCCGCTGCGACGTAGCCTAAGTAGATTCCGAGTCCTATGAGGAAGGATCCGAGAGAGTAGTTGAGAAGCAAAGCGGGTGTTTGAATCATTATAGCAGAGCTATAAGACACTGACGCCCATCGGTTGCGATCTCGGAAGTCAATAACGAGCTTTCGTGCCTCCTCCATCAGGTTTACTTCTCCTGTACTGGTGCTGCTATTTTCGCTGCCGTCCTGCACTGACGGTCGCTCCACGTCTCTCTGTCTTCGCAAGAGGTCGCGAATCATCCGATCTACTTTCTCACGCTCCTTGGATCCACTAGGTTTACTGAGCCAGGTTTTCACATCATTGGCATCGAATAAGCCGCTGAGTTTACGCTGGAGCAAGCAGGAATAGAACACTGACAGGAGGGCAGTGACAAGGCTAATGATAAAGGCAGCTCTGGATGTCCAATGCACCGAGCCAAGATACTCCGTTTGAAGAGCCGTAATTGCCACCTAGGTTATAATAGCAGACTTAAGAACTCATATCTTGTCAGAGACTCTGATTTGGTACATGGTCGGACTAACGAGCGTGAAGACTCACCGCAACTGCCAGCATGGAGTAGTCCTCTGATAGTGACTTCTTCAACACCATAGGCTCGTCACCCTTGGACTGTAGTACGTACTTTTCAATTCGGTGTACAACATCCTCGGCGTTGGGAAAGATCAGCAGGAGGGTCGATGCATGGAACAAGCCATTGGCGTAGAAGAGTCGTGCATATATGTCTCTGATCGATCGAAGGGTTAGAACCTCGCAGAGTTCGTAGGTCCCCATAGAGAGCAGTGGCAGGACAGAAAATATGAGACCTGCAATATCAAGCCCCCAGTTTGGATCCATGGTTATAGGATCCGTCGAACAGAGAAGGGAATCATCTCGATGACTCGAGAGATGTTCAGCTGCGGGGAAGGATCGAGTTTCGGGGACAAGCCACTATCATGACGTGCACATTGCAGTCTGGATTAACAAATAAAGATTGAGGACGTGTCCCAAATTCGGAAAAAGAGCAAGTTATCTCTGCTTCTGCGAATCTAACGAAGTATTATCGAACTACCGATGGTATGTTGATGGAAGACCAAGGCCAAACCGACGAGAAACCAGACCCTACGATGATGACAGCAAGAACCCCACTCCCCCCGCGCGGTCTAAATATATATCTTCCTAACCGGTTTGCACCTCGGAAAGCCTTCAACCTCCCATCAATACTACGAACTTCCTCTATAGTTGAGCCAAAATGTCTATCGGCGTCGCGATCATCGGTAGCGGTGAGTAGTACTGGTCTCCCATCTTTTCGACTTGCCTACGGAGTAATGAATTTGGAAAACTAACGACGCAGCAGGCATCTTCGCCAAGGAGCAACATCTCGTACGTCACTCAACTGATGCACCAACTGCAGCTGCCTTGCGCAATCCGTCGCATCTGCATCAGCTTTGGCGGCTCATATCCTGACCCTGAACCAAGCTAACAAAGTCTACATCCAGCCTGCAATCGAAGATGCGTCCACGCTTTCACTGAAAGCAATCTACTCGCGCTCGCTGAAATCCACCCAGGGTCTGGCGGAAGGTCTGCAGGGTGTAGATCTGTATTCCGATGACTCTGGCGCGGGGAAAAGCTATAAGGATCTCCTTGCGAGGGAGGATATCAAGGCTGTTGTTCTAGCGTGCGTATAGCCTGCTTTTTGTGCCCCCGGGTTCGGGTCATGGCCTGTAATGAGACTTACAGGCCATGGTCATAATGGCGCTTTACTAACGTCGATAGTCTCCCCATCCTCGCGCAGCCGGCGTACATCAAGGAGGCCCTGGCTGCAGGAAAGCACGTTCTGTCTGAAAAGCCAATTGCTAAGGACCTTGCTACTGCGCAAGATCTCATCAACTGGTACAATGACAGCGCCAATGTTGACAAGTCTAGGACCCTTTGGGGTGTCGCGGAGAACTACCGCTTCATCCGCAAGTGGCTGACGACCGCAGAGGAGGTGCAGAAGCTCGGAGGCGTCAAGACGTTCCGTGTCGTCGTGAGGAACAAGGTCGGAACGGAAGGAAAATACTTCAGTATGCCCCGCCTTGCGACTACTTTACTTCTACGAGTTTCGGAGTTGCTGCTAACCTGGTATAGACACACCCTGGCGCAAGACGCCGGAGTACCAAGGCGGCTTCCTCCTCGACGGCGGTGTCCATACCCTCGCCGGTCTTCGTTTGATTCTCGGCCGCAGACCAAACAGCCTGAAGTCCCTCTCCGCGCAGACGAGCCAACTACAAGAACACCTGCCTCCGATTGATACAGTGGACGCACTGCTGACGACAGCGTCGGGCGCCCCGGGTGTTCTCAACCTGTCATTCGGTTCTGAATTCAAGGACTCCGTGCTCGAGTTTACGTGCGAAAAGGGTGTGGTCTCGCTTGTTGATGACCGATTGACGGTTAACGGCGATGCGACCGATATCCCCTTCGAAGGAACCGGTGTCAAGGAGGAAGTCAAGGCATTCGGAGAGTCAATTGGTGCCGGAAAGCTGAATGACAAGCTGCGTCCTGAGGAGGCGTTGGCGGATCTGGAAATTTTGGAGTCGATGATCAAGAGTGGCGAAGATGGTGAGAGGAAGACGTTGAAGCTGCAAGAGTAAAGACACGGGGGAGTAAACTGTGGATCATGTTCATAGGGCGGCGGCAGGAATAGAGTTCTAGAAACGGCTAGTCTAAGGAAAGTGTATTGACTAAACCAGAAAGAGGACTTCCGTAGGGTAGAGCTCAGTAGCCCTATCACGTGCACACAAGCCACTCCGCTCGCTTAGCAAAGGGCAGTCGCAGCAGTCTCGGGCGGCCAACCCTCAGCGCGAAATTTCGAGACCGATTTCGACCGTTCGACAACTCCAGCGCCAACGGGACAAACGACAAGGTATATTATTCTTCGCAACCTGCTCGTCAAGAAGATATCGTTGATGCTAATTATTGCGTGAAGATGGTCCTCGCTAAGAAGCACGTCCCTATCGTCAAGAAGCGTATGTCACCACCTGCCTATCCATTGTCCTGCCCGGTTTGAGTCGAAGAGGAGGATTTGAAAATTGGGATACGATATGAGGAAAGAGGAGGAATGAGTGGAAAAACCTGATTGCTCGATGATTCTTGGAATTGGAAACGAACGACGAACAACGACTCGAAATACACAAGTTTTATGTGATCAAGTCAACTGACTGATCATCATGTACAGGCACCAAGCGTTTCACCCGCCACCAGTCCGACCGCTTCAAGTGCGTGCCGGAGTCATGGCGCAAGCCTAAGGGTATCGACAACCGCGTCCGCCGCCGCTTCAAGTCGAACATTCCCATGCCCTCCGTACGTCACCCTCCACCCGCCAAATTAGAGTCGAATCGAACAATCGATGTTATGGAAGTGAAATGGAAGTGAGGCTAATACCTGGATAGATCGGTTACGGCAGCAACAAGAAGACCAAGCACATGATGCCCTCCGGCCACAAGGCTTTCCTCGTTCACAACGCTAAGGACGTCGAGCTGCTCCTCATGCACAACCGCACCTACGCTGCTGAGTGCGTCCCTCCACAACTCGCTACATGAACCAAGCGGAGGAACTAACATGTCACAATAGGATCGCCTCCGCCGTCTCTTCCCGCAAGCGCGTTGACATCGTCGCCAAGGCTAAGGCCCTCGGTGTCAAGGTCACCAACCCCCGTGGCCGTGTCACCACCGAGGCGTAAATGCATAACCTGCATTACGTCGGCACCGATTGAAACGAAAAAAAGCGAAAATGATTCTGGGAACGAATTGATAAAGCGCGGGCATACGGTTACGGTTGCGGTCTCGGACGATTGGACTGGGCTGAGCTGGGCTGGAGGACGGTCCATCTTTTGCTGGACTGGACAAGGGGTGGAAAATGGGTCGGATTTTTTACTATACATACCCTACCATCCATCTATCCATTTAAATACCAAATGAGTTGTTTAATGGATTCGCGGTCTTCTCGGTTGATTTCTTTGCTTGCTTGGTGCGGGATGCTTACCCTGTTGGTGTCTGGGATTCAATGGATGGAGTTTTCTTTCGTTTTGATGCTGTCCCTCGTAACGAACGTAGTATGGTCGACCCAGGTTTCGCTTTCAGGTTCGATTCTATATTCATCACTAGAGTGCTCACCAAGCCAAGATGGATGGTAAGGAACGTTATCGTTCGCCATTGCCTATTTTGCTCGATTGGTGGACGTAGTCTATAAAGTATATTCCTGGTATACGCGGTCTATCAAAGGCAACGCATCCAACTCCCAGTACAATGCACCATGCACGCCACCCAGACAAGCACTTTTATATATCATCGCATCGAATCACGCACTCCCAGCAGCAGCCTCCGCAGTAGCAGCAGCAACCTCCTCAGCCTGCCTCTTCTCCGAGATATCAACCATCCCCACGCCCTCAACAAGCGCAGCAACACCAGTCTTGCCCTTCTTCCCACCCTTCCCCCCCTGCCCGACCCCCTCATCCTCAACCCCAAACTCCCTCACAATCCCATCCCCATACACAACCTCATTCTCCACATCCTCAACCCACTCGGGCACCTCCGTCGGCCCCCCAACGCCCCTAAGCGGTCTCGCCCAACTGGGCATCTTACTGCGGTACTTCCACTCCCCATGCGCATCGCCGTACGCCACAGCGTGCAGGAAGATACCGAGCTCATGGACGCCCGGGTCCGTGTACAGCTCTGTCCCGCAGACGTCGCACTTTTCGCCGGAGAGACGCTCGCCCTTGCGTCGTTGGTAGGAGGCGACGGCCTCCTCGTGCTCTTTTGTCATTATGGCTTCCGCGACGGAGGAAGAGGTGCCGGGGGGGAGGAGGGGTGGGGTTGTGAAGTGTGTGCGGTAGGAGCCTTGTTCTTTCTTCTCGGAGGTAGACCCTTGCCCGGATGTTGGTTGGGGGTTTTCTTTCTTGTTTTCTTGCTGCTGCTCTTGTTCTTGTTCCTGCGCGGGCTCGGAGGGTGAAGGAAAGGATTCCTTCGGCGTTTCCGCCTCAGCGGCCTTCACCTTCTTCGCCTCGACAGGCGCGGTATCAGGGACCTCCGTCCGTCCCATCGCCATCAACCGCTCAACAATCTCATCATCCATCTCAGCGCTATCGTCATCCTTCCCCAACTCCGGCCCAAAAACGCGGCGGTTACTATAAATCGGATCATTGCTAATCGGGTGTCCCAAGAACTGCAAATGCACGCGGATCTGGTGCGTCCGGCCCGTCAGCGGGAAGCAGTGCACGATACTGTAGCCTTCGCTCTCGTTCGTGTAGGACGGGGGCGGTGTTGCGGGCCTGTCGCCTTCGCCTCCCGTGGGAGGGGTACTAAGAGACGGCGGCGGATAATACGCCAGCCGCCTGAATTTCGTCTTCGCTTCCTTGCCCGTCGCGCGGACGCGGTTCAGTCCGACCTTTGGGCTCACGCTCATGATCGGTTGGTCGACGACTGTTACTCCGTCGGGGAACCGCCCCTTCACGCGCGCGACGTATTCCTTTTGCACTGTCCGCTCTCGCAGCTTAACGGTCATCCGGTCTGCGCCTTGCACTGTCTTTCCGACGAACATGACACCACTCGTCAATCGGTCGAGCCGGTTACAAGGGCGCGGGACATACGCGCCGCCGTTCTGGATGCGCAAAATCTCCATGACGGAATTATAGTGGTATCGACCGGTCGAGTGGACGGGGACGCCAGCGGGCTTATCGATGACGAGGAGGTCTTCGGACTCATGGATGATGCCGATTTCGTTTCCGGTCACGGGGGGTTCGTGTCGGTGGAGGGTGTGCGAGATGACTTCGCCATTCTTGAGGACGGTGTGCGGGCCCGCGGGCTTTCCGTTTACGCAGACGTTGCCGCTTTCGAGGGCTTTTCTCTTGGTCGCCGAAGAAAGTCAGTACGTGGATAAATTTTGGGGTGTAGATGAGTAAGGGCGCGTACGTAGTAGCCCGGTTCGCGGTCGCGGAATTCAGAGGTGAAGATGTCAATCAACTCCCGGTTTCGCCAGCGCTCTTTGCAGTGTGTGTTGTAGGTATAGTGGTATGGGTAGACGCGACGCAACCCTCCTTCAAAGTAGTAGTGGACGGGCAGCCCCTCGCATGGTGTGATGGCGACTTTCGGCGGTTCCTGGACGGGATCCGGAGGAGGCACCTTCAGTGTGGTGTCGACAGGAACGAGGGACATGATGGGCGCCGGAATTCTACCTCGACGGATGAGGTACTCGGCGATTCGAGCGGAGGGAGCCAGGAGGGGTGAGCGGGGTTGTGCGTTATGTGCTGGTTGCTAGAAATTATGGAGAGAGAGAGAGGGGTACAAAATGTTCTGCGGATGTTCCTGACGCCACAGGAAATTTATTATTTTCGCTCAACACCTTCTTATCTACCACGACCATGTACGTCCAGAGTGTCTCTCCACAGCAATTAAGGATAGGGCTAATAATACGTAGCGATAGAAGAACGCCTTCTACTCATCGAGTGCTTCTTTCAGAGGGATCGGTGCATAGAACGAGAATCTCTCCTCGGGATCGTAGCGTCTCTTCACCTGTTGGAGCTTCTCAAGTCTCCACGGCTCGTACCCATACCACGCCCGGACTCCTTCCTCTCCAGAAGCATAGTTGACATATGCGTGCAGCTCGGTAGGGTTATCGGTAGCCTTCAAGAGGATGTCTCGCAGCACATCTCCAAACTCCAAGGCGTCCTCCTCTTCCTCGTCGCCATCAGACAGGTAGGCAATGACAGGAGAGACCAGCAAGTCGTCGAACCGATGAGGGAATGCAGTTGCGTTTTCAGGTCTTGACTCGACGCCTTGCGCCGAGTACTGCTCGAGAAGGACCATAGAAGCGTTGAAGGGTGAACCCTCTCCGGTGCCGTTTGCGAAAACGTTGAAGAACTCCTTCTGCGCCTCGGGATCGTAGCGTGGGAAACTGATGGGGAACCGCACCTTGTTGGCCTCAGCTGCGCAGCCTCTCGAGCCGACGGCCGTGTTGATCCACTTGGGAATGTCGGTATAGAGGCCGACGGTTTTGGCAAGCGCAGGTACCTGAGAGAGCTCGCGGAAGGGGTCAATGATTTCAGGCTCGATTTCATCAACACCCTCACGCATAAAGTTGGCAATGTAGATGGGCTGAGATGTTAGGGGGTTCTGTCAGAGCTTAGAGGGAGAACTTACATTCTTAGGGTCTAGCAGTGGAACGCGGACGAGGTATGTCCAAACGAAGAATTCGGGTGGCTGGATATCAGCGAGTTCGTTGAAGATCTTGAACAGTTCCTCGGACTGGTCACCGGTGAATTTGAGCTGCTCGTATGCCCACTTGCCTCCCTCTGGAACGTCGTAAATCTTCGAAATGACTGAAGTTACGATTCCAAAGTTGTGGCCTGCACCTCGCATAGCCCACCACAGATCCTCGTCGCCTTCGTCTTCCGAGACGGTGATGATCTCGCCATCTGCTGTGGCAAGTCGCAAGGATAAAATTTGGTCGGCAGCCATGCCATACTTGCCTTGCATCGTACCGTGACCACCACCTAGGGCTGGTCCGAGGTAGCTAACGCACTCGCAAACGCCATGAACTGTGACCGTTAGCCTGGGCCTGATCTCTGTGAGGCCGGCTTACCAGTGTGTTTCCCATGCTTGAAGAGAGCTGGGATCAATTCCGACGACTTGATGCCACCTCCAACCGTAACCGTTCTACCATCCTCCGCGATCTCAAACGAGTTGAGTTTGTGCATCCAAATCTCCATACCTTGGTGTATCCTCGACAAGGACGAGATCGATCCATGACCACCGTTGACCGCAAGGAAAGGGATCTCATTCGCGTTGGCGTATCTGATCTATGTCTTGTCAGCTATATACCAACCATCTATGGTGAGTAACTTACAGCCTTAGCCACATCTTCTTCCTCGGCAACCTCAACGACAACAGTAAAATTCGGCGGGTGATAGTACGACCATCTCTCCGTCGCTAGCTCAAAGACCTCTTCATCAGGAAAGTAGATTTCTGCGCCTTCAGAAAGTCGACTCTGCAAGGTTGTCTCGATATCGGCACGGCTAGGGAGGAGTGCATTGCTGCCGGTAGCCAAGAGAGCTAGGCCAGCAAGACCGAGGTAGCGTGATGAGGGTCCCATGGTGGCGTGAGTTCCAAGGAGGTAGCAATGGTAAATAATTGGGCGTCGATGATGGCAATTTAAATGAGCGGGCGAGGAATGTATACTTGTTTAAACATGCAGCATTCTAGATGGCGGGATAAGCATTCCTGACGACACGCCTCTGGTTCGAAAACGGACGATAAGAATGATGAAAAGAAAAAGAGAACCGGTTGCAGTGGATGGCAGATGGACTTTTTAAAGAGTGCTATTGGGAAAGAACGGTGCCTCGACCTGAAGAGGCAGGCACACTCGTAAAGTCCGGAGGCCATTCTATCTCCACGCCGAAACCGACACCAAATGTTCGAGGCTCTGCACCTCATTTGGGTGCTAGTATGGCTAAGTTGACATTGATCTACATAGTCCAGAGTGACAGAAACTATGAAAACGTAGATCGGTTGTGTTTATGGGTAGTGACAGGTTGATGGTGCCGGAACATACATAGATCGCTTGGCCAGGCGTAGGAACCAGCTCGAGCCACATATATATATATTCTAACGCATATGTAGACAAGTCACGGTCGCAAGCAAATCACGTAGATCTACCACCAAGTCCGATTTTAGGCAATCTGTATAAAATAACCTTGTATGCATGAATCATGGCCGACTCGGCCATTGTACTGCGGCAGTATCAACAGTGACGGCATCTGGACCTCGGCTCGTCTCCCCGCGGAAGTGAGCTCTCGGCCTTTGACATTTCAACCTCACCTCACCAAACCTCATTCTACATATCACCTTTAGGCCCGTTGGTAATACTAGAATTCAATAAACGACGATTTCGCACTTTCTCAACTCAATAAACCTCATAATCCGAAACCGAAACCACAATGCCCAAAGAAATCGACCTCAAACGCCGCCGCACCCGCTCCGACTACATCTTCCACCAGACCTACCGCACACGATGGTAACCGACACATACCCCTCCAATCTAGCCAAACCCACTAACGTTTGGTCCTAAATCAAAGGCACGACAATGACATGTACGCTCACCTCAACAACACAATCTACGCGCAACTCTTCGACTCCATTATAAACGCCTACCTGATCGCGCACTGCGGGATGGACCCCTTCAGCTACGGCTCGCCCACGCCCCCGCAAAACGACATAAACCCCTCAGGCCAGGTTGCGATCATGGTGAACTCGTACTGCGATTACTTCGCGTCCGTCTCGTACCCGGATATCTTGGAGTTAGGGCTGCGGGTGAATAAACTTGGCTCGACGAGCGTGACGTATGAGGTGGGGGTGTTCAAGCAGGGTGAGGAGGATGCCAAGGTTGTGGGTGGGTATACGCATGTTTGGTGTGAGAGGGGGGTTATGAGGCCGGCGAAGGGTGGGATGGAGAGGGGGATTCGGGAGGCGTTGGGGAGGTTAATTGTGAATGAGACGAGTAAGATTTGATTAAAGAACTGGAAGAGGGAAGGAAGTATATGATCGGTATATGGAGCCAGTGAATGCGCTCTGAGCTGGTCTCGGAGCGGTTATATATGAATCTATATGAACTTCATTCATGATTTTTGGCTTGACGGTCTGTAAGACGAAAGATATCCGGATTATCTTATTAAAAAAGAAAGTAAGATGAAAGGGGCGTAGGCGAGAAGGTAAGAGAGAATAGATGAGAAGTTGAAAAAAAGGGAAGTACTCCGTAGCTACTGAGAAATGACAAGATAGCGCGCTGACAAAAAACCGCTTCTATCCCTATTCTATCCCGGACCGAACTCCCATAATAAGGTATGAAAACGTCACAAGATAACAAACGCTGACCAAAATTTAGAAAGATCCGAAACAAGAAAGCAGACATAAGCGTAAAACATGAAATCTATTGTCGTCGTTCAACAGCCAATTTCAAGTCCAGCTGAAAATTCGACATATTTTGGGTGCGTGAAGTGTTGCATCATCGCATCAATTGAGCTTGTCGGGGATGATGCTGACTCGGGACACGTTCGAGCTCGGAGGGAAGAGGACTTTCTGCATAGACTTGGTGGCGGGATCACGGTACCAGCGCTGGTAGGGACCGGGGATGAACTTCCCCTTCGAGTCCCATCCGGCAACATAGGTGTGTCCGTCGTCGAGCTGGAAGAAGAGGAACTTCGCGGTCTTGCCGTCGTCCAGGGTTACAGTATCCCAGCGGCATCGTTCGTCGAGTTCGTCCTCGAAAATGTACCGGTGGAGGATCCGGCAGTAGACAACAGGGACAGGGACTTTCTCATCGTAATCGCTGCTGTCGCGGCAGACAAGATGCCATCCTTGACTGGGGATGTACTTGTAGATGCCCGGGACGGGAGAGTCCCAGTGCTCTTCGCGGGTGATTGAGCCTTGGATGCGCTGTCCACGCTGGAACCAGTACGTAGGACAGAAGATAGTGCGCATGCAGAGAAACAGGTTGGGCGCCATGGCGATTGGAGTTGATTATGAAAAAGCTACCGGTAGCTTTCAGCGTAAAAGAGAGATGGTGGGTATCGTAGGTGCGCAACAAGGACTAAACGCTCACTTTTTGGAAGGTAAAGAATTGAGGATAACGAGGAAACGTCCAATGGGGTTATATATGGATGTCCATTTTGAAGGATAGGAATGAAGGTCTTGATATCGCGGGACAACAAGAGATGTTTGATGGGGTTCTGTACCGTCGCTGCAATGCTCTTGGTACTCCCAGGGTTGTATTGATCAAGAATTTGAAGGCGAAGATGTCAGGTGGTCAGGCGAGGAATTTGTGTGAGACTTGTAGGTCGCGGTGAGACGCAGGGGATGATATAGGGCAGAGATCGAGACCGGGCCGAGAAGTCGGAGCTGAGAGTGATATCGGCGGAGGGATGCAAGAAAGGAGGCTCAGAGTCGGTACTCGAACTCGGTCTGTCACACGAGGCCAAAAAAAGAACGATTGGGAAGAATGGGCTGCAGGAGTAGCGGTGATCGCAACTGCACGGTGCACAGGGATGCAGCTATTCTTATGGCTCGTCAGGGGCGCATGATAGACTCTGAGCGATTGATTGGTGAAAGCGCATGCTGATTGTTTGTCAAAAAGAAGAAAAGAAAAGGAAGAGGGCTGGCAGCCTTAAAAAGCAGCAGAGGAGCGGTCTGAGTCCGAGTGTGACTCTGGGTTGACTGATGGTGAGGTCAGGTTGTGTGGCTTGGTGGAGAGCGAAAATTTGTAAGACTAGAGTCTCAGCTACGGCGGGACGTGATTTCCGACGGGAAGGCCCTCCACCACAACCTTGGAAGCTCTGCTTTGCTCCTCCCGACCCACCCTCCTGCATCGAATGATTCGAATCTGAGTTAGCTGTGCTGGTGCCTAAACTCGCAATAATACTCCGGATCCCTACGACAACGGAGTATCGATCATTAGACTCTATCTGTACTCAGCGGAACTACATGCCTGAAGTATCGAGTCGCGTCAGGCACTTGGACCATGGACAGTTCTTGCTGTGAGCCCTGCCGTCACGGAGTACTGGTAAGCCACGCAGAATACCTACACAGCCACAGAGGACGCAGACTAATCCAGAGCCCTGTGGACTAATAGTTACGGTCCGCTTTCTATAGATTATTCCGTACGTCCGGATAAAGAAATCGTCAATACTCAACGAGGATGACAGAGTGGAAGCTCGTCAGTGACTCCCGCCAAAGTCTCTTTGCGCCACTGTTGATCCCACTGAAAGTGTCGACCTGCGTTATCTGCCAGAGCTTGCCATGTGCCTCTCGTCGCCGATCAATTGGCTGGCCAAGATAGGCGTCTCGTTCCAGGCTGTTGGATCAGACAAACCGCTCGTTGAAAGAAGAATCCTTAGCCCCTTGGCGCCCCTTCTTCCTGCAGGAATGGCCATGCATCCAGCTCGGCTCTTCCATTCTTATGCCGCTGCCCACCACTACCGACTGTGACCGCTAGTCGTGCCCAGGCCGGTTTATTATCTACGCTGCTTCGACTGGCAAGCGCTGGCTTGCATCTTTGCGACTACGATTACTGATACGTAGCAAGCGAACGAAGACGACACCGGAGATCGACCATTCGCAATCCTGATCCTTGTCATTTGAATGACATTTGCATCTGAGCTCGAGCTATCGGGCGGAGTACTGACGACCGACATAAGATAGTTCCTTGATAATTGATAACCTCGTGGCTTGAAGTCAGGAGAGGGATGGCACACAAGAATGGTCGAGAACATGGATTTCTTGCGATGGGTGCCTAATCTCGATAGTACAACCATGCGACATGGACAACCCTTGCATGGACCACCCTGCAGATACTCCGTACTCCGTAGGGTACTCAATGGTTATGGCGAAGAGAATCATCACGCTGTGCCAACCGCTGATACTTTACCGCCTCCCGCAACACCATACCCTCGTTCAACTGGCTAGTCTCCTTTCTGAAGAGCTCTTGCCACGGTGTCTGACTCTCTGGCATACTGTAACCTCCTGAAGCCTCCAAGGCTGCTCGTCTCTCGTCTAGTTCCTCCTTCGAAACAAGGATATCCACTCGTCGCTTGTTGAGGTCAACGCGGAGCCTATCTCCATCACGAAGTAGTGCAAGATTGCCGCCAGCTGCTGCTTCAGGGCTTGCGTTGAGGATGGACGGTGACCCGGAAGTTCCCGATTGTCGACCGTCTCCTATGCATGGCAGCGACTTGACCCCCTGTCGCAGCAAGTGTCCAGGAGGGTGCATATTGACAACTTCGGCCGCGCCCGGATAACCTAATGGACCAGCCCCGCGCATTATCAATATACTCTTGTCGTCAATAGGAGCGTCTTCCAATCGACTGTGATAATCCTCCGGTCCGTCAAAAACGACGACTGCCCCTTCAAAAGCATTAGGGTCGCTTGGATTTTCCAAGAAACTCTGCCGGAACTGCTCTGATATGACGCACGTCTTCATGATCGCGGACTCGAACAAACTTCCTTGGAGGTGCAAGAATCCTGCGTCCTTCATGAGGGGTTCGTTGTATGGTTTGATAACCCGTCGGTCCCAGCTGTGTTGCCCTTTCACATTCTCAGCTACGGTATGTCCGTTGCAGGTAAGAATGTCCGAGTGTAACTTCCCGGCATCTAGAAGTTCTGCCATGATAGCTGGAAGCCCACCGGCTCTATAGTATTCCTCACCCAGATATTCTCCCGCTGGCTGCATATTCAGCAGAAGTGGAATGTTGAAGCCTAGTTGATCCCAATCGTCAAGCGAGATATCAACACCCATATGCTTTGCAATGGCATTGATATGGATAGGGGCGTTGGTGCTGCCGCCAATAGCAGTGTTGACAGCAATAACATTCTCGAAAGCCTCGCGCGTCATGATATCGCTTGGCTTCCGATCGGAGTGCACCATCTCCACGATTTGTAAACCGGTTTTGTATGCGCACTGCGCTCGCTCGCGATAAGGAGCGGGAATGGCGGCAGACCCTGGCAGGGCCATTCCCAGGGCCTCTGCCAGCGCATTCATTGTCGATGCAGTGCCCATGGTGTTGCAGTGCCCTGCTGATGGCGCTCTTCGTACGTCAGTCACCGCAAATTTGAAAATTTCACTTGGACATACCCTCGTGAGATCAAATCCACTAATCCCTTGTCATCCAGCTCGCCAGCGGCGTGCATCTCTCTTCCCGTCCAAACCACCATGCCTGAACCCGCAAGCTGGTCTTTGAGATAGCCGTTGATCATGGGCCCCACGTTCATGCAAATGGCAGGAATGTTCTTCAAGTGTCAGCTGATTATGCAACACAACAGACCATGGCCTACTCACCATTGTGGCAGCCGCCATCAAACATGCTGGTGTTGTCTTGTCGCACCCAGTCAAAAGTACCACGCCATCTATAGGATATCCGTGGAGGATCTCCACAAGTCCAAGGTATGACAGATTCCGGTCAATACACGCAGTCGGTCTTCTTGACGTCTCCTGAATCGGATGCGTAGGAAACTCAAAGGCAATACCACCTGCAGTCCTAATGCCTTCCCGTACTCGTTTTGCGAGCTCCATGTGGTACCGATTGCACGGCGAGATATCCGAGCCCGTCTGCGCAATGCCGATAATCGGCTTTCCAGCCATAAGCTCCTCCCTCGTAACGCCATAGTTTAGATACCGCTCGATATACAGCGCGGTCATCCCCGCATCGCCCGAGTTGAACCAATTAGTTGATCGCAGCTTGCGGCCGGCACCGAGTGCACCGGTTAGCGACGAGACCTTCTTGGCTGATGCGCGGACCTTCTCTAGCTCGAGGGTTCGCTTCCGGAGGGCTTCCAGTTCCTTGTCGAGGTCTTCGATGTTGACCACGCCCTGACTTTGACTGCTGCAGGCGCAGCCTTCGCATTTCGACTCGCAAGGCATATTCGAGTGATCTATATTCTTAGCACGGTTTGGTTTACATATCTCGCGATCCTGGTAGGCGAGCTGACGTACCTTATAAGATCGCGTGTCCCGGCTAAACGTCTGTGGTGGGGTTGCAGCCGAACCTTGAAAGACCGGCGAATGTCCGATGGAGACTGCCGCCCTCCGAGAAGTCCTGCTTTGTTGCCTCTAGACTCGACAGCACTGCGAAAGGGACGATTTAAATAGCCGGGAGATGAATGGCTACTCGGACTTCATTTACCGATTACAGTACTACTCACTTTCCCGCCTCATATTTCGGCTCGCATTGGTGCAGGGCTGACCTTTGTGACTCTGAGGTCCCGACCCAGACCCTAGTTGCGGTACAAGTACCCCACGCGACACCGACTCTGGAGAAGAGCGTGGGGGTTTTGCTCTGTTGCCAGCATCCACTCTGTTAGAGGCTAGAGACGTCATAGCAAGTCCGCGGACTTACCATTGACTGCGGTTGCAAGTGGTCTTGATACTCGGATGATACTATTTCCAGCTCATATTTTCTCTATACCTATCGGCTTATTGTCCGACTGCAATGCCTACCAGCCGCAAAAGTAGGTAAGCTGACGGGGCAATCGACCAAGATCGAGTGGCTGTTTACCGCTCAAATACGGTACTAGGTATCAGCCGCATGGCTGACTCTGAGACAGCGAGTTTCCAACGTCTTACTGTGTAGTCCATACCTGCATGTAAATGGCGCAGGGCGCAGGAAGAGCAACATGGGTGTTTAGCCACATCCCACGTGTTCGTGTACAGCAGGGGTTGACCCAATCATGGCCGATTCTTCTGATGCTTCGATCTGACCCTGGCGTTTGATGTCCGCATGATTCGATGACGGCCCGACGCTCAATCTTGTGGTGTTCCCATTATACCGAAAAGCCGCCCATGGGGGTAACGCCACGAATGCATGCTGCAAGGAGATTGTTCTAACGGGGAATAACATAGGTCAGGCACGTATTGACTAGGTTGATTTATACCTGCCCACGAAGACGCCGCTCATGACCATGGCCGCTTCTACAACTAGAGAATACCGCGCAAGACATAGGAACTGCAACGTCGCATGGAATTGACTGCTATATGCATACTACCAATCGTCCTGGTACATCACCTTCTCCTCACGAGATCGCAAACCAGCCCTTCCTGCTGGACAAACCAAGCATTTTTCGTCGTCCACTCCTGACCCGGCTTACGCAGCCGGAAGGTAAAATCCCTCAGCAGCTGCGGGATGATCTTGTGCATCTCGATGAGCGAGATATTCTTTCCCACACACGTCCGCGACCCAGCCCCAAACGCAAAGAAGCTCTGCTCCATCTCCTTTAGCTTCACCGGTGTACTCTCCACCCATCGTTCTGGGATAAAGGCCCCAGGATCCGGAAATACCTTTGCATCGTGGTGCAGCGCCCATGCATTGATGCCCACCGTCGTTCCTGCAGGGATATGCTTGTCGCAAACGGTGATCCCGCCCTCAGGAACATGGCGCTCCAGTATCAACCCCACGGACGGGTGAAGTCTCATCGCCTCCTTGACCACGGCCGCGAGGTAAGGCGAATGCGCCATCGACTCCTTGTACGAGACCGGGGTGCTCAGAAGTCCCGCGCTATCCGCAGCATCAATCTCCGCAACGACCTTGTCCATCTTCTCGGGATTCTTGAGCAGGAAATACACAATCGCCCGCAAAGCAATGGCCGTCGTATCCGAGCCCGCAAAGACATTTGTCGACAGATGCACAATCACGTCGCGCGTGCTCATCTTCTCGGGATCAGAGACGTGGATCGCCATCCACCGGCTTAGCATGTCCTTCCCCTTCTCGAGATCGCCCTTGTCGAGCTCCCCGTCCCGCGTCAAACTCGTTCGCGAATTCACCTGCTTCAGCGTAAACTGCAGCACCTGGTTCCAGCTCTCCATGCTCGGCATTAATATCGGAAACAGCGGATTGCCCAGCAACACCTTGTGCGCTTCGGGGATCTGCCCGATCAGACTGGCGTACGCTAAAATCCCCTGGATGCCCGCCATCATATCGTCGACGTCGCGGCCTTCCTGCAGGAATCCCAGTTTCTTCGCGAAGCTGAATTCGCCCACGACGTCGAAGGCGTAGTATTGCAGCCAGGTACCCAGGTCAACGGGTCGCTTCCTGTCGGCGAATTCGCGGAGGCGGGAAAGAAAGATCTCCGTGCAGCTGTCGACCGCGCCCTCGAGTTCGAGAAGCGACGTCATACTGTATGCGTTTGCGACGGGGCGCTTTTGATCCCGATGAAATTGCTCGTCTCTCGTCGAGAAGAGGTTCATCTGTGGCTTTTTGTTCCACGATATGCATTGGATTGGGTAGAAACCCGTCTATTTGCACATGTCAGCACGAGTCCTGCTCATGCCGTTGGAAAGCAGGTAAGGAGATAGGAACGTACCTTGGTGAACCCCTTATTCAACCCATAGATTACGGGGATGGCCTTTGGATCCGCGACGGAGACATGTCGTGGCCCGATACGCACGAGTGGGCCATGGCGACGGTGCAGGTTAATCTCTGTCAGATGGTGATCGCCCTTCCAGACGCTATGAAGCTTCCAGAGCCGTGTGCATTTTGCGAGGGCTGGGCCGGGGATACCGGATAGGCCTGAGCCGAATCTGCGCCAGAGGAAGCGAAGGGCTAGAAAGGTGAAGAGGATGAGGAGGGGCAAAGGAAGCGAGATGGGAAGGGCTGTAGATTGTAGAGTGGACAGGATGGCAGGCATGGTCGATGTTCAATGCGGCAAGGAGATAGATGATTTGTGCCTCAGAACATAGCCTGACTATCAGGACAGACAGACTTATATAGGCCCTAGGTAACTAGCTAGCACCAAACATGCAGACTCATCTAGCTGAGCAGCCACCTCATCGGTCCGACACACACCTAGCTACTAACAGCTCACCCCCTTCCGAGCCAACGCGTTCCGATATAATCTGCACTATCGGCAGGGTCAACGCTTAGCAATGCGCATTGCTGATTCGCCAATGCCCTTTCAAAGACTCCAACCCCTCTACCTGTGACGCTGGGCCACTGGAAGCGGGGTTGGACACTTGCGGGGGATGCGCGATATGCGGGGGGATCTCCGTCTCCATACTCGAATCTGGGAATTTGATGCTGCTCTTCGCCCATTTGAGACATCGTAGAGGTGAATAGTCAGTAGGTAAGGTTTGGCATCTAGCTGAATGTGGCTTAGATGCGAAGTACACTTCCGATACACGGCGTTTTGGGGTGGGATCGGTGGCCGGTGCATACACTTACTGGTACGTATACGCTGTGCTTCCGATGCGTATCCGAAGAAAAAAGTTCACGTTAGGGGATGAGTTTAAGGTGATAGGTGTAGCCTGGGGTCATAGGTGATCGACTGATACATGAGCCGATAAGCTTTGTGTGTATGAGTATGGATTTGTTGTTGATTTCGGAAGGGGTCGAATTCGATATCCGGGGAAGATGGGGACCGGGGAGGTGGAGAACCCCCGCACAATGAGGTTGTCTTGTGAGGGTCACCAGATCAATGGACCAGTTCTAGTAGTGGAATGATGCAGAGTGGTGAGAATGCCAGGACCAAAGCCCCTATACCCATATTTATAGCATAGGTACCGTTTTGGTAGCCCCCGACTTAGCGTGCCCGAACAACAACAGCAACCCCAACGCCACAATGCCGGAGATGAGAGTGCTGCATCTAATCTATCGTCATAAGTCCCCTCCTATCGAGGGAAATGGTATCAAATAACAAGCAAGCAAGCAATACACAATGCCAAAAGCATGAACATGAAACCTTGAAGTTTCGAAGGACGTTACTGAGTCGTGCACTGCGCCCCCTCGCCCTCCTCCTCGTCGTCCTCCCACGCATCACCGCCAGCAGGATCCTTCGACCCAAACTCTTCTACATCGCCTTTGGGGTCGTACTCGACCTCGTCGACGGTGTCCGCCTGGATAGCGGGGGCCGGCTTGGGGAGCATTTCCTTGAGCTTTTCCAGGACGGCGGGCGTCGGCTTCCAGGTCTCGTCGGGGAATTTGATGTTCACGATCAGGTACAAGTCGCCGCGGGAGTCGGAGCGCTTGATGGGCATTCCCTCGCCGGGGACTTTGAGGACTTGGCCGGGAGAGAGGATCTGGGGGTGGCCGGGTTTAGGGTGTGAGAGTTCGATGCCACGGCCGTCGAGGTGTTTGAGGACGACGCGGGAGAAGCCCGTGAGAGACTCGGCGAGCGTGATGTCAATTGTGGCTTTGAGGTCGGCGCCGGCGCGCGTGAAGACGGGGTGTTCCTCCTCTTCGAGCTGGAAGACGATGTCGCCCGGTTCTTGGCCGGGGACTTGGTCGGCTTCACCCTCTAGGACGATTCGGTCGCCGTCCCTAGTTCTGTTAGTGTTTGTTGTGGTATATGGGTGAAAGGACGTACTTTGCTCCGCAGGGAATGTAGATCTCCAGCATCTTCCTCTCCTCAGTCGTCTTCTTGCCCTTGCATTTCTTGCACTTGTCCTTGGTTGCGAAGAACTGGCCGTCACCGTTGCAAGTTGTGCACTGCTGCGTGGACTTTGTCAGGAATTGACCCATGCGGGTGAGAACCTCCTTGTAGCCTATAGATTATCAGCCGCATACTCTTCCAGTGGGTGCAGCGAAAGAAGCGTACCATGCCCGTCACACGTAGAGCACTTCTTCGCCGTCGCGCGCTCCTTGCCACCCTTGCCCTTGCACAGACCGCAAATGACGTTTTTCGTGCTCGCGAATTTCACAGTCTTGCCCTTGTATAGTTCCTCCAAGCTCACTTCGTACTTTTGCTCCTCGTCCGGACTCTGTCGTGGCCTCGGCATGCCGCCCATCCCGGGCATACCACCCATACCGCCCATACCACCACCCATGCCGAACATCTGCGCAAGGATATCATCGAGATCGGGACCGCCGTTCATGCCCGGCTCGCCGGAGCCGTTAAAGGCGTTCATGCCATGTGTATCGTAGAGGTGTCGCTTGTCATCGTCGCTGAGGATCTCGTAGGCTTGCTGGACTTCCTGGAACCGAACTGACGCCTCTTCTCGCTCATCTTCGGGGAATTTGTCGGGGTGGTTTTGTAAGGCGGCCTGAATTTGTTAGTGGTTGAAATTGACTTCAGCATTCGGGCTCGTACTTTGCGGTAGGCTTTTCGGATTTCATCTTGAGATGCGTCGCGGGAGATCTGTAGGACCTCTATCACATGACTCGTCAGTCAAGTGTATAGAAAGCGCAGGAGAATGATAATTACCGTAGAGGTCAACCTGTGCGGACGACACTGTAGACAGTCAGTTAGCAGGTTGCCGATTTAGCTGGGTGATGGAACATACTGAGGGCGTTCAAGTGATCCTAGGGAAACAGTAACGCGGGTATCTATGTGCAAATATTGAACAACAAGAGAATAGACAATAAAAAGATATTTGATTTTGTTAAGTTGTTGATGGGACAAGTGTTGCTGGCGCTGCGCCCGAAAATTCCGCCTTATCTTTTTTGCTTCTCCTCGCCGCCTCCACATTTGTCTCTCTACAGGACGACCGCCGCAATCGCCGGCTTCAATTCTGCTTTCCCTGCGCATTTGCTCAAGATGAGAAACATACGCCCTGGGCTTCTCGCCCGCCGGTCCTGGGTCTGCATACAATGCCGTCGATTGCACCCTGACACCCCCTCCACGATACATACAAACAAACTCCCTCGTATCCCAGTGCGGACGCGATTCGCGCCGTCGCCGACCGGATATCTCCATTTAGGATCGCTCCGCACGGCTTTGTTCAACTACCTGCTGGCGAAGCGCACGAAGGGCCAGTTCATTCTCCGAATCGAAGATACGGATCAGGTGCGACGGACCCTGCGATACCTCCCCCAGAAACGGACGCTGACAGATCGGATATACTAGAAACGGACTGTTCCCGACGCAGAGCAGAGACTCTATTATGACCTCAGATGGGCCGGGCTACAATGGGATGAAGGTGCGAAATGTTGCAGTTAGACCTGAAGCTTGGGATACTGATAGGAGTTGGCAGGTCCTCTTGTTGGAGGCAATTTTGGTCCTTATCGACAGGTGTGTGTCCACGGAGCTTGATCTCTCACTAAGGTCATGGCTAATTATTCAGTCCGAACGAACGCATATCTACCGCAAATACGCCAATGAGCTGATAGAGCGCGGCCTCGCATACCGATGCTTTTGTCCCGCGCACCGTCTCGAAGCACTGGCGAAACATCGTAACGAAGCGGGTCTTCCTCCGGGATATGATAGGAATTGTGAAGGTCTGAAGCACGAGCATTCGGAAGAACTGGCAGCTAGGGGGGAGCCGCACGTTGTCCGATTGAAGGTCAATGACCGCATCGACCAATTCACCCTATTCAAGGAAACTGTATACGGCAGGCCAAAACAAAAGGAACCGTCCCCACAGTTGGACCTCATCGACCGCGTCTACGAGGACCCCATCCTGATGAAGTCCGACGGCTTCCCGACATATCATCTAGCAAACGTTATAGATGACCATCTTATGGAAATTACCCACGTTATCCGAGGCACAGTAAGTTTGGAGTCAGGGCATACTGTAACCCTACTAACGCCCTCAGGAATGGATGCCGTCTACTCACCTGCACGCCCTACTATACCATGCGTTTGGCTGGAAGCCGCCAGTCTTTTCACATGTGCCCTTGCTGGTAAACCAGTCTGGGCAAAAGCTTAGCAAGCGCAACGCCGATATCGATATTTCACATTTCAAAGACCAGGGTATACTTGCGGAGCCTCTGTTGAACTTTGCCGTGTTGTTGGGCTGGTCGCACCAGAGGGGGAAAGACATTTTCAGCCTGAAGGAGCTTGAGAAAATTGTGAGACCACTAAACCAACGCATACAGGCCATAGGCTAATTTGATAGTTCGACATGAGATTCACCCGTGGCAACACCATCGTCGCCTTTTCCAAGTTATGGTTCCTCCAGTCCGCACACGCCCAGCGCTACAGTGACAAGGACACGGAGCAACTCAACGAGATAATCTCCGCCGTTACTAAAACCGTCCGGTCAACGGCGTCACCTGAAGAGCTATCTCAGATTCTCCAGAACCGCCGTCTCCTACATATGGTCACCCCGCTTGTCAAGGGAGACGCTAAGAACTACACTAACGCACCTGAATTCGTCGCTCGCAACTCCGCCTTCTTCACAACAACCATCTCCCGACCGTCATATGAATTTCAAACTGAAGGCTCAAATTGGGAGATCTCATTATCCGCGCTCCACACGGCCGCTGCAGCGATAACCCTGCTTCCTGAATCACATTGGACTCTAGAAAATATTAAGACCAACTTCACTACCTACGACACCGCAGGCGCAATCTCGAAGAAACCCAAGGACGACGTCACTGAAGGAGACAAGGAAAACGCCACTGAAGGGGACAAAGAAATCGCCATTGAAGGAGGCAAGGACAACGTCCCTAAAAGAGGCGATATCTTCGCCCCTCGAGGGCCCCCAAACGTCCCCCCTGAAAAACTCAAATCGACTAAGGCCTTCCAGAGGGAGCTGTACCATTACATGCGCTGGGCTTTATTGGCCGGTGCTCACGGCCCAAGTGTCGCAGAGTCGCTTTTTATCCTGGGGCGTACGGAGACGCTTAGGCGGCTAGAGGAGGCGAGGCGACTGACGACCGAGCCTGGTGCTCTCTCTCCTGTTGCTCTTAGATTGTTGAAGGAGAAGGGGCTTGAGCCGAAGTCTCAGTCGGTACGGGAAGAGAAGCCCAAGGGTGAGCTCTCGTGGGCGGCTCACTCTTTACCATCGGGGTCAGCTGAGCAGTAAACGTCAGCTACGTCAACTTACTCCATTCTCCCTCGTCTAGATCCATTGAGATAGTGGACACTGGTACTGAAGCCTTCAGCCGTTTCTTGCTCAGCGCTGAGCGAGTATCAGCCAAGAACGGCCTCGTATAAACCAGGGCTATTCGGATCCAATCTGCCATTCCGGATGATGTTGAAGCATCTAACTTCGTGTATACTATCCCTCCCCCGATGTACATTACCTCTATACTATATTGGATCACCCATGTATTCTACCTATCCTATAACTTGGTCCGCACTCATCTAGCTTGCCAAGCTGACTTTCATGTTCATGTCCACGAACGGATCTCCGCCCCGCCCCGCACTTTCATTTCTCAGAATCACTGCTATCCAACGCAGCCTTTTCAGTCGCTCAACGCTCTAGTCCAGATTCCATATACAACTTAAGCCTGGTAGCCTCGCCCATCGTTCGTCGAGGCCCGCCTCATGCCTTCCTTCCCGATCCCTGATTATACCGCCGGCCTGCCCGACATCTCGAAGATCTCACGACCTCTGAGTTGCTCGGCGACGGGAAGGGATTGTGTCTCATCGGCAATGGCCAGAGCAGGTTCGCGTGTCCACTGGATTTGACAACCAGTTCGCAAGGCCATTCATTTTCAAGAGATGAAGTCTCAACTTCTGGGTACGAACGATCTCTTGGACATTTCACAATCTACTGTGTACATTTTCACCGGCAGGATGCTTATCTCTCTACCTGCTTAATGCTAACAAACTGACAGCCCTTATCAGGGTGTGCCGGACTTCGTGCCGGACTTCGTCGATAGACGAATGCGTCTATCTTTGCCTCTTACCATAACCGCCGGAGACCTTGAGCTCACGCATAACGCAGAGAAGAACTTGTCCTGCTATTTCGCCCTTGACTCCCTCGTCATTCCTTTGACGGACGCGCCGTGCTCTTAGTGACAATGGACTGCTGGCCAAAGACGAGTGCCAATGCCGATCACGCGAACACTATGTGCTTCTTCCACTCGATTCACATACTCTAGCTCTGACAACAATTGCAGGCAACTGCAGGAAGTGAGGGCACTCGCGCCGCTATGTCTTTAGATCCGCATATCCTTCGCACTACTGCTATGATAAACGGCCGCGAGAATAGGACTATCAAGGCGCTACTGGGCTGGAGCTAGATTCGAACCTGGGTTTCCTCCTCAGCCAGGCCCAATAGGACAGGCCATTGAATACCTTCACCTTTGATCCACGAGCATGATGGGTAATTCAAGGGCTTTCCCTTTCTATCCTCTTTCTTGTCTTCGTTTGCTGATTTTTTGTCCTGTGTGGGCACCTGACTTAATCCTGGTGTTCCTTGCTACCCTCACCTTTCTCGTTCTCCTTCTACAGCAGCTTCGGAAACTGAGGCGAATCCGAGACTTCACGTGTTACGAATCATTGCTTCAAACCCTCTCACTGACACTTTTGGCTAACTCCTACCTCACCTCCGGCCAAGATGAGTGGCTGCTCTTCTTTTCAGCCCGGTCACAGCCAGGACGAGCCGGTCCCCATGGAATCTGACCAGGACTCAACATTCGCGAGCAACCCGTTTTACTTCAAGGGTGGCACTTACTTACCCGGTGATGGTAACCAGACGCCTCTTACATTGCCAGGTATCAGCGGATCTGACTATGCCCACTTTACCATTCATCAAGATTGTGAAAGTGTCTATACTCCAACTTTCTCAAATATCAAAGCGGTCAACTACGGCAGGCCCGTCTCTCCCGCCAACATGCCAGGCGTTTCAAATCGCAGGAATCGGAAGCAGAAGTCGATCCTGAAGGCAGCCCGGCCGTCCGTGAAGCTCGACACGAATGGCGACGTCATAATGTCCGACGGCTTCAGAGATAAGGATCAAGTAAAATATCGTCGGAGAGACAGAGGGAAGTACCTGCAGTTCTTGGCATACAGAGCCGGAATGAAAGCTGCCAAGGAGGCTGACGAAGTGCGAGGTGGAGGTCTCTCAACTACCCGCCGCGTACAGCAAGTGAACTTCTCCAAGTCCGGGAGCACGGTCCGGTATTTCACTCGGAAGTCTACGCCTTTGGAAGCGGCGCATGGGCCAGAGTGCAGTGTTACGTTGCCAGTAGTCGACAGCAGACCTGATGATATGGTGATGGATGATGGGTTGGCTGAGATACTTTGCTTCCCTACTAGGGCTTGTCTGTGTTATTGAGGCCAGGACACGAACCTCACTGAAGCACTCAATCCCAGAGTTTGATCAGGCTCGGAAGACTTGAGCCCTGATAGGAATGCATGGTCGTGGACACTGGCCACGTATCGACGGGCCTTATACGACCACAGATGATCAGGCCTGATAGCGTCATCATAGAAGTGGCATTAGCCTAGAACTGGTAATTCTGGGCGCGGATGAACGGAGGGCTTGCTATTCGGAACTCGTCGGGAACTCTTAGGTTCAGCGCTTTACGGGCATGAATTTCGCGCCCTCGCCTTGGAGGTTCGACCATGGTTTTGTCGGTGGCTTCGAGGGGTGTTCCTGGCCTATGGTTTACAGCGTTGGGATAGCATCATCTTGTGCTGAGAGTTAGACTACCACCAGCTAGCCATGGATGAATATCAAGCATTTGCATGATGAGCAAGGTAGCGTTTAATCGCTTGAAGATTGCCCTATTTAGGGTCTTAGTAGGGCAGCTTGAGAGCTGATAGCTGTAATGTAATCCCCCCATTTGGGCTTTGGAAGCAGGAAAACGCCTAAGGACAGTTTAGTTTGTCTCTTGGTAAAAACCTGCTTCGGGATATTAGTGTAATTATTATATAGCAGGAGATGCCTGAGAGCTATTAGCTGTAATGTATATCCCTCCATTTGGGCTTTGGAACCAGGGAAACGCCAAGGACAGTTGCTTTGGTTTGTCTCTTGGTAAAAACCTGCTCCGGGACGATGTTGATTGTTGGCAGGAGGAGATTCCTGATTGATGGCCTCGCTTCGCCTGTGCGCTCAAAGGAGTCAGTACCAATGTCAGTGTAATTTTTGGGCCTTTGGATGTTGGTCGTTAGATCGTAGCCGTTGATTTTTTGGTTTGTGATTTTCGTTTTCGAGGCTTTTGATTTTTGGCCTTTTTGATTTTGATTTTGATTTTTGATTTCAGGCTTTGGATCTTGGCTTTTCGATTTTGGTATTTGGCCTTTGACACTTTGGCTTTTTGACAGTTGGAGGCTTGAGGCTTGAGGCTCCTTCCTTTTGAGTTGAGGCTTTGGCTGTTGGCTGTTGGCTTTAGACTTTGGCTTGTGAACTTTGGCTTTTGAGTTTGGCTTTAATTTGGCTTTGGCATTTGACTTTGCCTTTGGGCTTTTGGCATGGCCCTTTTTAGCCTTTTTCTTTTGACCTTTTAAGCCTTTGGTTAGCCTTTTCAGCCAGCCATGAGCGGTGATATAGCCCGGCCACAGACCCTCCGGAGATAATGTCCGAGAGGCGCGCTCAGTCAGCTTCACTCAACTCAGGTTCGGGGTAGACGACGTCGTCGTCATAGAAGAGCCGGCGGCGCTTGTTTCCGCGCCGGCTTTCTCGCCTCTTACGCCGTTGCTCGAGGATGGCCTCGAGCGGGCGATCAGTTGACTTGTGGATCGCTTTCGGCGGGCAACACATGCAGAAATGACGGATGCAACTTGCGGAGGTGGAGAGGGTGACTTTCTTCTGCTTTTTGATGTGTTTGTTCTTCTGCTGGGCTGGCGAGTGCGCAGAGGCCGCGGGAACGAGAGCGGTTGCGGGAGCGGGAGCTGAAGCCGAGCTGGAAGTGGAAGTGGAAGAGCAGAAAGACGGAATGACGGCTTCGTCTGCGTTGCTCTCTTCACTCTCATCTTCCGAAGACGGGATGACGGCTTCGTCTTTATTTGCTTCGCTAGCTTCGCTCACTTCGCTATCGCTGTCGCTTTCATCGCGTGCGTCTGGCGCGTATTGTGCTCGTAGCCGCAGGTATAGCAGGTACACGCCTCTTCGGCTCCGGAGATACTTTACCTCTTCTTCCGCTTGCTGCGAGTATGGGAATGACTCGCGAGCGGGCTTGAGGATGCCCTTGCCTAGGATGGGGGCGGGGACTACGGACATGATGATGGTATCATTAGTCGGAGGTTAGTATTGTATGTGTTGGATGTGTGGCTGTGTCCTCTGTTTGGTTTTGGAGGATGGAGAGGAGAAGGAGAAGAAGAGAGAGAGATGGAAGAGCGGCGAGGTAAGGTTAAATAGCCCGGGCTTGGTGAGTCGGAGCTGCATTCCTTGTCTTCCAGCTGTTTCTAACGAGAGTCTATGATGCGTTCTTGCGGCGGTCGTGTCCGCGGATGCATTCCAGCCCTATCGAACTTGAAGCTTCGGCAAGCTTTTTCGACTAGGATCAGGAATGTGTCGCGGCGAGTTCCTGGCCTACCATGCGGCTCACATGTCATAGCTCTACCTGATGCCAACAAATGTCTATGATGCGTGGTGGCGGCTGTTTTTCCGGACGGGCATACTAGCCCTAACAACCTGAAGCTTCAGCAAACTTCTTCGACCTCGACCCGGAAGTTGACAGCGGGAAATCCCTGGCCTGGCATGTGGCTCACATACCAGTCCTTCTACCCCATTCCAAAGATTGTCTATGATGCGTGGTCGCGGCTGTGATCGGCGTACAGTTCCAGCCCTAACAATCCGAAGCTCCAGCAAGCTTTTTCAACGATAATCCGGAAGGTGCCAGCGGAAGGATCCTAGCCAATAAACATGTAGAATCGGTTGTTCGACCGTCTCCCTTGCTGTGCCATGACAACTGCTACTTCTGCACATGTCAGAGTATGCTGGCACGTTGGAGGCTGGCATCCGAGCCATAACATCAGAAGCTCGGCCATGGTCCTGCTCATGGCCCCTTTAGACAGAAGAGCATTAGGGCTAGAATCCCGGAGTGGTCGTCTAGGGCGACGGGCTGTTATTAAACTGTTTGTAGAACATGACAACTCACATGAACGAGCAGGTCCATCTCCCCACCACTGGATTTCGGGATTGGTCTCGTAGATGAATCCCGCGGACTCCGAGTTGGGATGGCTGTTATATCCGCTCGGACTTAGCAGCTAAAGGCCGGTCGTGCCTTCCATAGCAGGAAGGATGTCCATATAAGGGACTCTCTTAGGCCTTCTTCTCCTCCCACTCATCGTCACACCCTCATATTCATCCTAGAAGAATCCTAAGATCTTTATTATTAATAACATATTATTACCACCATGTCCACCCATCGCGCAGCCCTCCTCAAAGCCAAAGACACCCGCTTCACAATCGAACCCGTCCCAACACCAGCCCCCGGCCCAGGCGAACTCCTAATCCAAGTCAAAGCACTGGCAATCAACCCCGTCGACGCCGCCCAGCGCGACAAGGGCTTCCCTCCGATCCCCAGCTATCCCACAGTCATTGGGTCTAGTGTCGCCGGTATCGTCGTCTCAGCCGGTCCAGATGTCCCAGAGACCGCGCCGCAGCCGGGAACCCGCGTCACGGTAATGGCGTCTTCCTTTTATACTGGAAAACTGGAATACGGCGCGTTTCAGGAGTTTGTTCTGACGAGCTGGAATGGGGCTGCCCCGGTGCCTCATGCGATGAGTTTCGAGGAGGCCGCGGTGTTTCCGCTTGCTGTATTGTCGGCACTTTCGGGGTTCACGACTATTGGAATTCCGCTGGATACGTGGTTCACACTGGAGGACAAGAGGGCGGTTCTGCTTTGGGGTGGTGCGAGTAGTGTCGGTACGATGGCGATCCAGTTTGCCCGCCATATGGGTCTTGTTGTCTATACGACTGCCAGCGCGAAGAACCATGAGTACCTCAAGTCGCTCGGTGCGCATCGGACGTTCGACTACCACGACGCAGACGTCGTTTCTCAGATTGTGACCGCGGTCAAAGAGGATGGAGTCATGTTGACCGACGCACAGATATACGCCTGGAACTCGCTACAGCCCGTACTCGATGTACTCAAAGACACTAAGGGAGACAAGTTGGGAAAGGTTGGACATGCACCGCCTCTACTGCCGGGTGCTCCTTCAATCGAGGGCGTCGAAGTCAAATTCATCTTGCCACCCATGGAGCCGGCCGCACATGAACAGCACAAGAACGAGGTCTTCCATGGCTGGCTAAAGCCTGGCCTGGAGAATGGGTCGGTGGTTCCTAGCCCAAAGGTTCAACTGGTCGAAGGCGGATTGGAAGGCTTGAATGCGGCGCTGGATATCATCAGGCGTGGAGTGAGTGCGACGAAGCTTGTGGTCAAGGTATAGTTGGGCAGTGGATCTTGATGGCGAGGTCATGGTGTATTCTTACTAGTTTCTTAGGGTTTATGTTACAAGGACTGAAAAATTGATGCAGATTAAGCCCAATGCTCAATACTGCGTAAGCTTCAGGTACATGAGCAGGGGAAAGTGGTTTCTACCGTCATTCAGGGCTGAAAGCGTAGACCAAGCCAAGAAGAGCTCTAGGCATGGGTTGTATATCCAGGTAAAGAAGGTCTCTATCAGAACTAGACTAAGTATAGAACATTCAATGGTATATCGGCCATGCGAGACAGAATATGATCACCCTGCAAAGGCCGAAGCTTGAGTCTAATATCGTATCTTTGATCCAGGCCTGGCGAACTTTCCTTTCAGATCGTCTAGATATAGTATCGCTAGGCGAGCCCACCACCGCGGGGATTGAAGATTGAAGATGCATCAACTGATTGCCCTTCCCTTGATGCTGGACAATGCACTGCACCGCTGGCGCCGTTGAATCCGTAGTGAGCAGCCGTGGGGTACGGTACCCAATGGGGACGGGCCTAGGTACTCAGATTATAATAAACCTCAGCGGGCTGGCAATGGGAATTAGATCCTGGGCCGTCTCTAGCAGAACACTCCCGTCCATCCCGAGCAAGCTGAAGCTGAGAGGAAGCATTACCGTAATGTCCGAGTTAGAATTCTCCCATGCGGAACCCGGAGGGTAGAGCCCAATGCCCAGGAAGGCATTGTTGCTGTTAATGGTCTATTAATATAATACTATAACAGCTGATTCGCCTCCACACAGCCCGGATGGTCTAGTCGTAAGTTACCTTGCACTACTACTACCGCAGGGACATCACACTAACAGAAAACAGGTATGATTCTCGCTTTGGGGTTTACAATACTTAACTGCGAGAGGTCCCGGGTTCCTCCCGTCTCGGGCCTATAATGTCTTTTTTTCCCTTTTCTTTTTGCTTTGCTTCTTAATTGTGAAAGAAAGGTTATGCAGCTATCATGTATGTGCTATTCTTTTAATTTATTCGTGAGACTTGTTGTGCTTGGGAAACGGAGCGGTATTGAGAGCTAATGCAAACCAATGCTACCTCGAATAGTATGTTTTGCTTACTTTAATCTGTAGTAGACAAGAAATACAGATAGCCCCAACTCTAGAGTTCTCGGCCACACAGAGCAAAGGTATATTGTTAGACGAGGACATGGATGTATCGAGCTCAAGTCTCTTGCGGGACTATGAATGCAAAACGTATCCGTATACTGAACAGGCCCAGAGATATACCGCAAATAATTTCATAGAGCCCGAGCTCCGCATCTTTCGTTTCCCGCTCCTCCAGACGTTGCATTTTGTCGGTCACTTTCTGCTTCGGATAGTTTGCTATGTCGACCACTGCCCCCAACGGGTTACAAGATGCATCAAATCAATACCCTGGCTGGCTTCTTACCGGTCCCATGGTAAGGCCTTCCACTTAACAATTTCCATTCTCTCGTTGGGTAGTCTTCCGCCTCAATGTCTGTTGGTTGGATTGAGGGCTCATATGCCCGGAAGGGGTCAGCGGAGACTCGTAGAGAATCCTCAAGAGATAGCAAGACTTCATGCTGGCCATGGCAACGGATTATGAGACCGCCAAGTGAGCGACGATATCAGCCCGGATTGACAAAGAAGCCACAGATCTCAAGATGCCCCAGGGTGAAGTAAACCGGGTGAAGGGAAGACCTTCTCGCTTTCAGCCTGGGACGTGTGCGACTGCGCAGCTTGCTCATAGTCTGGCGGCGACTGGAAATGGGTTGGCGAGGGAGGCCATGGGCTATGAAGTAATGCTGGTGGCTCTATGGTTCGTGAGTTCTCCAGATGCGGTGACAACAGCGCAGCGCGAGAAGCTCGCATTGTCCTCCCTGATGTGGAACTTGCATTCCGCTGATAACTGAGCTGCGCGTCACTGGCGTTGGTATAATTATCGTGAGTAGCCGTGGAATTTTGAGCACCGCTATAAGGATAAGCTGGGTAAGCCATAGCCCGGGGTGGAATCCACCCCTGGCCATATGGCGTAGAGCGAGTATCTCGCATTCTAGTATCTAATATGGCACTGGAGCTTGCAAGACTATTGCCCAGCACTCTGCCGAGTTGCTGGAATCCATCGTTTTGCGTAACGATGGGGCCCTGGGGGCCACTCAGATCTTCTTGGTAGTAACCTGGGTAGGGTCCTATTTCCGAATCACTCCGCTCCAAACTTCCAGAAGGGGGTGGCATCTGCCTATATGGCGTGTCGTTCTGGTGCGACCCATTGAAGCCTGCGCTGGGAGTTCTAGACGAAAAATCTGAACTGTACCAAGTCTGTGCGTATGGAGCGTCGTTTTGCCGCGAAGTATTGAAGCCCGCGCTGGAATTTGGCGACGAAGAGACCAGATTGGACCAGCCGGGTCTTGAATTCGCGAACTCATTCATTCCTGTCCTGGGGGCCTTGGCTACCGTGTGAACATGCTCGTCGGACACATTGTCGAAGTATGGTCGCTTTAGTCCTTCATCACTATGTTCGCTTTCTGAGCTAACCGCAGCATTGGCACGGGCAACGGTTTCAGCATCAAGGTCACTAACATAGCTGTTGTGTTCTAGTATGCTCGGCAAGCGACTGCTTGTCAATTTGTGACGGTTCACTTCTTTATCAAATTTAACTGGAACATGCTGTGGCTCTGCAAAATGTGACCCTGCAACGTCAACAGCATCTGAGCCTCCAGGCAGGAATTGAGAAAGCCGCTGTTCCCACAACACAAGCCGCTCATTTACTGGAAGGTAAGAGTGCTTATCCATAAAATGGTCTCGGTAACCGGACATTGCACGACTAAACAGTCCATCATCGTTCAATGTGGCAGTTCGAGCGCTATCGACAGGATTGATGGCTTCTGGTGCAGATCCAGCGGAGGCACCACTGTTCGTGACGGGTATATATTGGAAATGGGGTAATGAGAAATCGGAAACCCCATTACCTGCGCTCGAAACGGCATCAATTTCACCTCCTGACTCGTCAAGATTGATGACCTGCACTAGTTAGCCCCTAGCAAAGGAATAGACGGACGATGCGAGCTACCTCTGAATAGTGTAATACGTGGCAATTCGGGCAGCCGAAACCAAACGGTAGGCTTGAAGTCCAATTCTTGCCACAAGCATGGCAGAGCATAATGTGGACTGATGAGTCTTGTCCGGATGCCATCGGCGCCATGTAAGCATTATCGACAGAGGAGGAACCGATAATCCTGTCTTGCCGCCGCGGGAGACGCTGTTCATGAACATTACTGCACTGTTCATTAGGATCAGCAGGGGGGTCCAGAGCAAGGGTTTGGCGATCCCGTGGTGGCTGAGCGCCTGGCAATTGTTCCTGAAAATTTGTTCCTGAACTGTTTGGGCCTTTGGTGTTTTGAGATGTTGCCACAGTCGCTACCTCATTACTTCGCATAACGGCACGGATCGTACATTTATCGACATGTCTATAGAACTCCTGAACAGAGAAGAAGATATCGCTGCAATTAGAGCAACCGACTGCCTTCTTCGGACGTTGGCCCACACCTGGATTTTCCTGGTAAGCTCCGTGTTTGGCAAATAAATGACGCTTGAAGACATCTGCGCGATCGAAGTTTTTTGACTCAAGAGAGATAGAGTCAGGACAAAAACCGCACATCATACTCCCTCTGTAATGAGTGAGCAGATGTCGCTGTTTGTCAAGCTTCCGTGCAAAACCTCTGGTGTGGTAGTTGCAAGTGATAATGGGACACTGTTCAGGTCGTTCAGGTCCGTATGACACCATATCACTCTCCGAACCGTCGGAAGAATTCTCAGAGCTCGCATACAGAGATGCTGGAAGTTTAATGGGCCTTGGGTCAGCCCTGCTCACATCCACGGAGGGATCATTCGAACGAGGTCTTAAAGGCGAATCTGGCTTTGTATGTTGATGGAGCGTGTTAGCTAGCAAACTTGCGAGTATGGGGTCTGACGCCGCGTCATAAACAGTACTACGGGCATGGTCTATAAACTCCCACCCAGAGGAATTCGGGCCCGTAGCTGAACAGCCAATCTCACCAAGATTAACCGGTAGAGTGGGTGATGGCGGGTAATGTGATTGTCCAGGCGCATCCGACCGTTGATCGGAGAAGGGGGCCTCAGCCAAATCGGCGAGGTTTGTTCTGCTTTCAATTATGCTTTCAACGAATCTTCCGAACAATCCAGGAGCCCCTCCAGTATCTGGTGGGGATGGTGCTGAGAGTCCGTGTTCTTCTTCCGGAGGCTCCAGGGGAAAGTCGCGGTCAGGTATCGGAAGACCTCTCCTTGTCAACATCTTCTCGCGTCTTGCCCTTTGCTTGTATGAGAGTTTCGACCAACCGTTGTAAAGGTGATCGTCTGAAAATCTAGAATCCAACTCCTCAAGTTCAAGTTTCGAATCTGGCCCTGGTTCGTTTCCTACGTTTGGGCGTCGATCTTGCCCGAGACCAGCTCGAGACCCAGACGGAAGAGAGTGAGAAGTTGAGTGCTCTGCCCTGAAAACATCATCCATATGACTATCCCTCGGGGACAACATTAGAAGCTCGCTTTCTTCAAGCATAGTGCTGCGAGTCCGAGCACCAGACGACTGGAATTCGCTTCTCAGAACTTCAGAACCATTATCATAACCCTCGTCATCGGGGAAAGGAAGTGACTTCAATGCCAAGAATCTCAGATGGCTTGCAATATGTTCCTCGAGGCTAGGATCCCCCGATTTTCCACATAGTGGACAGCATTCGAATAGAGGGCCAGATGACCGGCTGCTTCTCTCCGCGAGTATGGCTAGCTGCGACTTGGTGCTTTTGTGCTTGGTCGTCATGTGTTCTTCATACTCGTCCTTCGTATGGAAAACTAAGACCCCATGCGACTTTGCTGTACAACGCCATCGCACACGATGTTGGCGCATGTGCTTTATCCAATCTTCACTGTGGTTGTACAGATCAGTGGGTGAGGAACAGTTATCAAAGAGACACACGTATGGGTCGAGATCATATTTGACATGTTCACTGTATGGTCAGAATTCAGACATGGCTATTTAGGTGGTAAAGGCCAGATTTGAAGCGTCATGCGTAGTTGTAGACTGACTTACATCCATTTAAGCTTGTTGGTGACGATCGTACTCGATAAAGAGCAGCAACAATAGGGACAGATGACTTCCATACTTCCGTTGTTGCAAGCCATTCTCTCGCCCTCCATCTTTTTTTCTAGTTCCTTCTGGAATAGCTCGCTTCTGGGTATTCTCTCGGAGATTGGCAACGAATCGATGAGCGTCTCGAATTCGACTACGTGTTGCTGTTTAAGAGCTCTGAGTTTCCGTTGTATTGGTCCTAGGGGCGGAGGAGGGAAGTCAAACTGTTGAACAATGGTCCAATCTATTGTTTTTGCTCTGCTGATCACCGACGGAGCAGACGCTCTTTTCCAAAGCTCCAAATTGAGTGTGGTGGCAGTCACGGCCCGAGAGCTAGCAGTACTTCGTGATTTCTGGATGATCGGCTCTGACGCCTGTGCAACTGGGATTGGGATTGGGACTGGTACTTCGAGACCAGCCTGCAACGTTGTCGGGTTAGGGACAAGCTTGTCGGGCGCGGAAGATGTTTTCGATGGGGCTTTCATGTATCGTGACCGGCGATAGAGGATGCGTTTTCGACGAAGAAGCATAGTCGCAGCGAGTCTCTTTTGAAGCCCCCGGTCGCATCCTGGGAACCTGCGCTGGATAATTTCAAGCGCAAAGTGGTCCATGAAGCACTGTCCGATATCGTTTCCATCGTCATCTAGGATTTTGAACGCGGTCGCGGCTTTCTCATTTTGACCATCTCTGCTTGCTTTGCGAATTGTGTTGGAAAGCTGATGCATCAATGTAATCTCCTCGGCCATTCCGCTAACGAGTGAACCCAGAGATTCGGACTCGGAAACTGGATTCTCGTGCCTGAACTCTTGTACCGGACGGTTGAAACCTAGTCGTGTTATATCTGCTCAGCATCTATTAGTAGGGACACTTCATTGAGAACGTGCAAGAGGTATTTCTCACATTGCTGTATCTGGTCGTTCAGGGTCCGAAGGAGCCGTCGTACAAGACGTTGTATGTCGGGCGCTTCCCGCAGGCGATAGTCAAGCGATCCCCGAGTAGGAGCGAAGACACCGATGTTAGACAACCATATCGAGAACCTCCCAAACTGATCGTCAATCTCGGACTGCTGCTTCGGGGAAAGAAGATAGAATTGGTCAAGGCATTGATTGAATAATTGAAGGCAAAGCTTCGCGCACTCGGATATTGACCCATCTTGCCAGACAACCTCCATGGTTCAGACTCCTCGAAAGCGGTAGAAGTCATGATGGCAATGACGCTGTGGGATTGGAAAAGTGCCGTCGGAGTTGAGACGCGAGAGATCGTGCGAGGCTGAGGCTGAGCTTCGAGTGCGCCTACCCCGCACAGCCTCGCACCTCGTCCATTTGACCCTCTGTCTTTTCTCTTCCCAATCATGAGAAAATATCGAGATGAGCTTGTTTCTTATGGTGACTTATTCTTGTCATAAACGGATGATTGAGCGTACAACCCTATCGAGCCGACCAGATGGCGACTCAGGTGAAGACATCCTCTCCATTCTCTGATGTTTGGTACCTACTTATTGCTCGGTCTGTGCTGACGCGATGGCTGGGCTGGGATAGGTCGACCTTTTGCTAAGTTCCCTTTCGATCTTCCGCCAGGTTGCGGACCACCTGCAAGATGCCGAGAAGGACAGTGACCTGGGAAAGTTCTTCGGACATGTCAATGCGTACGGTGTCATTTTGATCGATTGCCTCTCGCCGCTCGGTCGCAATCAATCTCGACCTAGTGACCTTGATTCTCTGTTCTACCTGCTACTAAAAAAGTTGACAACGTTCTTCCGCCGTTCACTTTCACCTGAATACGAATCAAACCTTCCGTCATCGAATCCGTTTCGGCGCTTGGAAACATTGATACACTATTGGAGTGCAACCGCGGACAATGGGAAGAAGTTGGGTTGGACACGGCAGTGCCTGGATTTTAGCTGTCACGAACAAAGAGCTGAAATGATACTCATGCTTCGCGGGTGCGTTGCGACTTTGCAGACCCTGCATTACGATGAGCCTGGGGTAGTGGAGCGTCGAACTCGAGCCAAAAAGGGAAAACGACCATTATCGATATACACGTGCGCCAAAACCGTGTTTGATGCCCTTGCAGTTTCGTCAAGAGCATGTTCAGCTGTACATAACCATGATTGCGCCGCTAGACTACGACTGTCGACTTATCAAAAGCAAGGGGAGGATCGACATGATTTTGAGGCACTTATCACACTCAATCTGACCTGCCACGTCTGGCAAGAAGCACGAATTCAAGCTATAATCTCAAGCCTCCAGCCTGCAAAGAAAACCACTGTCAAGTTTGTTGTACCGGAAACCAACATCGAGAAAAGTCAGCATCGCCGATATCGCCGATTGGCCGTTGTCAGATTATGTGAACAAATTGAGAAGCTGAAGTCAAAACCAATGATGCGTCTAAACTTGGCGGTTGAGAACGGCAAGCTGTGGAAAGACCAATCGTCTCGAATTGAACGCCCAATCAATCAATCGGACTCGCAGATCTCCCTCGCGGATATCATCAAGCAACGTCCAGCTAGCATGACGGAGAAGGTGAAACGAGTTCTCGCAGTCCTGCTCGCCTATACTGTTCTGCATCTTCATGCTACACCATGGTTGCGACCATCTAGCTTCAATGCCGACAACATTCTCTTTTTCGGCACTTCCGCTACGATTCCGCTTAAACCATATATACACTCAGCATTAAGCGAATCTTACATTGAGGCGCCACAGAGTGATACTGATGAATTAGACCCCGATGACCTACCGTCACATCCTTTTCCGGACATAGTCATGCTCGCAATATTGCTCATGGAACTATACCTGATACAGCCTATTCGTTCATTAGCGGAACAGGTTGGCATGGAGTTTGAGGAGTGGGAAGCTGTTGATGACAATACAAGATACTCCATCGCAATTGCAGTCTATGAACGGTTCCAGACAGACTTTCCGGACAATTACCGACAGGCGGTTGATAGGTGCCTCTCTCCGGACATTGGGTTCGACGAAAATGATGAAGAGCTTAGCTCAGACGATCTGAAGATGTTGATTTACGATGAAATAGTGCAACCCCTCGAGGACGAACTTGATCAGGGATTTGGAAACACCATTCAGATCGAGAAGCTGGACGATATTGCTCAGACCATGGATCTTAGTCGTTGGGGGCAAATGCGGCAGCCCAACCCCGAATCCCTCAGTAAATCTGCCGAACTCAGCACACTAGTGCAAACTGCACCTATGACGGAGGGTAGCATATCTATTGCAAGAACTTCCACCTTCTGGTCTTCCTCCGAGCGACTGGTAAGCAACATTGATACCTGTTCGAGTCATCAAGACTATACCGTTGGATGGATTTGTGCCCTCCCAAAAGAATTGGCCGCTGCACAAGCACTTCTCGACGAACTGCACCCGCCGTTGCCCCAAGATTCTTCTGACCTTAATAACTATACACTGGGACGCATGGGAGCGCACAATGTGGTCATGGCCTGTCTTCCATCAGGTGTCATGGGCACAGTCTCCGCAGCCAGGGTGGCAAATAACATGCGATCCACGTTTAGATGCCTCAGGTTCGGTCTGATGGTAGGCATTGGTGGCGGAGTTCCGGGCGCGGAAGATGTCCGACTGGGTGATGTTGTCGTTGGGGAACCCAATGGGCCGTTCGGAGGTGTCATCCAGTATGACTTTGGCAAGACCGTCCAAAATGGAGAGTTTCTTCGGACAGGTTCACTCAATCGGCCCTCAGATTTGCTCTTGACAGCCATCTCGCGACTCAAAGCGGATCATTATCGCAACGGAGCCGATCTTAGCCAACATCTGATCGGTATGTTCGACAAATATCCGCATTTGAGCCCCGAGTTCTCTCATCCTGGCAGTGAGCACGACGTTCTTTATAAGAGTGATTACGGCCATTGTGCGAAGCCCGGGTCATCTTGTCAATCCTGTGATTCTTCCAAGCTCATTGGCCGGACACCTCGCAGCTCCCAATCACCGCAAATTCATTACGGCCTCATTGCATCTGGTAACCAGGTAATGAGAGACGGAAGGACCCGCGAGAAACTGAGAAATGACCTCAATGTGCTCTGCTTCGAAATGGAGGCAGCTGGCATCGTTGATGTGTTCCCATCCCTGGTTATTCGTGGAATCTGCGATTATTCCGATTCACACAAGACCAAAATATGGCAGGGCTATGCAGCGGCGACAGCAGCCGCTTATGCAAAGGAACTCTTGAGCGTCATCTCCGGCAGCCAGATCGACAACGCTGAGCGATTGGGCAGTTTTCAGTCTTGAACAACGGTATCTGAAATCCAGATGCAGCGACAAGCCTGCAAGATAGAGCAGGCTACTGGGCCGGAGATATGCACTCCCGTACCTAGTTAGCCTCCGTTCAAGGCGCTTTCGCAAGGAGATCTACCTTTGTTCTCGCAAATAAGCTAGATAAAGCTAAAAAAAAAATAAATAAAAATATAAAAATATAAAATAATTTGAAAATAATAAAAAAATAGCTATTTTTTAAATAACTAGCTTGCCTAACAGCCTTGCCTACCACTAAATCATAACCTTATTTAATAATTAGACTTAAGCTAATAAATCTGCGAATAAATACTACTACTACTACTACTACTTATGGTAACTAGTATTTTTAATTTTGCTCTCGCAAACATGGTCACTAGGCTGCTGGCATTCAGAATTAGGGCTGGAGAAGACCCACAAACCACTTGGACCCACCTAGCCCTGTATTCCTGGAGACCGCAATGGGAATAATAAACTAGGAGACAACTCATCACTGGGACCCATGTTCTTGTATTCCGTGAACTACCGATACTCTCGCCTCACAGGCCCTCCGTGAGTAAGATAGACTAGTGGTGTTCGATCTCATTCTTGCCACTTCGGCCTCGCCTCGCCAATAAGGCCTCCCTGGCACCTCAAGTATTTCTTACGATGGGCATCCTCTTGGACACATTAGCATACGTTGCCCAAGAAAGAAGATGCATCAAACGAGGTTTTTATTGCCAATTAACGAACTAAACTATCATCCTTTCTCGCTGTCTCTACCCAACCCCTAATAAGATATCGAGACTCCACTGGCTTCCTTCATCTCCGGGATTTTCATTCAGACCATTTCATCATTTATCCATTGACGATTTCGTTGCAATAGTCCAATAACATTTTCGCAAGCACTCAATGATTTTCCCATTACAAGATCCGAGACCCTAACAGCCAACACAACTAGGGGCCTGCGCATTACCCACAAAAGCACAGCATTGGTTCCCGCACTCGGCAGCAAGCTTCCATTGTCGGCCGTCGCAGGAGGCGACCGCGTGGTTTCCTTGGATGCATTGGTATCCGGCGCCCGTGCAAGGGGAGTTGACGGTTACTTGGGCCGTGGTCGAGGTGAGGGTCAGCCCGAGGGCGAGGAGAGAGGCGAGAAGTTTCATCGTGGTTTCGTTTGGAGAGTCCAGTGATTTGAACTTGGATGAAGGAAGGCAGAATTGGATGCAATTCAATGATGATACTTGGCAATAATGATTAGGTAGCCCTGGGAGAGATTTTGAGAGACAACAACAACTGGGTCACTGATGCACGACAGGGCTGGATATATGACCGTCCAGAAGCGCTTTGTCCTCCTAGCAAAGTAGCATCGGTGCGACACTATAGCAATCTATTGCCTTCTGCAGCTGCAACTGTCTACATCGGCTAACAATAGCACCAAGTTCTGTTCCACAGGCGACGCAGGGGTACCTCGATCGTACTACGTGTATGCAACGCGAGCCAATTGAATACCACGTGCAGGGTATCCCCTGTCTTATATTCCCCTACTGTGTCTGTCAAGCCAGTCTTGTATCTGGTTTTGTACCGCCCATGCTAGGCTCTTCTCAGGTTGATACGTGGTGTACAAGTTGCACAGGGGGAATGGGTGTAAGGCGCTCCATTAGTGGTTGCATGTGCGGTTGACGGGCAACATTGGCAAGCTCGTTTTTTCAGGTTGACGCCGACAGCATCTTCAAGGATTGCCGCTTCCTCCACCTGGCACTATTGAGACGGGAGGTCTTGCTCGGCGAATTCAGTCCAGGCGTGTACGCCGGGTGGTCAGCGAACCATTTGCTTTCGCTGTTTTCGGGTGCGGATCAACGAGAAGGAGTGACAATAGCGATGTCCAGGTAATTGACTTGCTGCACGTCAGATTGGTGTCCAAAACGACGCACATACCTGGATATGCATATCTTGCCCCGTATCCGCCCATCAAACAAAAGTTCTTACATAGAAAAACAGACTCCGACGATGCGCATCCCACAGATTAAACCCACCTAGGAAACCTCATTTATACTACCATGTTTCCGCCGCGGCAGCTGAACCAATCAAACACGACAGGCCTCCTTATGAGGGAATACGGCGTAAGGGCTTTCCATTCCCTGTGGACCAACCGTACTTTGGAAAGTGTGATATGGGGTTGATGCTGACAAGCCAGAATAGCACAGGGTGGATAAACCGACTTTGTATCAAACATGACGTCTAATCCTGCCAGCGCTACCTAGGAGCAGGAGACACTGCTCAGACAACAAGCGGAAGCCACTTGAATCAAGAAACAGAGTAATCCGACCGCGGTCAAAAAGAACAAACAGCAACCTCTAGAGCCCGAAGAAAAAAAGAACCAAGCATTCTCCCTTCCAGCGACATTGGGTTCTTCAACCCGGCTCTAAAATCCAAGCCCATTTCCTCGGGAACTTCTAGGGGCCCGATGGGGTTCATCAAACCAGAGAACTTGCCACAGCAGCGACAGGCAGGCGTGCAATGAGCTCCACCGCGACCATCCCTCAACCGCCCACCCCTGGCCTTGGTGCAACACCCACACTTCCTCGCACAGCATCCTCCCGCCGCACCGCAGCGCCCGATCAGAAAGTCCGTTATGTACCAATGGTTACCCGTACAGATAAGCCCGCGGTATACAGGCGTGTTCATGAATCCGTCCAGAGCAATCTCAGCCTGCTTCCGTGAGAAGTGGTACGTCTGCTCATTCGCTCCCCGCTGGGCACAGATCTCCTGATAAACGGCACGGGCCTCGATGCGCTGGTTTTCAGATGAGTCTGCATTGAGGACGATGCTCTGGAGTCGATGGCTTTCCTCTTCGAGCCAGGCATCGCGTTGGATGGCGACGTCTTGGACCTCGCAGCAGGCGAAGTAATTGCTGGCACTCCTCCACTCGGCCTCACACAGCCCGTTGTGACGGAGCTGACGGCGTCGGTGCTCCTGCGCTGCTTTGCTGCCTTGCGTTTTCTCAATGAAGTATTCGTGGAGGATGGTAAGGCGCCGTGCGATTCCTTTGCCGGTACGAGGGCACAACACAACAGTCCGTCATAAGTAGCTGAGCATGGGCTAGGAGCTTATGAGGCTGGTGCTAATTCGTCTCCATCGGATCCAGGTTCGGTTCTATGACCCAATAGAGCTGGGATGTTGCGCGGGCCGTGGATGCAGGTATTTTAAGTAAGTTACTATAGTAGAACATGAGCCCATCAATAGCCAGAAAAACACAATCTTGTATAACAACTTAACGCCTCTTCTCCTTTATCATGTGATTTCCTATGTAGTCTCTGATACGGTATCACGTTTCTAACGCCTCCTAATTCCAACGGTTAAGCTCTTGAATGCGTCATATCTCCATACATTTTATCCATCGCTTAAACAAATAGCCTCTGTCTTAGGAACGTGCCCTTTCTATCTCCTGTACAGAGCACCAAAAGTCAACACAGAGGCTACCTTCTGCCACATCATCCTCTCATCCTCAACCTTCTCAGCAACAGCCTCCCTCCCATCCTGCGCAAGATGCACTCGATAACTCCGTGGCAAGTATCTCCCTGGCTGCCAGATATTCCAAAGCACCGAGTTCAGCAGCATGAGGCTCGCCTCAAAGACATAGAAAAACCACTCGTAGCGCAGCACTGGAGTCAGCGAGCGGAGCACTTCCATGTCGTTGATGTCGATCGTTGTAGAACCCGTATGTTCGACGAGGCGGTATATGCACCGGACGAGAATGAGAGCCATGCTGATATATAGTGTCCGCAGCGGAACAACAACAGACCTGGTCTGTAGACCTGCCTTGCCGCATCGACGGTGGAATATACCCGCCAGAACCACAAAGGTCAAAATGACACCTAGCTGCATCGCCAGTGCGGCTATGGTTAAATGGCTCCCTAGATCCTGCTGGCTCTCTGAGCTAGACGGGTTCGACGACAGTGAGACGCCGAGCGCATTCAGGATCTCGACGAGGGCCATCAGGGCCCCGAATGTCGACGTCACGCGGTTGGGAGGAAGAGGGGCGGGATGGGGGACGTAGTGGAAGATCCGGCCCAGGACGTGGTAGTTTGCTAGTTCGAGGAGCGGGCTACAGCAATGGATATCAGTTAGTGGTTGGTGAGGTCATGGAAGAGAGGTGGGTACTTGCGGGCAAATGTAGATGAACACCTGACTCAGGACAAACATAATCAAGACAATCTTGTCTTCCTCGTCGTAGAGATAGTTGTACGCTCCATACTCGCGGAACGCATACCCGAGTGTGAAGAGGACGCCGCAGAGGGGATGGAGGCCGAGTAAACGCCAGGATTTGTAGCGACTGGACATGGTCAATGTCGTTAGAGAGGTCTGAAAAATCGACAGCTGCAGGGTAGTAGTCTATCGTTACTTACAAGCACTGCCAGATATGCGCCGCAGCGGAGATGGCATATGCAATGGTGAAGAATATTGGCGCTCCCTTGTTCGGAACGTAGACGTAGAGACTCCACAGGACTGTTGGAGGATGTTAGCTCAATGCTCGACGACAGCAGAGAACAAACTCACCAGGCTCGCCGTTCGCCATATCGAGGTCGCGTAAACTGAAAGAAGAAAAATACTGATGGATATGGGAAGAGTTTCGGCAGCTGGCTATCGTTGCGGAGGAGGTTGCACCCCAACCCTTTATATGGCAGCATTCTCAGACTAACCAAGCCAACATCAGCAATCAACTCAGCTGCAGCCTGAAGAATACCCGTAGGTAGTCGAGTAGTATCATGGCCTCAAACTGCTGCTGATTGCCAGAATCCTCTGCTGTCAACAGGGCCTACCACGCTGAGCATACTTCGCAGGATGATATCTGAAACAACCAATCAGAGCACCAGTTTTCAACACCATCCATCGGGATTTTCCGAACACGCGTGTTAGCTAAGCGAATCTAGCTGCTGAAGGCATAGCGCACATAGTGCCAAGCGAAATGGGGCGGAGCAGGCTGCAACAACGATCCTGGGCTGAGGTTGGGGTATATTAGACCCCGGCGGACACTCCGCCATCTCCATAACGTAATACGCGTGTTTGATCTCGGATTCCACGGGGATCCAGGTTGTTATGATCCGACGACGACATAAGAAATCGCGGGACGGGTGCGCTGAGTGGTTGGTCTGCCTTCCCAAGGTCTGTGGTCCCGTATGCTAACAGGACACGCAGCAAGCGGCGGCACGTTAAGGTAGCCAACATCCTTCGTTGAGCATGGTGGCAGTACCGTATCATGGAGCTAACCGGGACGGTCTGTATCAGTGCGACGAACGCCGCCCAAGATGCCTGCTCTGCAGCATGTCCAACCGGGACTGCAGCTTTTCGTCACTGTCCGCGGCCACAAGCAATCCAGGCAGAAGTATACCGTCGCCGGCATATACCGGGCCGCAAACTCCAACCTCTTCAGGCAGCGGGACGCATTCAGAGTTGCGGGTTAACACCCTAGACGAAGCCATAAACCTCCAGCACGCCGAGCTCCTCATCCACCTAACCTCACCCGCTGCATCCGACATCGTCAGTCTAGGTGACGGTGTCGAGCCATACCATACAACTATATCCCAAGCCCTAAGCATAGGACTGCGATCCCCATATCTCCTGTACCAACTGCTCGCCTTCTCAGCGCGGCATCTGGCGTATCTCCATCCCGAAAGAGCAGCAGACTATACGCACCAAGCAACGAGTCTGCAAACACGCGCAATCTCCCTCTTCACCTTGCAGACAACCCCCATTGTCGTCGGCAAAGCGAACTGCGTCCCGATATGTCTTTTCTCTGTTGTATTGGGGCATCATCTGTTAGCTGACACACTAGCCCTCGCGGCACAGCCAACAAGCGGTGCCTTGGATGTCTTTCTCGGCCAGTACGTCCAGAGCCTGTCGACGCACCGCGGCGTCTTCACGGTCGCCATGTCCGGCTGGGCCTATCTGATGTCAAGCGATCTCGCATCTGTCCTATGTCGAAGTCGAGCGTTTACGTCTCGCGAACCGAGCGGGCACGAATGCCATCAGCTCCGGGGTCTAGTGACCGAATCTCCGACGCTGGATTATGCGGAGAGGGGGGCTTGTCTGCAGGCAATCCGGTATCTGCAGCTCGGATTCGATGCCCTTACGCCGGGAGAAACGGGCGAGAACATGCGATATCAGATGCTCTTCCTCTGGAACGCCCTCGTGCCGCCGAAATACACGGCGCTACTTGCTGCAAAGCGACCGGAAGCTTTACTCGTCCTTTCGTATTACACGCTGCTGCTGCACCACGGCCGACATATATGGCAGGTTGGAGCGGCAGGGAGGTACATCTTCGCCATGATTGAGCAGGACATGGGACCAGAGTGGAAAGCGTGGCTGGAGTATCCTCGCGTGGGATTTGGATTTGGGACGCGGGCTGGGTAACATGAACCACCATTTTATTTCTATCTATATTTTTGTTCCATGATCGTGTCGTACATCACAACATATCATACATAACTTCTTCAAAGTTTCTCGTGTCAAGGTTTCGCTCCCGGCGCTTCATCACGCAGTGGCAGAGCGATGAGGTTCGGAGACGGTCTCCAGGCCCCCGGGGCCGCGTTTCCATATCGCTTCGATGATCAGCTCTAAGCCATCCAGTTGCAGTTTATATCGGATTGCAGCTGCTCGTCAGTCCCCTGACGGACTTCCACGCAAATCGCTCAAGGCAGACGCGACTTGCCAGCAGCACGACTAGCAGCAAGGGCGCCAGCAATACCAAACTGGCTCGCAACACCGTTGATACGGTGCGTCGAGTTCAAGTTCTTAACAACAACCATCTGGTAGCAGGTAGCGGAACCCTGGCGGGAAGCAATAACGGACCAGGCAAGGAAGAGCTCCCAGATGCGGTACCAGCGGGGCCCGAACTTGGCCTTGATGGCCTCGACGTTGCCGACCCAGTTGCGGTACCATCTCCAGAGGGTTCCGGAGTAGTGGACGCCGACGGTGTCGATTCTGCGGTTGTCAGTTTTATTATTCTGAATGGGATAGGGAAAAAGAAAGTGAGGTTACGTACCCCTTGATCTCGAAGCCAGCGGATTCCAGGCACTTGACGTAGTACCACAGAGGAGTGGAAGCGTCGGCACCGCGGAAGATGTACTTGTTCAGGTAGAGACCCCAGATGAAGTCCTCGTACTGCCAGGCCTGGCGGAGACCAGAGAGCTGGACGTACATGGCGCCGTCATCCTGGAGCATGTCGTAGCACTGGCGGAAGAAACCGGTCAGGCGGCGGATACCAACGTGCTCGCCCATCTCGAGCTGGGTGATCTTGTCGAATTTCTGGCGGGGAGCGTCACGGTAGTCCATGCAGAGGATCTTGCTCTGCTCCTCGGGAATGCCGGCCTTGCGGAGAGCGTCGTTGCCCCACGCAGTCTGATTCTCAGCGATGGTGAATCCGGTAACCTTGGCGCCGTAGTTCAGACTGGCGAAGCGAGCGAGAGTACCCCAGCCGCAGCCGATGTCGAGCATCGTCTCGCCTTCCTTGAGTCCGATCTTCTCGCAGACGACGGCCATCTTGTTGTCCTGCATCTCCTCGAGCGTCTCCTCCTTCTCAGGGTCGGAGATGATACCAGAGGTGTAGATCATACGGGGGCCAAGGAACCAAGCGTAGTGGTCATTACCGCTATCATAGTTAGGACGAACCTGCTCCTCATCCTGCGCCTTGGTGTGGAAGAGAACATCAACGAAGAAAGTGCCAACAATGAACTTGAACAGGTCCCAGGTGAAGGAGAAGTTCGCCCAGTCGTGGCGGTACTCCATGACGTCCAGAGTGTCACCGTTGAACTCAACAAGACCGTCAAGGTACATTTCCGAGAAGGTCTGCATGGGGATCTTGTTTTTGCCGTGCCATTTCGCCTTGTCCGCCTCGCGCTTGAAGGTGATGTAGTGCTCGACCGGACGGCCAGGCAGCTTCACCTTCTCATTAGTGCGCGGGCTGAAGGTCGAGACGTAGGTCCAGAACGCGACAAGAACAGGGAGAACAGAGACAAGCGCAAAGAAGATGAACGTCTTCTTGCCGCCGCCAAAGAACCAGGTTAGGAAAGCGGGGACGCCAACGATTGCGGCTCCAAGGGCATAGTTGGAGAAGCTCTCGTTTCCAGGCCCATCAGCCGCCAAGGGCGGGTTGTTGATGGCGGCTGCCTTTGCAATTGCAGGTAATTTAGCAACGCGCGTCACAAGTTAGAAAGAAAGAACAGCCAAACGCACCTTGGTGACTTCGATTCCGCAGTCCTCGCCCGTCTCGAATTGCGAGGGCTTGGCGGGCGGAGTATCGATGAAGTCGATGTCGGCCGTCAGCTCGACGGTCTTTTTGGCGTCGCTCATGGTCAATTGGTGCCTCTGAGTCCCCTGGTGTTGAATCGAGAGGAAGGAAGGGATGAGGGGAGTTGAGGACAAGCTGGAGGAATGTTTTGGTGTGGAGCCGCGTTTCACCGCTGATCGTCGCACGTGCAGATGCAGCCTCAGGCTCTAACAACGGAAGAATGTCTCTCCGCTAGGGGAACCAATGACGTGATGGTTCAGTCCAGGCAACAGGCATCATCCCGTGGTCTGGCCAGGTCGACAACTGAGGTACCGTTACACATTCGTTGTCTTCCTAACAATAGACAAAGTACATCTCCAAAGAGTCTATCGTAAATACTCACCCTCTTACTTTCACTCCACCATGAACTTCTCTCTCGAGCCCGTCCAACCAAGCGATGCCCCCCGGATCGCAGAAATATATTTCTCAGCCTTCACGAACCCCCTCAGCACACGACTCATGCCCCGCAGCGACGAGGGGTACGCATTCCAAGTCGCCAACTACCAAAAGTCCGCAGAGGAAGCACAATCCGGCGAAGAGAAGGACATGGTCAAGATTGTGGGCACAGAACCGGGCAAGGACCCTGTGATCGTGGGGTTCGCGCTGTGGAAATTCTACGATGGCGCGTCGGATGACGAAGGGAAGGAGGAGGAGAAGGTGCAGTGGCCTTCTAGTTGCGATGCCGAGCTGTGCAATAGCTTCTTTGCGGGCGTTGTGAGGGAACGCAAGACGGCGATCGGGGAGCAGCCGCATTACTGTATGTCACTATCGTCTATTTCTTTTTGTTACTGAGACTTATGATTAATGAGGTGCAGGTCTTCATCTGCTGGCGGTAGACCCTGCTTTCGGTCGACGCGGTCTAGGCGAGAAACTGTTAAAATGGGGTCTCGATCGGGCGGACGAGAGGGGACTGGTAACGTTTATCTCAGCGTCGCCAGCAGGACGTGGATTGTATGAAAAGCATGGCTGTAGGGCTGTGCACAACTACGAGGTCATCCCCGGATACAAAGAGACTTCAATGGTCCGACCGGTGGCCGGTCTGCGGAGAGGATAGAGCATAGATTCCTGTACATACAATGCTAAGAACATATTGCTGGCTGAGCAAGTGCTAAGCCTTGGAGTCGATCCTCACTGGCTCTGTATCTTCATCAGATATTTGACCATGCTGCCCCTCCGCATCCAAGGCCTCTTTCCTACCAAATATTCTTCGAAACATCGTCCCCCAAAACCGTCTCGTTTCCACAATTGGCAGAACACCGCACAGCATGAACGCCACAAAGACCCATATAAACGAGATGACCACCCACGCCGTAAAGAAGCCCTTTGAAAAGACATAGTGGCTAAGGAACATGGGAATAGGGATGATGATGTCCATGATCAACGACAAAACGGCCGAAACAACAACAGCCAGAACAAAGGTCCGCTGCAAAGCCTTGGGATCATCTATGAGCGCCGCATCGGCCGCTTTTTCGCTTTTCTCGTTCGATGTGGCTTCAACGATTGGAGGCTTAGATTCCACGATCGACTGCGAGATTTGCGCGACAGGCGCGTTGATAGCCCGGGTCTTCTCCCAGTCAAAGTTATCGGGCTTGAGGATGGAGATTCCAACAGTCAGAACGAGACCCGTGAAGACACTCGCCATGTTACCAGCTAGCGTAGGGTAGTTGGCGCCGGTCGAGGCGACGGTGAGTTCGCCGTAGTACACTTTGGCTTCGACCAGCCAGGCAATTAACCCAGCTGCTAGGCCGCCAATGGCGCCTGAGATAGCACCGAGCTTTGTCTGGCCTTTCCACAGAATGGTGAAGGCGGCTGGGAAGACTGCGCCGCCGACTAAGAGGCCCATCACCAGGAAGAGCCAGCCGAGGTCAATGCCGATGCCGTTCCATAAGCAGGCAACGCATGCCATTACCACGCCGAAGACGCAGATCATGCAATGAGAAACGAAAATGAGTTGCTGGGGAGTGGCTGTAGGCTTGATATAGGTTTTGTAGATGTCGAAGGTGAGGATAGATGAAACTGCAATGAGCTGAGACGATGCAGAGGACGTGACAGCCATGAAGAGGGTTAAGAGCAGCGCAGTTGCACCACCCTTTCCGGCCAGAGCCGTGGCCCCGAATGGAGCCGCGAGACCGGCGGAAATCTGACTGCTTGTCATGGTTTCTGGGTAAGTTGGGAATTTGGGATTGGTTGTCAAGGCGACCGCAGCAAGACCAAGTGTCGTCGCAAACCCGAATGGAATCGCGAACCACGACAGGCCACCCATAATGTAGGCGCGGACGGCCGTGGTCGGTCGACTCGCAATCGCTCGCTGCCAGTAGCCTTGGTCGAGGAACACCGTGCTCAAGCCTGTGCAGAGCTCGATGACCCCGAATACGAGGCCAGAGTTCGACTTCAGCGTGACGTAGGATCCGTCGATGTTCCCCTCCACTGGGCGCTCGACCGCGGCCGTTTTGAGCAAATCGTACATGGCGGCTGGCGAACCAATCATCTCGTTCCTCGTATAGACGTCGAACATGAAGTAGAGGATGATGACCATGACAATGACCGTGTGAGTGTAGTCGCACAAGAAGGTAGCACGCAGACCACCAAGGACAACATAAATGCAGACACCGAGAGGAATGAGGAAGACCGCCGCATAGACGTTCATGCCGGTTAGGGCCGTGACGACTGCGCTGCCTCCCAGCAGCAGCTGGCTCGCGACTAGGGTATTGGTCATGAGAGCGAAGAATACGAAGACTGCGTGAGTGGCTTTGCCGTAGCGGTGATACACAATCTCGAGAAAGGTGTGACAGTAGGGTGCGTTTTGCTTGACCTTGCAGGCTAGGATGGAGAACATGAAGATTTGGACGGTGGAACCGGCCGCGTCTAAACACATCAATATCAACCGGACATGGCTAGGATTAAATGTACTCACACTGCGGCAGTTAGCATAAGGTACCTGGAGATTTAGGTGAAGCACATACCCAGAACGGACCAGAGATACCATACTCATAGGCCACCGTGCTACTCTGTAAGAGCGTTGCAGCCCAGGTCCAAGCGGAGACGACTCCGTTAGCGATCAGGCCAGGCTTAACACTGCGACTGGCTGTGTTGAATTCCTCGCTGGTTTTGGTCGAGTATTGCGTATATCGGTTCTGCTAAGGTTAGAGGCATTCCCTCAGCATGATCATCGAACCGCAACGTACTTGCAGATATGACACACATGCCATGAGCAGCGCAAAGAAAAGACCAATGCCAACGACAACACCATATCCGGCGCCCTCAGGCAGGACGGGTGCCACGGTGGTGCTCATGGTGGGTGTATGCTCTTACAGCTCCAAATTCACGGAATGGGCAGCGAAGACATTATATCGCGGTATCGCCAGTAGACATACGGTTGCCCCGCGGAAGAGTAATGCCTCACGGCGAACAAGGCCTGGTATCTCTCAATCCACCTTCCCAATGAGGTTTAAACAGACCGATGAAAGCCCCAACGGCAATGGAGATGTGCCCCAATTTTCGAAGAGAAGCACAGAACACCTGATAAGACTGATAATTCAATGGAACGCAGGGTGGACCAATTGACGATGTGTGTCCTATCGACTAGTTGGTGCTTGCCCAAGCTTATCTGCGATGGAGTTGGACCTGTCCCACTTGCATCAGCACGCGAAGGCCGATCTATCAGAGGATGATAAGCTCTGACATACTCCTCCCCTCCGTACTTGGGGTAGCCCTGACTCCACCTGCTGATAAGAGCTGATAGAAGAAGCCCTATCTCGCTCGACGTCACGTAGGGGCGAAAAAAGGGTAGACACTCGGCCGATTCACTACCGTCGAGTCTTGTAGAGGCCTCCCAGCCCAGACTGAGTCACGAACTCAGCCATAGAGAAAAAAGGACATGGGCGGGCAAGCGACATTGCTGGGACGATAATGGTGCGGCTGTATTCCGCATCGATCTGCTTCTCCAACTTCCCCTCCTTTGGTTATCGCGATCTCCACCGGCGATATAATGGGTGGCCTCGCAGCATCATGGTCCCGGTCCCTAGGTCATGGTTTTCCTCGAGATCAGGCAGGCAACAATGTTCAGACACGCGATTAGAGCGCGAGTTTCTCTTCCGTTGGGTTGCAAGCCCTCTGTCGCAGGTCGACGGTGGAACTCCAACGTGCCAGCAGCTCAGAAACTGACAATCAACGGCGACAGACTATGGTATGCTGATAATGACTGCCTCGAATCCTGTAATTGTGTCTAATGTCGTGCAGGAATGACATACACTTCACAGCCCAATACAGCGCCCCGTCGCCAGGAGGCGTGACGCGACTTTGCGCAGATGAGAACGATAAACTTGCTCGGGATTGGTTCCGCGATCAGGTACTGGCGCTGGGCGCAGAGTACAAGGTCAATGCGACAGGGAGTCAATTTGCGAAGTTTGGTGGGGAGGATGATACAGTCGCGCCAATTGCTATGGGGAGCCATCTCGATACAGTCGCCACGGGCGGAAAGTTCGATGGACCACTGGGGGTATTTTCCAATCCCGCAATTCTTGTCGTTGCAGAGCTGACGTTATCGACAGGTTCTTTCTGGCCTCGAAGTAATCCGCAGCTTCAAGGAACAGGGCATCAAGACGCGCGCACCCCTCGCACTCATAAACTGGACCAACGAGGAAGGTGCCCGGTTCTTTCCGCCGTTAGGGTCATCAACCGTGTACGCAGGTCAGACAGGCGTGGAACAAGCGCATGCATCTCTCTCTAATGATGGCTCGGGCATTACAATGGGAAGTGAACTGGCCAAGATTGGGTACGTCGGCGACGGACCGAACACCTTCGAGGAATTCCCCATCTCCGCACATTTCGAAGTCCACGTTGAGCAAGCCACGGACCTGGAGATGGCAGGCAAGCCGGTCGGCTGGGTGGAAGGTTGGCACGGAATAACCTACTATGAAGTGGTGTTTACTGGCGAGGATGGCCACGCAAATACATACCCTATGTACGGTCGACGGGATGCGTTAACTGGGACAGCCAAGCTTATCACGCAGCTGGAAACCCTGGCGTATTCCAGGAACGGGTATACCACCGTAACAAACATCCAAAGCGGGCCATGGGGCGCCTGCAACATCCAGTCAAAGACAAAGGTTGTCTTTTGTCTGATGCATAGAAAGACAGAAGGGCTTGAGGAAATGGGCAGCGATGTCGTTCGCTCAATCAAGGGCATTGCCGCTTTGCATGGGTTGGAGTATGACGTGACCCGACCGGTGCACCTCCTGCCCGGAGATTTTTGGCCAGAGGCAGTCGACTGCGTGCGTCGAGCTTGCGGCGACAAGGGCATTGGATCTCGGACGGGGACTGCACACGACTCGACCATGACTCGACTCAAATGTCCGACCGCAATGGTGTTTGTGCGAGGCAAGGATGGGATCAGTCATTGCGCGAAAGAATGGAGTGACAAGGAGGATTGCGAGGAAGGCGCCCTGGTGCTCGGCAAAGCACTGCTGAATTTTGATGCTTATTTAAAGGCGCAGGCAGGCGAGGTATAGGAATATAGTACTGTAGATAATGAGGAAGCTGGAGGCAAACAAGATCTTGAAATGGCCAATCAGAAATCAATGTGTTGCCCTGCAGGTGTTGTCGTAATCCTTTGCTGTGCGGGGTTAAGTTTGTTGATTTTGAACTCTGCTTCGATCTCGTCACCTTCTTGTCTCCTGCCTCTCATTCCAAGGTCTTCGAACCCCGTCTCGCCATGGAGAAATACGTCTTCGAAACACACCCAATTGCCAATCCAGACGCCGTCGTCCAAGGACCCAACTACCGCTTCACTCTTATCAACGAGCGCTTAATTCGATTCGAATGGGCAGAAGACGGCCAGTTCGAAGACAGAGCGTCAACATTCGCCATCAACCGAAACTTTCCTACCCCAAAGTTCCGAGTAGTTAACAACAAGGAGCTTGAAATCATAACAGACCATTTCCACCTATGCTACATCAAGCAGAAATTCAGTCCGGAGAGCCTAATCTTCCACTTTAGCGGCAAGAGCGTCAAGTATGGAACGCCGTGGCGATTCGGTACCCCGACTGAGTTCAACCTTGGAGGGACGGCGAGAACGTTGGACGGCGTCGAGGGGCGATGTGACATGGGCCAGGGCGTTCTCTCCAAAGCGGGCTATGCCGTAATAAATGACTCGAAGAGCATGCTGTTCGACGGCAAGGGGTTCGTGGCTCCACGGAAAACCGGAGAGCGATTCGACTGCTACCTCTTCTGCTACGGTCGCGATTATAAAACGGCCATCAAGGCATTGTATGCGGTATCCGGAAAGCAGCCGGAAATACCACGCTTTGTTTTGGGAAATTGGTGGAGTCGATACCATGCCTACCACCAGGATGAATACGTGCAGCTGATGGACAAGTTCCGCAAGCATGACATCCCACTGTCTGTCGCGGTGCTTGATATGGACTGGCACTACGTGTCGGATGATAGGGTGCCTCATGCGGGCTGGACTGGCTACACCTGGAACGAGAAGCTGTTTCCCGACCCAGGCCGCTTCAGGGATGAGACCCACGATCGAAAGCTCCGAATCACGCTGAATGATCATCCCCATGCTGGGATCCACGCGCATGAATCCGCATACGAGGAGATGGCACATTTTTTGAGCCACGATACAAGTGACAAAAACCCGATTTTGTTCGACCCCGCGAACCCGAAGTTCATGGAGGCGTATTTTAGCGTTTTGCACCGCAGACTGGAGAAGGAGGCATGTGACTTCTGGTGGGTAGACTGGCAGCAAGGGCCGTATTCGAAGATTCTTGGACTCGACCCATTATGGCTGCTCAACCACTTCCAGTATCTCGATAGCAAGGAGAACGGCCGCTATCCTCTGATTTTCTCGCGGTATGGCGGGCCAGGGAGTCATCGATACCCCATCGGGTTCTCCGGAGACACGGTAGTAACCTGGGCCTCGCTCGCCTTCCAGCCGGAGTTCACGGCGACTGCGTCCAATATCGGATACGGCTGGTGGAGTCACGATATCGGTGGCCATATCCGGGGAATCCGTGACGATGAGCTTCTCGTCCGGTGGACTCAGCTGGGTGTGTTCTCGCCAGTGATGCGGTTGCACTCGAGCTCCTCGCGCTGGATGTCTAAAGAGCCGTGGCTGTACGGGGACGAATGCAACGAGGCCATGGCCGAATTCCTGAGATTCAGGCATCGCTTAGTGCCGTACCTGTACACGCAGAGTGTCCTTGGGTCCCGCAACGACGAGCCACTGGTGCAGCCGATGTACTGGTCGTATCCCAACGACAACAATGCGTATAAAGTTCCGAATCAATATTACCTCGGTGCCGACCTGCTAGTTGCTCCCATTGTCCAGCCGCGAGAGTGGCGGACGAACCTGGCCTCCGTGAAAGCGTGGCTCCCGCCGCAAGGGCGTTTCATGGACCTCTTTACCGGAACGATCTACGATAGCAGTCGAGGGGTTACCTTCTACAGGTCCATAAAGCAGTACCCGGTTTTGGCACCGGAGGGCTCGATCATCACTTTGGATCCCAGAATCTCTCCTCAAAACGGTTGTTCAAACCCGTCTGGACCTGAGGTATTGATTTTGGTTGGGAAGGACAGTCAAGCGAGCGTGATCGAGGACTCTGCAGACGACAGTTTCGATGATGTCGATCAGTCAGATTCGCAGACTCCAAACGTACGGAGAGAATGGTCGATCAAGTTCCAACAAGAGACAGGAGAGTTAACCGCGCGGATACCGGCTGGGAACCTCATTCTCCGCTTCCCAGGTCTGCACTCAGTGCCGCAGGGGTTCAAGGTTCGGATCGACGACTGCCACCAGGGGGATGGTGGTGTAGACGTCCAACTGGATCGGTACTGCAACATGCCGTGTATATCAGTGTACTTTTCCGGATTCGATCCGCGCCTGCCAATTACATTTACCATCATGCTGGGCCCAAACCCGCAGCTTGCAGTTCTTGACCACAGTACTCGTCTGGAAGAGCTGATCAGAGGATATCAAATTGAGTTTAGTATGAAGGACAAATTGTGGAACGCCATTGAAGAAGGAAATGGAAACCCGCTGAGCGCAATATCATCACTATTAGCATTAGGATACGACGAAGCCATTGTTGGTCCACTTGTTGAGTTGATCGCCGCCGATGGTAGGTCTTTGAGACAGTCGAACAGTGTCGGTCCGCGAAGTTCGTCTTAGTTTGGCTGCAGGGAACACTCTACTGCAGCAATTCTATTTGAGATGGAATGAGAAACGAACCGACGGCCAGCGCCTCGTCTAATGAGTGAGAAAAATCGCAGTAGAAATCGACAATGAGAACGTAACCTTCGTACACTTGTGTATGGCTTGCATTCTGGTCGGACAAGCCACCTTGAGTAGTAGGGATTAGGTCAAGCAGTGCTCACGCAACTTCAAAGCAGTCCGCTCCCCAACCGTAGCTTCGCTTCAGGCGGTCAGCAAAGTAGAGCAGCTTATAGCCCTCAATACGCGACTGATGGGGGCGGTGGATTGTGAAAGGCCTTGACGAAGAAAGGCAGCTTGGAGGTAAGAACGTGACGTATTGATAACCGGTGCGAGAAAGGCACATTCTGTCCGACACAGTTCAAGATAATCTTCAACGAATGATTTCTGATCTTGAGCACGGGCAAAAATCTCGTCCATAGATAGCTTTGTCGGCTTAGAATCTGCAGCAGCTGGCAAAGGCCGACTTGTATCTTTGCGTTTTTCTTTTTTGGCACAGCGGTTGTTCTCGTGGAAGAAACCAGATCCAGAAATGTCCTCAACGAGGATATTCATTGCCTGTAATATGGTTGTTAGCCCCAACAAGATAAACTCGCCAGCTGATCAGGAACGAGAAGCCCACTATCGACTGCAACCTGCAGAGTGGCTATGACCTCTCGATATGTGTTGCCGTCTTTAGCGACCATAGACCAGCCATATCTTTCCTCGTCGATGAACCGCGTGAGCTCATAACGACATGGCTCCGAATACTTGAGGCCTCGCTCCATGCTGCGAAAAATGACGTCTGCATCGACAGGCTGTCCATTTGGACCTTGAGCGTACTGTTTAGTGAGAGGGGACAAGGCGCCATGGCGGAGCTGGACTATCAATGTGGAAGGTTCTGGAGATGGCGCTGTTAGTTCTTAGAGATTCCATTCGGGAATCAGCAGCCAAACAATACCTAGAGAGCGATCGTTGCGGGTCGTCAGCATCGCTCCTTCTGCAACGCCAGCCTTCAGTGCCTTTGCTCGTTGGGAGGGGCTCCAGGAGCGCCATATTTCCCCACCCGCTCTCCGTGAAGCTCATACTTGCGCAGTAAGTCCTGCCTGAGTTGTTTCAGGACTTCAACATGTGATGGGTCGGACATATTGCATGATATCCGTAGGGCCGCTTTCCATTGGAGTGTGTTGCAAGATGGTTGGTGGGGCCGTCCTGAGAGAGCTGGAGATGTGATGACATTTCCTGAAAAGGAAAGGGCGGGCAGGCGGGCGGACTAAGTCTATTTCGTCGCCTGCTCGGCTAGCACGTGATAGCGTCCTGTTCCATTAGCCATCGCGGCTTCTTTTCAACAGCTATCCTCTTCCTCTTAGAGCACCTAAGTATGAATTTGCAACCAGGTTTCTGGATATACAAATGCTAGTCCAATGCAAAACGTACTCTCCGACTGAAATGACTGGGATACACAACTTATGTCCTTGGATATTGACCTATTTAACACCCCCAGCTGTTCGCACCTCGCACAGTCAAGGATATCTAGAAACATTACTCAAACAAATGTCTTGCGGAGACTCGCCTCGTTCCTCACCACGGGCTCACATGAGACCTCCATCGGGACCAGCAAGGTGGATGGTGCTCCAAAGTCATCACCCGTCGACTTGCCCCGTTTCCTCATGGCCGGACAAACAACCAACCGCACCAACTGCTTCTCCTTTGCCTTGGATTCTGCCTCTACCGTCCCTAGTCGCATGAGCTCCGAGTTGAACACAATCTCCTTTGCCGAGCCTGGAAACACCCATTCAACACGCGCAGCTTGCCGGCTGATCTCTGTGTCAAACTTGACAGCTTCCTCGATAATCCGGGCAATCTCCAAAGCGTATCCTTGATCCTTCGCAACGACAAAATGATCGATTACTTCACGGGCTCTCCTGGTTAGCGACTCTATTGTAGCCTGGACCTGTTCTGCAAATGCCGTTGATTTCTTCACTGAGGTTCCAGCCTCTAGGACCATCGCGGTTGTGCCGGCGACCCACGCTTGGAACTTGCGCTCTTCTTCGGGGACGATAGGCTCGTCGGAATCCAGATATTGTCCCTCTATGCGAAATTAGTGACGCCTCTATTTAAAACCATGGGGTTGAACATACCAGGTCTCAGGAATAGGCACATGTTCCGCAGAGTTATTCCCAACTCGCCCGCCCAGCGAAAGTGGTCAAAAACTTCCCCAACGAGGAACCGCCACAGAAATGCCTGAACGGCACTGGGCCTTCGTTCCGAGATCATGAACGCCTCACAATCCGACGGTTCAGGGGTCGTTGTTTGCATGTATTTGTCCCATACTTTCGGCTTGTCGAAGCTTGGTCGCGGTCCCTTCAGTTCGCCATCGAAATATTGGAGAGCAAAGTTCCTGATGTTATACCGCAGACGCGTGGTGAGCTCAATGAGGTAATTGTCTGTCACTTGGTAGAAACCCTGACTCTGGGACCGGGACTTATCCAACTCTCTCGCGGCTTGCTTCCAACGCTTTCGCAAGACATCCAACTCGTTGGTCTTTTGTCGTACTTCTTGCTGGGCACGCTCTTTCTGCGCGCTTTCTGCCTGAAGAGAACGCTCCAATGCGCGAACAGAGTCGGGCGACGGCGCGTTTGCAAGGTCAGCCTCCAGCTGTTCTATCCTGTGTTTCATTTCCTCCGCTAGGTTTTGGAAGACCGCTATATCGTCGTTCTGTTTAGAATCTGGGTCTCCTTCGTCGACCGGCTGCGACCTCTTTCCATCGTCATCGACTGAATCTTGCACTGCATTCGGCATTTGCAGGGTTTTGTGCGGTGGAGGTGGAGGCGGGCAGGAGTGCCTCATCTCTGGCTTCCCCCAAAATGTGGTCATGAATTTTTCATGAATTGTTGTCGCGGTGACCGCTGCCGTATGTACATGAGAATGAATCCGGGCGGGAATATCTAGTCGCTTATCTTGGAGACATCGTTCGCATTCGGCGTCTGGCATTTCCGTATCCTGGTTATCGAATCTCGCGCCATGGTCGTCAGCGCTGCGGGATGGTGGTGTTTGTGTCATGTCGCGGAAGAGCAAGTTTGTTACCACTGGACTTCAAATTTCTCGTCGCAGACCAAAATAGATAAGGATGTAGGATTGACAGAGATCGAACCCGCCAGATGTTTCCCATGTCTTTCAGCCTCGCCTCAGCTGATTGCGGCGAGGCTAGGCCATTATCACCGAATTGCCCCTAGTCGGCGTTCAACGAGGGGATATTCACCTCGTGGCAAACACTCAGCCGTACAGAAAGCCGAGAGCCAATCGTCTACAACTCTCGTGGGGTGCGCTGCCGGTGGTGTAAATTAAGCCCGCGGGCAGGCAGCCTTCGGGGGTGCAGCTTAGCCCCGGCCTCGTGATGGCAAGCTCCACGATTGGTAGTGCTGGTCGGCGAAAATGTCACGAAGCGAGTTGCTGCATTTTGTGGCCTGTCGGACCCTGGTCAAAAGCGCTTCAGCCTCGTCGTACGAGCGTCAGCGTGCGAAAAGCAACCAACCAACGGCCGTCGCATTGGCTAGCCAAGCCGCGCGAAAGGCTGTACTCCTCAAACCGTCGAGCGCTCTAGGCGAGGCTACCATTGGCAGGCCATTTATGGATGCATGTGCTGGCTGCATGAGGAGAGTCAAGCCTGGCAAAAATTCCCGGCTGCAAGGTGGAATCGCTGCGCGAGGCTGAAAGCCCGGGGTCGGCGGCACGACTCCATATAACCTGGCTGAGCGGCCAACTCCTCCCTAAATCACCTTCGCAACATTCAACCTATCCTTATCTTGCTTCCCATCTAGATTGGCTGTTGCACTGTCAAGATGACTTTTACACCAACTGACGGGATCTTGGCCTATCGCCCCAAGATCGCGACGCCCACCGAAGATGACGAGGACGATGTCATGGTCATTGGTATCGACTTCGGTACAACGTGAGTTCTCAACCTCTGCGTACTCTCCGATGCTAATTCGACAAGGTACTCTGGTGTCGCATGGGCCACGGTCGCGGATTTTGCCAGTGATCAGATAAATCTCATCACCAGTTGGCCAGGCACAGGCCGAGAAGAGGGCAAAGCGCCAACTGAGCTCTTCTACGAGGATGATCAGATATTCTGGGGCTACGAAATACCCGATGACGCAGACCCAGTTCGGTGGTTCAAGCTTCTCCTTGTCAAAGACGAGGATCTCAGCGAGGAGACTCGCTCTTCCGAGTTTCTTCTGCGCGGGCGCAAGATGCTCAAGGAGACCGGTAAGACTGCTGTTGGCCTGATCGCCGATTACCTTCGACTCTTGTGGGATCATATTCTCGATTCCGTGCAGAGGTCCCGTGGCGAATATGTCATCGACGCGTTGCGATTCCACGTTGTCATTACAGTGCCCGCCATCTGGAAGGGCTATGCACGGCAGGGGATGGAGGAGGCTGCTCGACAAGCCGGAATCTTGGACAGTCGGCCTGCCGGCGAGACTCAGCTTAGCTTCGTCCCTGAGCCGGAGGCTGCAGCGTTGTCAACACTGTGTGAACCTGGTCGACGGACCCAGCCGGGTGATGTTTATGTTATTTGCGACGCGGGTGGTGGTACAGTCGTAAGTTGTCTCGCTTTAGTACTGGGTCGTCGCTCACAATGATAGGACTTGATCAGCTACGAGATTGCCTCCGTCAATCCCATCGCAATGCATGAAGCTGTTGAAGGAACAGGTATGTGTTTTCCCAATTCTGTGCGCCATTCTAATCGATATAGGTGGTCTCTGCGGTGGTATTTTCATCGATGAAGCTTTCGAGCACGCATGCAAGTCGCGCCTCGGACGCCGCTGGGATCATCTCAGCAAGGCAGGCATCAAGGAGATTATCAAGGGGGAATGGGAACATGCCATTAAACCGCAGTTCAAACCGCAGAGCTCGAAGAAAGAGTATATCGTCAGCATCCCGGCTGAGGCGTTCGGCAAGAACAGCCTCGATGACATGACCCGCGAGCCGTTCATCAAGAAGGGTCGCATCCATTTCTCAAGGTATGCACCATGTCTCATATGCGTGTTCTCACTAAACCTATTTAGTTCTCACATCCAAGAAGCATTCACCGAGTCATTTGCTGGAATCGACAAACTTGTCGATGGCCAGATCAACAAAGCAAGAAGCCAGGGCCTTGATGTCAAGGTACGTCCACTTTCATTCTGTTTACATCTCTAACCACAACAGGGAATCATCCTCGTCGGCGGCCTAGGAGCGAGTCCATACCTCTATGAACACCTGAAGAACCGACACTCCAGTTCCGGAGTCACGATCCTCCAGTCTGGCGGGATGCGCCCAAGGACTGCGATCTGCCAAGGAGCAGTGTACAAGGGCTTCCTCGACGGTAACAGCGACAGCAGCGGTACTCAGCAAAACGGCTACGGAGTGGCAGCGCCAATTAGCGTGACTTCTTCGATTTCTAGAACCAGCATCGGCATCGTCTACCATGCGCCCTTCGACCCAGCCAAGCATCTCGACGAGGATAAAGCCTGGTACCCAGATGAAGGCGAATGGCGAGCGAACAATCAGCTCAATTGGTATCTGCGACGGGTGCGTCTCCTATTCCTCTCCCTACTTCACACTACTCACACAGCTCCCAGGGCGACAACGTCTCAACAACCGACCCCGTCCGCTACAACTTCTACCGTCTCTACCGCAAAGACCCCGGTCCCCAATTCAGCGTCGAACTCTACGAGTGCGAAGACCACGACGCTCCCACGCGCTTGGAAAAGAGTGTCGTCCGCCACTGTAAGATCGATTGTACGCTTGACGTCCCGTTCGATAGTCTAGAGGACTTCCGGTCCGCGGAGACGGGGTCCTGGATGAAGAAGCTCTCGTTTGATCTGGAGATGGTGCCGAGTGGGGCGAGCGTGCAGTTCGTGGTTTATGTTGAGGGAAGGCGGATGGGGAGTCAGAATGCTAATATTAAATTTTAGGGTGGTAGGTTATCAGGGTTTGGTGTCTGTTTCTCTGGGTTTGTTGGTGTTGATGTATCGCATAGTCTTGTCGCCCGGGAATGTATTTATTCCATCACACTAAGGAATTCCTAACCACACCCAATTCTAGTTTAATTCTACCATCCTCAGCCGCCCACCAAGCCAAGGATGCACTGGGATGAAGTCTTCCCATCTCAACATCTCTTTGGCTGGTAAGGTACTTGCGGAACTCCGCCAGCCAGGCACCCGAGATTCGCACCTCCCTACATATTCACCTATTTCTACTCATTCTCATACCCACCCCTTCGGACTTTACTTACTCAGTGTCTGCTACCAAATACAACAATGGCCATAATCCCTATCGACATAATCTCCGACGTCATCTGTCCTTGGGTAAGTCCTCTGTTCCCTCTTACCCCCGAAATAGCACACTAATAGGTGAATACGGATGACTAGTGCTTCATCGGCTACCGCACCCTCCAAAAAGCGATCTCGCTGTATAGGAAAACATACCCCGGCGCCTCGAAGGATGAATTTCGTATCGAGTGGAAGCCGTACTTCATCGACCAGGTTCCGCCGGAGGATAGCTTACTGGTCAATGGTGCGTGCTCTCCTCCCTTCCTTCCGACGTGTAAGATGGGCAAGATGAAGCTGACACTAATAGATCGCATGTCTCGTCGCATGAAACCGTCCCAAGTACTCGCTGCGCAGACGCGGTTGAAGCGAGTCGGGAAAAGCGTGGGTATTGAGTTTCGTTTTGGAGGGTCTATAGGTTCCTCGAGGCTTGCGCATCGGGCACTATATTTTGCGTTCCAGAATGAAGGGAGTGAGATACAGTGTGCTCTTGCGGAGGTGCTGTTTAAGTACCAGTTTGAGATGGAGAGGGATGTTAGCTTGCTTGATGTTCTTGTTGAGGCGGCCGTTGAGGCGGAGTTAGATGAGAGCGTTGTTAGGGAATACCTTGAAGGGGAGGGTGGGAAGGAGGAGGTTGAAGAGGAGCAGAGAAGGGCTAGGGATATGGGGATTAAGGGGGTGCCGTGCTTTGTTGTTGGTGATGGTGCTGCAAAGGAGATGATCGATGGGGCGGGGGATATGGAAGAGTTCTTTGGGGCTTTCGTTAAGGCGAGAGGCTCTGCTTGAGGATTCAAAGTGATTTTACCTTATCTGACATGCGTTTTGCCTACGGAGGGTGTCTCATTAGACTGTCTCCTACAATCTGCTAGCACTCAGCACCGGCCTCGGCCTTAGCGGGGGCGGCCCGGTCCGATCATCTCGGGGTTCGGGGGGAGGGACTTTCCTCTACACAATTTCCTGCCCAACATGCGATCTTCACCTACGTCATCGCTCTTCCTCTCTTTCCTCCAGAGCATACGTACGCAGCGGAGTATCTCCATCTCCGCAGTGGACTGGTTACAGTTACCTCAAGCAATGAGAAGATGACATGCAGCTGCACCAGCAACCAGCCAATGACCGACAGCCACCCTGCAGCGCGCCGCACGGACATGTGTTCTGCTGCGAATCGAGCCAGTCCTGCATGGCCTTTTTTGCAGCCAAGCGCGCTTGACGAGGGGGTGGTGCTTATCAAGGGCCCCGCCATTGGGCTCGAGGAGGTTCCGGCAAAAAGTGCTTCACTTGCTTCTTTTTTTGCTTTTGATCTCGAAGATCGAAGACTGGCTTCGTCAGATCTGACCTCATCTCATTCCACGGATACGAGAAAAGGAAAGGGATACGCAAAACAAAAGCAATCATGGACGACAGCTCTATCTTGTCTTATGATTCGCTCTCTGAGCGTCAGAGTCGCAGTCGCAGTCGATCATTAAGCGAGTCGTCCGTCAGCTCGAGTCTCGTCCATCGTGCGAAACTCCCTCTTATGGACAGACCGATTGAGTTTCTCGAATACTACCCCAAGCGACGCTTTCATCCTGTACATCTGATGGATACCTTCCAAGATTCCCGGTATAGGGTCATTCGCAAGTTAGGATTTGGATCTTTCTCGACGGTGTGGTTGGCGAGAGATACACAGTACGTCATAAGCTCGGTCAACTGTGCGCAAAGCTAAACTAAGCTTCAGGCTCAATCGCTATGTCGCACTGAAGATATGCCAGGCCGAGAATAAGAGCGAGGCTGACGGTAAAGGGAGTTCAACGACCGAGGAGACACGGATCTATGAGCGATTGGCAAAGTCAACACAGGTTTCTCATCCAGGGTCGAAACACTACCTTCCATTGCTGGATGATTTCTGGTTCAATGGCCCGAATGGAAGACATCAAACGTTAGTCTACGAGCCAATGGCCGCCAGCGTCACAGAGGTAAAGGACGCTCTGTTCCCCGACGGTCCGTTTCCACTCTGGACGGCAAAGTCCATTCTGTGGCAAACGCTACTAGGGCTCGATTACATGATCGAGAATGATATCGTCCATGGAGATGTGCAGCCGAGGAACCTGCTGTTTACATTGGACGACCTGAGCGATGCCCCAGAGGTAGAGCTGGCTCAGGACGAGGATATTCCGGTTACGCTCTGCTTGAAGACTGAGTTGGAGGGAGGCGTCAAGGGGCCTCGATATCTTGTTCCGGCGGACTCGTTGATGCGGTATTTGGATATTTCGAAGCCGTTCAACATCAAAATTTCAGACTTGGGAGGGTGTATGCATCACTGATCTGCAGATGGGGAGTGTTAGCTAACCATTCGATAGCATTTCTGACTTCGCACCCACCATCAACACCATCGCCTCCCCTGCACCTCCGCGGCCCCGAGACATTGTTCCAAGGCTGCATCTCACAAAACCAGGACATGTGGAGTTTCGGGTGCCTGATATTCGAGTTCATCACCGGCATTACCCTTTTTGATCTCAGCGATCATCCTGTATCAGAGATAACAGACGATATGCATTTTATCGACATGTACAACATCCTCGGGTTTCCAGAAGACGAAGAACTGAGGGATCGACACTGGCCCAATTGGCGGAAGTTCTTCACGGCGACTGGAGAGCCGATCAATCACTATGAGCGGCGACGAGAGCGGGACTTTGACGTGAATGGAAAGCCGACTTCGCATACGCTGGAAGGATTGCTTGAAGAGGGCATCGGAGGGCGGCTGTCAGGGGAGGCACTAGAAGCAACAAAGAACTTGCTCAGAGGTCTATTGCAGTTTGACACCCAGAAGCGATTCACAACGAAAGATGTCCTGCGACATAGGTGGTTCGAGGAGCAGCGGGGCGATGTCTGTATCTAGCTGTCTACACTCGAAAACGAAGTCGGAACACGCAAGTCACAAGGGCATATCGGAGCTAAATAAATATACCCTGGACTCGGTCATAAGGCACTTCGTAATACCGATGATCGCACCGAGGAAGGTGCTGGTGAGGGTCGGTCGCGGCTGTCTAATATTAGGCCCGACCGACCCAGCTTGGGTTAACGCCCGCAAATCTCTATCCTCACCATGCTATCATCATACGCCATTCTTATCTCTCTTTGGATATTCGAAGTTCTCTGCAGTACATTCGACTACATCATCGTTGGCAGTGGGACCTCAGGCCTTGCCCTCGCTGTCCGTCTCGCCCAGTCGCACTCGGTCGCAGTGGTTGAGGCCGGCACCTACTACGAGATCAGCTATCCTCTTGCAAAGACGCCAGGCGCCGACGTCCTGCCCGTCGGCTCAGATCCAGGTGCAGGTTGCGACGCCGACTGGGGGTTTGTCACGACTCCACAGCGAGGCGCCAATGGCCGGCGCATACATTTTGCACAGGGGAAATGCCTCGGTGGGTCGTCAGTAGCCCTAAACCGACACTATTCGGGTCATTCTGCTAACGACGCAGGTCCGCGCTGAACTTCATGGTTTACCAGCGGTAGGCTTATCCTACTTTACCACGAACTCTAATAACACAATGCAGACCGAGCAGAGACGCACTGGATATGTGGGCAGAGGCCGTCAACGACTCCAGCTACGCCTTTGACAATGTCTTTCCGTACTACCAGCGCAGTGCCGCCTTCACCCCACCAAACCTCGCCCAAAGACTGGCGAATGCGACGACGTTGTACAATCTGAATGCATTTGACCCTTCGGGTGGCCCGTTGCAGGTGTCATTCACCGACTTTGTCCAGCCATTCTCAACCTGGGTCGCACGCGGCCTGGAGGGCATTGGTCTGCGGCGGTCGTCGGAGTACAACAACGGCCAGCTGGAGGGATACCACTACTGCATGTCGACGATCCGTCCGGATGACCAGTCTCGCAGCAGCTCCCAGTCTGCTTTCCTTTCCAGTCTGCCTCATTCGAATCTCCGACTCTACAAGAACTCCTTAGCGAAGCAGATACTGTTCGACGAGAACAAGAATGCAGTCGGCGTGGAAATTGACAAGGTGGGCATAACCAAGACTTTGCACGCTAGAAACGAGATCGTCGTCTGCGCTGGAGTCTTTCAGTCGCCGCAGCTGTTGATGGTATCCGGCATCGGCCCCAAAAGGCATCTGAAGCATCATGGCATCCCCGTTATATCAGATCTTCCTGGCGTTGGGCAAGGCATGCAGGATCATCCTTTCTTCGGTCCTAGCTATCGCGTCAACGTTGCGACATTGACCAGTCTAGCAAATGATCCCAAGGCCCAAGTCCAAGAGTACTATCACTGGCTCAAACGGCACGAAGGAATCTTGTCCAGCCCGGTCGCGGACTTTTTGGCATGGGAGAAGATCCCAGACGATTTGAGAGAAGACTTCTCCGAAGGGACGAGGCACAATCTGTCACTGTTCGGGGATGGCTGGCCAGAGATCGAGGTACTGCCCTATAACCATCAGAAAGAGATGTACTAACGTCTGTAGTACATGGCAGGATCAGGATTCCTCGGAAACATCTCCGACTTCTACAATAACCAACCGGATGACGGATACGAGTACGCTTCTATTCTCGGGGTACTCATAGCCTCAACGTCTCAAGGTACGGTCACTTTGGCATCCAGCGACACCTGGGATCTGCCGATTATCGATCCGAACTGGCTGGAGACTGAGTCGGACCAGCAATTGGCTGTGGCGGCATTCAAACGAATGAGACAAGCCTTTGCCAGTAACGGGATGCGGCCAGTGGTCATCGGCGAGGAATACTACCCAGGCCCAGAGGTTGAGACAGACGAGGACATCTTGGACTGGATACGGGACAATGTGATGACTCTTTGGCATCCATCGCGAACCTGCAGGATGGGGACACCGGACAACCCCATGGCCGTCGTCGACAGTCGGGCTCGCGTCTACGGGGTAAATCGCTTGCGAGTGGTGGATGCCAGTTCGTTTCCGTTTCTTGTGCCCGGGCATCCCCAGTCTACATGCTGTAAGTCAAACGTTGTTCAAGTTATGGCCTTCACTAACCGCTTAGACATGCTGGCCGAGAAGATCGCGGACGATATACTCAACTCGCCGCAGCAGGAACGTACAAGGATAGATCTACGACGGTAGGGAAAGATAAGAGCGGTCCTTGTCTGTATTGCAAATCTGTTAACTCGCAGAATGCCTCGATGATGATGGGTATCTGTACAAACTTCAAACAAAACGCTATTATTTTTACCAAACCTGTGCCACTGTATCTCAAAATGTAGATGTAAGTGCGTAAATCAGACAGATGTCACAAAGTCACAATTCAATAGGTCGGCAAGCGGTATATCGGATGAAGAGGGCCTCGGCAAGATGGTCCCTCATATTGAATGTCACCAGAGGCGAGTACTGGATGTTCAGGTTGGCCCCGTCATGGTGGGCCTGCATGATCCGACCATGGCCGGAGCCAAAGTACGAGATGAGGAGGACCTACCATCGTTAGCGTGCCTTCGAACCTCTATGTAATCAATGAAGATGAACATACCGAAATGGGCCCCGTCCGATCCTGGGACATACCCTCACTCCTCTCCAGATCATAAAAATACAGCAACACCCCAACCGCAGCCTTAAACTCCGCCGTACAGAGCTCCTCATCCGTCCCCCCAGCCCCAATAATCACCGTCACGACCGTGTCCGGATGAGGACTCGCCCTCACCCAATCAACGTCAGGTGCACGCGTCACATACACATCGCCCACAGCCCAGGGGTATATAACCCCCCACCGCGCCTGCCCGATCCCCAGATCCCCGATCGAAACTCGCGGCGGGAGGGCTTGACGAGTATCAAGAACACCCTCTACCTCCCCGGCCGCGGTACACACCCGCCAACATTGCGCCCGCGCATTTTCAAACAGAATCTGGCCGGGATTCTGGGAAAAGGGCAGGTGGAGCGTCGTGTGTGGAAGGTGCAGCGGTGCTGTGCGGATCTCACGGCCTGGGGCTGGGGCGGGCGTCTCGATGTTTGAGATCCAGGGCTCGATGTCGCTGCTTTCGTCTTCTGGGACGTTGTCGGTTATAAGGACGGTATTGAGGTGTTGATGAACGTGGGGGGGATACCGGCTTCGATGTTGTTTAGGCACGAGCCTCGTCGGAAGGTTAGGGCTTCGGCGTCCTCGTCCTCGGATTCAGAGTCGGAGTCGGATCCTGGCTCGGAGCCGCTCAGTTCGTCCTCGACGACGGCCAGAGTCGGATCCGGGATACCCCCTATCAAGTCGGACCCCTCGCTGCCGCTACCGAGAGAAGAACAGCTCGCGTCCGAGAGGGCACGAGGCCGCGGCGTTACTGGGACCAGGACCGGGACATGGTCCAGCTGCAGATCCGGCACATCGGAATCGGGCCTAATCGTTCCACTGGAGTCGGAGTCCGAGCGGTTGAGGGACGCAAAGCTCGCGTCGGACACTGGTCGGAGACGAGGCGTCTCTGGGATGAATGGCGCCTCGTCTTCGTCTTCGTCTTCGACCGTCTCGGGGCATGACTTGTCTGCGGGCTGGGAGTTTGCACGTGGTCGGATACTCAGATCGGCCAGGTATCCAACGGCGTCGTCCTCGTCTTCATCTCCATCTCCATCTTCATTAGAACCACAGTCGAGACGCGCAAGATGCGCAAGGCCATGACGCCCCGCGGCCTCGTCGACGCGCAGCGGAGCAAAGAACGCGGGCTCGAAGGCGATGTCGACTCCGAAGCTCCCGGCCTCTTTATCGACGCAGATGAAGGGGGCTTTGCTTATTTTGATGCCGGGCGCTGAGGAGGCGTCTTCGAGGGTGACGGGGGATGCTTCGACTCGTGCGAGGTGCTGGTTTAGGTGGAGGAGGAGGAAGTGCGGGAGGGTGTAATTTGGTTGGGACATGGTCGAGGTGGAAAAGGGGGTGGATTCGCGGGTCTGAGATGATGGAGAGTGATGGATAGAGCAGTTGACGCTGGAATGAAAGATAGTGAGAGATGAAGAGCAGAAAGAAGATGGAATGAATCATTGGGATGCATTACTACCTAGCTATCTTAGAGTTCCGGATAGACTGCCCGGGTGGTTCATGGTAAAAGCGCATGGGAAACATTACCGTGTCGCAAGTATGCTCCGGTCCAGTCCTTCTAGACATCATACAGAGAGACCAGATGGCGTCACGAGCGACCACGTTGAGAGCTCGCAGCATCGTACGATCCTTGTACTCGTAACCTTCGCCGACGACGAAATGTATATGGGCTGAAGATGCTGGATGTAGCATGACTGACTCAAGCAACACCAATCTTAATGCCTTCATACCGCTCGTCGGATGGTCTGTGTCGAGCTTTCTCCCAGGCCTTCTCCCGCCACCACCAAGTGCCGATGAGCGCGGCACCTGGACCGATGAGGACAATCACAAGGGCTATTAGGAAGGCAGATACCCCGAGGTTCAGATGGAGGATATTGACCCTGCGCAGATCCCAAGCGGTAAACTGTAAGAACGCCGCGATGAGAAGGGTGAAGACGCCAAAGTTGACGACTTCCGGGGATCGTAGCAGGAGCGGGCCGTAGCCGTGTTGCACGAGAGGAGCGACATGTGCCAGGATGAAGCCGACATGACTGAAAGCTGCAATAAGAAAGGTCAAGCAGAAGAAACGATTGAGGTATGTCATATCCCAATCGCCGAACTGGTAGAATGGCTCCCACCGTCGGCCATGGCGGTACGTGAGTAATGTGTCTATGAGATAAACGCCCACCGGGATGATAAGATGGACCAGAGTCAGTGTGTTGAACGAGGCCAGCGTCGGAATCTCTGCCAATAAGTCTGAAACCAGCATTGGGGCAGGTGCTGCGATGGTGACTACGATCGGGAGAGCCTGCGCGGCTGCAGGCAGAACCGCGCGCGGCCAAGGATGATAAAAGCCCCGGAATATGCTGCCCGTGACCCAGAAGGTCAAATAAAAAGGAAGTGCCAAATCCCAACCGCAGATTTGAGCGAACAGAATCCATGGAATCGGGCTGAGGATGGGCGTAAGACTGAATGCCGAGCGGTAGGACTCAATGGCCCAGAACGCATTTACGGCGATATATGAGGCGTGCGTATAAGACTGCCATGCCGAGAAGAGGACGGGTTGGTCCAGCGAGAACGACAATCCGTCGGACGGTAGTATAAACTGAAGCGATGCAATCAGGAAGAAAAGAGAGATCCATGCATACGATGCCGTAGATGGCCGGTCCATTGTACGAACCTTCGTCTCATCGGCAAATGGCACAAGCTTTTTCGAGCGCATCGGTAATGGAAGGTACTTGAGCGGCTCACACTGAATCATGGATTCGCCTAGCGATGCGATGACATTCTCACCTGGAATTAATGGGTACAGATACAGCATGATTAGCTTCTTCAGACAGGTCTTGAACATTTCCAACTCCGCGAGGACAGACGCGCTGTAGGTCAAGTATTTTGTCCTTGGCAATCGCTCTTTCTGTAATTTTTCAAAGATGTTTTGCAGTTGGGAGAAGGTCGGGTTCGGGTTTATTTCGAGGACGTCCTTTAGGCGATTTGCAAGCGACGCGGCGTCTTCAATGGCGGCATTGCCTCCGTGTCCACTAACAGGATGCATCTGAACGGTCAGCATATTTGTAGATCAGCTTATGGTAAGTCTTACCCTATGAATCGAATCGCCAAGTAGCAAAATCCGCTTGTAGTAATAGCGTTCCAACACGAACTCCTCCACCGGCACTATACCTGTGCACGTCGAAGCCCGGTACATGTCGCTGAAGGTCAGGTCCGTTCGGACTTGATCACTGCCAAACACTGCAACGTACTGTTCCTTATCTTCGACGGTATACCGAAGCTGATCCCAGGGCACATTCTTTTGGTTCTTGAAAAAGACAAACCAGAAGGTGAGCTCGTTCGGCGCGCCGATGATCAAATAGTGACGATCCTGGCGAGCATGCTTCCAGGTCTCTGTCAGCTTCACTTGGGTCAACCCATGCGCTATCCCAAATATACAGCTGACGGTGCTTTGTATAGCTTCTCCGTGTTAGCCCCAGCTCACCACAAGATATGGGCACCTACCCTTTCGGTCACGAGAAACATCAATGCTATCGGCTTCCGCGAGGCGCCACATCTCAGACCGAGCCCCGCTATGCACCCCGTCAGCACCAACTACAATGCTCCCTGTGAACACTCGGCCGTCTTTTGCCTCGACTTTTACGCCTCCGTCGACATGTTCGATTTTCGAGAGCTTGGTTGAAAGGTGGATCTTCGATTTATCCTTGATGCTTTTCCACAGGGCGCGAAGGACTCGTCGGCGCTCGACGAAAAAAATTCTATAGCCGAGCCTAGAAACGTCAATATGTGAGATGAGTCTGCGACAACTGGTCATACATGGTGTCTAGATACGTCCCCAGATGTGCATGCGTCACGAGCACCTCTCCGTCCGGGCGGGTGGTTACCATGTCATTAACACCACAACCCCACGGAAGTAGCTCCTCGAAACAGCCAAGTTGGTCGAGGATTCGAGATCCGTGAGCGAGAAGGCCGATACTTGCGCCCATTTCAGGCGCGACGTCCGCGTGTTTCTCAATAAGCGTGTAGTCGATCCCGTAGCGTTCGAACATCGCGGCGAGCGAGAGCCCGGTGATGCTGCCGCCGACGATGAGAACTTTGAACGGCATGGTGTTTGAGTCGTTGAAGACGAGCGGCAGAGTGCTGGCCGTGAAAAATTGCAGCGCTATCTAAAGCATCGCCAGTAGGAGGGTTTTAAGGGAATGTCAGAATTGAAATGACGCAAGGTGGGCGATCCTGCTTGTTGGTGTGTTGCTTGGCCGAACTGGCTTAATTGGAGCGCAGTATAGATCCGTTTTTGGTGAGTGACAACACAAGAGAAAAAAAGTGGCTGGGCAGACAAGCTTAATACTGCAGCTAAGGCTCTCTTGCAGCCATCACAGACAGGGCGTCACTGAAATATATGTTGGTACAAAGCAACACATCCGGCTGAGCGCGGAAACCAGTCGTTCTGCCACGCAGGGGCCTGCAGTCCGTAGCAGGCGAAGCCATTGTCACTTCTCGTAATGATGCTACTAGAAGGAAGATAGAATGCAACGATCTGAGACAGACAAAGACTAAGATGACAGGCCGGGGAGTTGGGAAGGACCCGGAGGCGCGGAACAACCTTGACCCTTTCCCTATCGGGCTTAGACCGCAAATCCCACGCGGGCGGAGTCTTGATCCTTTGTTCCTGGCAAAGTCCACAGTGCCACACCCTGGTTCAAGGTTGCAGCCTCGAGGACAAGAACAGGATGACCAAACTCAAAGTCGCCGTGTCGCAGGCACACTCGCGGCAAACACTCGCGAACACTTTGATTGCCCTGAAACGTACTGCGTTGACGGCCGCCAGCCGGGGTGTCAACATCCTCCTCTTCCCCGAGGCCTACCTCGGAGGTTATCCCCGCACCGCCACCTTCGGCACTCGCTTTGGCTTCCGTGAAGCCCACGGCCGCGAACAGTTTCTGCATTACTTCAATGGCGCTGTCGATCTGGGAGACACTCCAGCTGGCGCCGGAGACGACTGGGTGGACAAAAAGTTACCCGTCGCCAAAGGCAAGCAGTACCGTGGAGACGGGACTCGAGAGACCTTGGAAAAAATCGCCAACGAAACCGGCATCTTGATGATTATCGGGGTCATTGAGCGGGCAGGGGGCAGTTTGTATTGTTCTGCATTGTACGTCGATCCCACCCGTGGCGTTCTGGGCAAGAGGCGAAAAGTTATGCCAGTAGGTCTACCACGTCTTTGTGCTTACATTAAGCTCACACAAAATAGACTGGCTCCGAACGCCTTGTCTGGGCTCAAGGGTCTCCCTCGACGCTGAAGGCAGTTACAACGGAGATAAAGGGCGTCCAGCTGACTTTGGCGGCCGCCATCTGCTGGGAAAACTACATGCCGTTGCTTCGCCAGAGTCTTTACTCACAGAACATCAATCTCTACCTCGCTCCGACGGTCGACAGCCGCGAGACTTGGCTGCCCCTAATGCGGACGATCGCTTTGGAAGGCCGGGCCGTTGTATTGTCTGCCAGTCAATGCGGTCGCTACAAAGAGCTCCCTGGGTGGGTTACTCAAGCACCAGAGGGCGACAAAGTAAACTCAGGTACGTGTTACGGTTTTGTTCATGGATGATTATTTATAGTTTATAGATCCAGATGCATGGGCTAGCGGTGGCGGCTCGTGTATTATCGGGCCTCTGGGAGAGGTCCTCGCTGGTCCGATTTGGAACGTGAACGACAATAGTGATCCGGATACTGCTCTGCAAATTGTCGAGGTCGACTTTGAAGACTGTCTTCGCGGTAGACTGGACCTTGATTTGGCGGGCAGCTATTCGCGGAACGAGTTCTCGCTCAAGGTCGAGGGCTTGGATCTTAACCCGCCTCCTATATGATTTCTTTCATAGACTAGTTGTATATACAATCCACCAGATACCAACTCTCCGATTATCGCATCTCGTTGTGTTGCTTTACGGCCAGGCAAGAAGAGGAGCCCTAACCAGTCTTTCCTAGGATACGAAATCATGAGGTAAACGACAAGTGAGTCACTCCTTCGTCGTGGCTACAAGGTCTAATTTAAGTTCTGATCCGCTTGGGGGCGTTCGCTTTGTCGTCCATCTCTTGACTGATCTTCCAATGAGGCGACTACTCCATTTCTTCAGGAAAGCTCAGCTCGTCCATCACCATGGTTCTGAGGTCAGCAGAATAAATCCTCCCGTGTACCACACCAAAAGACTTGCAAAATCTGCGGGGCCGAGTCCACCCAATTCTGAAATTGATTGTCACATGGCCGGCTCTGGCTCAGGAGTCCAGTGGTATCGAAGTGGCTTTTCGTGAACTACGGGTGCCTCCAGCTGCGACGTGCATACCTACGGTAAACCACAAGGAAAACTTTGAGGTTAATTGCGAGCTGCGAATCTGCGATGCAGCCCATGGTCGACCCCGCACGCCATGGCTCACTATACCACTCAGCTTTACGAGAAATAAACCACTCCTAAGCAGCAGAGCATGTCTGCAGCAATGTATTGAGTCTGGGTTGGGAAATAGACCTGGTCGATGGGGATACAGGCAATTTGGCTATGTCCTCATGAACTCCACCTTTCGAAGGAAACTGGAAACAGCATTAAACATTATGACTTTCGATAATTGATTCTTGCGTCCACACCGAACAGACCAGTTCAGCCCACATAACTGTCCATCCTCCTGGCCTGCCCAACTCCTAAGTTTACCTATACTCGTGGCGTCAACTCGTCGACCAGAAAAGTATCGTGCCTCTTACCACAGCAACAACGCAGTGAAGCTAAGCATCATCCGCCAGAAGATTCCCGCGGTTTGCGCGGAGGGAGTTGTCGACCAGCCTGCTTCTCCTGTGAAGACTGTATCACCACCACTCACTGTCGATGTCGCGGTGGGGCTCACTTGCTGACGGACTCTACAACTGCACGGCCAACCTCTACGCATCTACCCTAGATGAGCTCGTCGAGGCAGCCGTCGCAATTGAGCGACAGTTCCAGGGTCGGGAAGGCGTGCTCCTTCCTCCTGTATCGCAAGAACAACAGCTATCCTTCAGTGCGAACGTATCCGAGCCCTTTCGCTGGGTCGCCAGCCGGCAGCTCTTGCGGGACTTCTCCCAAGACCTGGTGAACTATCATGTTGCTACAAGCTCTAATGTTCCCTATGGCTACAGAGAGCTCTATCCTAATTCCCATCGGTTCAACCAATCGCTCCAAGCCCAACTACAGCGCGTCGGCCCTACTATTGGGCTTGCAGGGACATGCTGGTTCTACCGAGCGACCAGTGTCATAGATGTCTCTGACGACCGCCAGATACGTTGCTACGCTGGTTTGGGGGAGGCGAACGTTACCAAGTGCATCCGCCGGGGTTCAGGCTGGGAAAACAACCCATCATCCTCCGCCTCTTTTATCATCCAAGCCCCAACCAGCAGCCGGTTCGACCTAGGTGTCTCGATCTACTCCACGACATCAGCACGATACCTTTCACCTGATGCCTCGTCGTGTGTTACCGATGGTTCGTGCGATTGGGACGCTCTTTTCTCAGACCCTCCGGAGCCCACCTATCGCAACATCTCTGCCTCCCAGCAAACCTACGAATACACAATGCCGGGATACACCAACGACTCCGCCATCTGGTGCGATAACACCGCATTCCTCAGTTTCGCCGCGTACGCTCTGAGCTCCTCGCCAGTCACAAATCTCCTGCAACTGGTCCAACTGGGTGTATTGCACGATGAGCCTGGCTCAGTCGACCATAACGCAGTGACTATATCCCTTCATCCAGACTGGACACTAGCCGCCTGGTCCGCGAATCGAAGGAACGGCTTCGTCCCCGGAACCCGCGGCTCAGCGTCGCGCATCATCGAAGCATTCCAGCGCTTCACCTTTAACCCGGCAGAACAAGCCCTGCAGTTCCGTCTAATCCACCAAAACGCCCTCATGCAAGCCGTCTCGCTAATCCCCTATCCAACAACCAGCCTCACCTCCTCTTCGGAACGCAAGACCTACGGTGATCAGCAAGAAGTAAATCCATACACCTCCGCAATCCTAACATCCTGGGCAACAATCCAACTCTGGAAATACGGCATCGACTCCCGCACAAAGGTCCTCGGCGTCGTCGTTCTAATCATGGGCATGGTCGTCGTCGTCATCATCACAATCCTCTGGTTCGAGGCCCCCAAATCTCCCACCGAGATTGTTGTCGGTGCGCTCATGCACCCGCCCCCGCCTGGTGCCATCAGGGATGAAGAGAGCGGGGCGCCACTGACGGCGAGACTGAAGTATCCTGGTCTGGAGGTGAAGGAGACAACGGCAACCGCGCCAGCAACGCCTGCAGTTTCACCAGACCCCACTGTGCGTTCGAAGAGACATCGTCGGACTAGTTCCTTTGGGTTCAGTCATCCGGCCTCGCCTTTGGAGTCGCCGGGTCCATCGCCGCTTTCGAGTCCGGTGGTGGGCACTGGGGCTGTGGCTGCGGCCGTGTCTCCTAATCCTGCCGGTGCGTAGGATTGGGAAAGTCCAGCTTGAACTTATTTCCGTCCAAGCCAAGCGTATCTGGAACCTGGAGTTGACTGTTTTGAGAGACGGTACGGTGTAGGTAGTGGGTTTATGGCGAAATCCATCGATGCTCCGTTTGCTTTTCTTTATTGATAATTTGGGACTTATGCTATGCACTCACTATCTGAGTCACGATGAAACCATATCACGACAATTGTCGATACTATTTTGTCGTTTTGCTACACCTCCCAGGATTGTAATGTCGTTCTTGTGTGTACAGGAGCTGGGGTCTTAGCTATGCACAGGTGTATTGCTACCAATCCCAGCGACTTGCAGGTGCCGTTATCGATTTTCTTAAGATTACTTAGAACACATCCAGATTATCAGACTAGGTTCGTAGGGGGCTTGAATAAGCGGGGGTCCTGGGCACTTTGTTGCTTGCGCACTGCATTGAATGGTATGGTAGGTAGTCTGAACTCATAACAGCGGGATCGAATAGCATAAGACCAAGAAATAAAAATATTAATGCATTTGCAACTCCTCTCTCCTACTCAACAAACATAGAACCCCTTGATACACTACCCACCGACATCCTCAACACTTTCAGCGCCTCCTAGAGGAACGGGAATCTACTGGCGAGCCGCAGCCTTCTGTCCCCACTATCCGTTCCACCAAGGGTTTCCCTGCGACGGCTGCTCCCAGCCACTGTTTCCCCAGGGGTTCGCAGGCGCACCAGTCGGGGCCGCGGAAGCCGCGGAAGCCGTAGGGAGCGAAGCCGCGGTGGTAGAGGGCTGGACCACAGCCTCCTCAGTGGGAAGGGAGATGTACCCGGCAGTCTGGGATGTCGCGGTGGCGGTGGCGGTACCAGCGGCAGACGAGGCAACGCGGCTGGACGAAGAAGACGAAGACGAAGAGCCGGCGGAAGACAGGTCGTAGCGGTCCTTCAGGTTGCGCCACCAGTCGCGGACCATCCAGTAGTCGAACTCCGTGATTTCGGTTGCGCTGCCCGAGAGCATGATGAAGTTGGTGACGCCGGTGGGGGTCCAGTCGTAGAAATCTGTTTCAGACATTGTTAGTGGATGTGTTTTGCGGTGGTGGAGTGGGAAAGCATGGTGGAGGGAAGCGTACCGTCAAGCGCGAACGTGTGACCGATCTCGTGCAGGTAAATGTGGATGTTCTCGGTCTCGAGGTTCTGCATGAAGTAGTCAGAGCCCATGCGCTGGCCCCAGTCGCCGCCGGTGCCGCCCTCGAAGCCGTCGGTCAGCCAGAGGCTGTTGTCTTTAGGCTGTTAGCATTATGTTCAATTACTGGATTTCAATTCAGATTCGGCATACCGTAGTGACGATCAGCACCAGCAGCACAGCCGCTGTAATCATTGTCCTGGTGGAAGAAGCGTCCACAGGCCTCGGCGCACTGCGGGATGCCCTCGGCGTCGGTGTCGGTGTAGACGTCGATGTCCGAGGTGTCGCCCTCGAGCAGGGACTTGTCTTTCACGGCCCATCCGACAACGTTGACCTCGACGGTGTCGTATGGCCAGCTGTCGAATCCGGCGAGTCCGGCAATCCACTTGTTGTAGGAGCGGCTGACGGCAGAGGCGACCTGGGTGCGCTGCTCGGCGGTGACGGATTGGCTGGAGTCCCAGCGGACACAGTAGTTGATCTTACCGCCGGCATCGATGACCTGGTCAAAGCCGTAGTTCTTGAAGCCTAGGGCGTCGGTGTAGGTTTCGACTTCGTGGCCCCAGACCTGTCCTGGGGTTAGACTTGAACATGCTTGGGCTAGGATTGATGGGTCGTACCTCTTGCAAAGGAGTGACGAGGTCGGAAGGAGGATCCCAAGTGGTGGGAAGGCTGACATCGCGTTTGCCGTGTGGAGAGCCAGACTTGGGCACGCCGATGTGCCAGGGGAAGCTGCGGTCGGTGAAGGTAGAGAGCGCGGTGCTCTTGACGGGGTGAGCGGCAACATAGCTGGCCAGCAGCGGAAGCGCGGTAACAGAAAGAGCGGTCTTCATTTTGACAAGACAAGGAAAGAAGAGAATGAACGTGCAGCTACTCAATAGCTATGCAGAAGGGAACGACTTGATGGCTTCCACAATGGGTCTGCAGGCTCCCTATATAAATATTCATCCTGAAACAGGGGGTCCGGGGAGAGGCTTCTGCTATACTTGGCATTATATCTTGGCAAGGCCAGAGCGGGCGACCTTGAAGCCCTATGGACCATGTCCGCTTAAGTAATGAGGGTCTTAACCGTGAAGAACCAGGGATGGCTCCAGGGGGAGAGCGCCACTAAGTGGTGCGTGATGGCAGCGTGGCAGGCACCGAAACCGCCATCCAACCGCGTGCGGAGTGGCCAAGCTTCCATCAATCAACAAGAAACAGCAGCGCCCCCTGCCCGGCCAGACGAACTGCAAGCCAGCCCTTAAGCAGCCCTTAGCCGTGAGGCTTGGTTCACTTATTCCGAGGCGGTGGATCACTCGGATAAATTGCTGGTCGGCGGTCGCAAATCCGACAGCAAAGCCGAGGCTGCCCTGCCTGGCCGTGGCCCTGCCCGGCGGGGCTTTCCGGCTGATGGGCTGACAGTGACGCAGTTGGCAGATGGGACTGACAGCATTTGTCGCGTGGGTGCCTGGCACGATGTTCCTTGACACCTCCTGACAGCGACAAGAATGAGCCCGGGATCACGACTACTGAAGAAATTAACACGGAAACAAGCCGACCCGTGCCTGTACACCTATCCCTTTTCCGTGCAGTCGCTAGTCGTCCATTTTGCGATTGTTTTTGCGCTGCGGGCGAAGCAGCGGCCCAGCCGGGAGTTGACACAGCTGGGCTTTCGGCTAGTGAACGTCGACAGGAACGAGAACTTGCGCGAATGGTATCTCAAGGTCAATCCATATGGCCGCGTATGTTGTTTCTATTTATTGGATTGCGATCTGAAGCTAATGGTGTAGGTGCCGACGCTCACGTATAGCGCGCTGCCGTCGCCGTTGACCGACGCGCTATCAATCGTCTACTGGATATGCGACCAATGCCCGAGTCTACTTCCCAAGGCACATCAGACCGAAATATGTCGACTACTAACGCAACTGCACGAGTCGCTTGACCGCTACGGCGCGGCCAACCCGACCGTGGACGACCTGTTGACCAACCATGACATCACACCTACCCACCGCAAAGCTCTCGAGTACAAGCGTGACTGGTGCGTTCCTGGACCCTGAACTCTATCCAAACGTTATTGCTGACCGTTATCAGCCAGAGAAAGCAACGAGAGTTGGTGTCGCTAAATCTGTCGGACGGGCAGAGTATGACAGCGAACTCAATCTCCTTCATGAACGAGATTGTTGAGCTGCAGGATAAGTACAGCAAACGCGGAACCTGGATTTTCGGCGATAAAGTCGGGCCAACGGTGCTTGACGCGCACGTCGTTCCCTTTGTTACGAGGCTAGAGGATATCGGCTTAGAAGACCTTGTCCCCGACCAGCTACGCAAGTATGCGGATAGAATAAAGAAGCTGCCGCAGGGGAAGGAGGCGATGGGGCAACGACCGACGGTATGGGACGCCTCACTGGGGCCTATAGACGAGATCCGACTATGATTGTATGTGATATGACCTGTATGAATATTTAGAGCTATACACGTTGAATAGACATTAGATCGCGAGATGAGAAACTGACCATGGGCTTGTTTGGCGTGATTAATCGATGGTAAGAGTCGCGATGGCAATTTGGTCAATACACCAAGTTGTCGTAATACCGTCCATCCATTCCGGCCATTAGACGCGCATCCCGGTTGAACGGCTCTTTGAGGCCTCCTACGAAGTACTTGCGTACATTCGAGCGGAACACTTCGACCGGATCGGTCTTCTCTTGCTGGCAGATCCATGTAAGCCATCGATGACCCGTCGTGACATGCGTAATCTCATCGTTGTGTATGATTTCAAGTGCCTCAACGCTCTCGGCATCACGCGCATTGCGGAACTTGGCGATGGTCATTGGATTGACGTCGAGGCCACGAGCTTCATGGACGAGTGCAATGATGCTGATTCGCGCGCGAAGATCGTGTGCAGTCTTGGTAGCTGACTCCCAGAGACCATGGTGAACTGGAAGGGCGCCGAAATAAGAGCCCATTTCCTCCAAGCGAGTTCGAAGTAACGAGAAATGCTTCGCCTCGTCATTGGCCACCTTGAGCCAATCGTGGAAGAAAGTCCGAGGCAATTGTCGTGCAGTCTCTGGCGCTTCTGGGATGGTTTGGAATTCAGCGAAACGCACACATATGTCGATCGCCAGGTCAACGGCCCATTGCTCGATGTTGGCCAGCGCATGCAGCATGGCGATGCGACTTTTCAAACTGCCTCCCCTTCCTGGCTTTGGCATTGCGCCAGGTCGGACTTCTACGAGGGTTTTCTCCCGCGGTGGTGTAGGAGGGAGCGATGAAGGACCTCCACGAATGATTGGCATTGGGGAAGATGTTCCCTCTCGCTTGGTGAAGATTGAGAAAAGGTGAGCAGTGAGTTCGATCTTGTGTTCAGAGTTCGAAGTATTCAAAATATGAGTGCACCAGTCACAGAGGGTCGCATCTTCGTCAAGGTACTTGGCAGCAGTCAATGGTGTTGGTGCAGGCTCCGCTGTGGTCGAGGGCTCCGAACAAGGCGTCTTTAACTTGATCTTCTCGCTGACAGGTTCCAACTTTGCGATTGAAGCATTTTCCGGGTATGTCAGCGTGACCGCGTCCTGTTGTATATCAACCGGGAACGTGCACGCCTTGATGCCGACGCTCGATTCGCCCGTCTCCACATTGAAGTCATACGCGTGCCACGGGCAAGACGCGATATACGCGGACTCCTCGATATCGATCTGCGCAGCTTCCATAGGACCTCCCGCATGCGGACACTCTGCTTCCATGGCGTAATACGACCACCCATCAGGGCTCTCGTTCTTCGCTCTGCTTCGCCCCGCGGTGTCGATGGAGGGCAGACGGAACAGCACTAGGCGCTTCCCATCGGACAGATGGATAACATATCGGCTATGTGTAAGCTCAGAGAGCACTCCAAGACTTAGATTTGGCATCTTGGAAGAAACTGGACGGTTTTTGTGAAGAATTGCTGATGGCAAACAGCATCGTGAAAATTGTTGCCAAGCACGTGGGGCTGCTTATGCCACAGAATACGAATACGAAGAGGCACGTGCCTGGTTCAGGCGGTCAGAAAGGGCAGTATTCTGGTCCCACCCGCATCTCCGTGTTGTCGCGTCGTCAACTCACGACGTTACGAACATAATGCCGACTTAGAGAGCTCATGGGGCGTCACTTATCTATCCTTGCCTACTAAATTATACTGAATAACCATGAGAAGCAAGCTAACAGAAATCTTACTAGCATTCCTGCTACTCCGGTGACCACGAGCCTCGAGCAATCCGCTGCAGCAGTGATTGAGAAGCCGAAGTTGAGCTCCCTTCGTTACCATTGGTGCGCAGAGAGTTCTCGTCGTTCGACTTTGCCCGAGCTAACACCTGGACCTTCCGGGTGGAACTGCGAATGCCGCGACTTGTCGAAGTTTTGTCCGCACTGCCGAACAACGTCGGGCTCGTTTACGTGGACACAATAAAGGATCACAATACAACGGCTGGACCTGGAGGACAGAGAAGCATAGTCGTACCTTACCTGACTTCTAGGTCAGCTAGGAGTATCCGGCAATGGCCAAGACGCCGTTGAGTGATTGCCCCTAGTTGCGCCTCTTTAGAGCCCAACCCCTAAAGGATAGCTAGGCCTCTAGTCGAGAATACATCGAATATGGAATTTTCAGGTTTCTTGGACGGTTCACTTCTGCACGCCCTTTGTAATCAGCTGACCACGGCTTTGTTGAGTGCATCGCTATCGATCCTTCGCGTATCCGTCGCTACTTTGATGGACAAGAGGACGGTGAAAGGCTCACTTCAAGCTTGAGTGTAAGGTTGAGGATATCTTCCCATTTTTTGTCTCTCATTCTCTTGCAATACCTTCCGGTCCCCAACCGTCCAGAAGCCTGCGTTTCAATCGACAACCCTGTCCCCACTCGATCCTACATGACCATCTCTTATAAACCGGGCCGGTGAGGCTCTGTCAGCTGAAGGATTTACAGGTACCTATAGAGGCAGCCGGTAAGCATTCAGCATCAGCCGTGTCACACCCGCTCCATCCAATCGTGGTCTTTCCCCGCGCAGTGCTTCAACCCCTGTCGCAGGTGACGTGGACAAGTGCGACTGGCTAGTCTTCCGGACTGGTCAACCTGAACCCCGCCTTGCAACCTAAGGAGCAGTTGCGACTAGTAGGCGAACGTCCGCCATCCAGGAAAGGCACCAAGCTTCTCACCCCCGCCCCAGGGGCATGCCCACTCACTCCTGCTCCAACGACACCTCGAAAGATCGAGTCATGGAACCAATCAGTCTCACCCTGGCCCTGGCTGGACTCCCAGGGATCTTTGTCAGCTGCGTCGAATGTTTCCAGTATGTCCAGTTCGGGCGCGAGTTTGAAGGCGCGCAGCAGATGAATCTGTGCAAACTCGAAGCTGCCGAGATGCGACTTACGCGCTGGGGCCGGGCGATGGGCATTAACGAACCAACGGCACATCTTGATGAGCACGAGTTTACCGAAGACGAGATTGTCAAAGCTTATCGCTGGCTCGGACAGATCAAGCGCGCATTTGACGAGACTAAGGGAGTGTCGGAGCTATATCGGGACACTCGCACGGCGAAGGACAAGGAAGACGCGAAGCTGCAAATACTGGAGGAAGGCGCCCAGGAAGCCGGCGGCGGAGACGACATTCTCAGCTCTCTGCACACTAGCATGCACCGCGTCAACGAGTCACGGGTCAAACCCCGCCAGCGAGATCGCGTAGCCTGGGCACTCCACCGAAAAGGTCACTTCGAGACTTTGCTAGAGACTATTAACGACCTCATCAGCAACCTGGTGGAACTCTTCCCGATGGCCGTTGACGAGCAAAAGCGATTATGCTGTGACGAAGAAGTGCAGGGACTCAACGCCGGAGAACTGCAGGCGCTAGATGGGATCCTGGGGCGGGAGTTGGAGGACGATGTCTTCAAGGACGTTTTGGGAGAATTAACCCTCGATCGGCCGGACTCGAACTTGTTCTACGATATCCATGTCCAGGATCACTTCCCCGGTCACTTCGGGAATAACGTAGGCGCGGCGGAGAGTCGAGATGGGGTGTATACTAAGGTAAGGGCGGGAGGGAATGCCGTTGCGCACTTTGGGGGTAATATTGGTGTTTCGCCTAGAACATCGAGATTGGGTGATTGAGGCTACGTCTGGTTTCATTCGTTCTCGTCCCAAATTCATTGGCTTTAAATTGATATTCATCAGCTATGCGACGACCAGATGAGATTTGATTTTGATCAGAGTTTGACCAGGCTTTATGGTAGAATGCTAAGGATGGTGCCAATCCGAGCGTGTCTTCGATTATAATAACTTATAGAATAGCTTCGTTATTTATATGCCGGATTTCTGATTCACGCAGTTATATTTGATCTCGATTTTATCTTTGAAGCATGTCCCGCAGCAGGTCCTTATTACAGCGTGCAAATATATATCGGTTCAACGGATATCAGAACATTATTATGTGTCCCAGCCAACCCCCCCCCCCCCCCCCCCCCCCCCCCCCCCGGGATTACTGATGGCTTGCCCTGGCAGAAGAGAAAGAGCTAGCTTTCCTCCATTACCTTGTTCGCTGCCCAAGTGCTGTCTTGTCAGTATGTGTTCTCAATAGAGAAGGTGCAACCCGATATCTACATCACGTGATCAGTCTTCCATGCAGCAAACAATGCCTTCCTCGATTTTCTGAGCAGCAACAGCGTGATACGCCTCTCACCCAGGAAGAATCAGCTACCGCATCTCCATATCCTGTTCTAGTGATGCGAGCCCGCCCGTTGGAGGACACGCGCCCTTCAGTAGATTCGGAACGCGGCGCGTCAGAGGACTGAGAACTCAAGCCTGCAGGCATGATCTCTTCAAGTATACTTCTGAGAGATGGATGTACACACACATATTGGAACAGAGCTGTCGGCCTTCATGACTAACATTATTTAGCTTCAACGAGCATCTACGGCTCGCGGAGCGTCACCTGAAATTCAACGCGTCTGCACTTCATCATGCCATTGCAACCGCGTCAAATCGCTCCGCTACGGACATTATTGGCTTTTCAAAGTTGGCTGAAGTCGAACTCAGCCGGTTATCAAAGCAACATTTGACGATGGGCACCGTGTTATCGCCAGAATTCCGTATCCAGCCACCGTACCTGAGCACTACGCGGTCGCTAGCGAGGTCGCAATGTTGGATTATCTGCGACTTCATGGATTTAAGACCCCCAAGGTGTATGGCTGGAGCTCAACAAAAACAAATCCTGTTGGCGCCGAGTACATCGTCATGGAGAAAATGGGCGGCACTCCTCTATGCGAGACCTGGTATACAATGATGCCAAAACAGCAGCGCGGAATCATGGGGCAAACCGTGGAATGGGAGACGCGACTGATTTCTCTAAAGTTCCCTGCGTCTGGAAGCCTATACTATCAGAAAGACAATTCCTCGGAGCGGAGCGTTGCACTGCCGGATCCCAACGACCGTGGTTTGTGTATCGGGCCGATGGCTCATTACGGTTGATGGCACGGCGAAAAAGCCGACATGGATATTGACCGGGGACCATGTGAGTGGAATCCCAACTTGTAGTGTTATATGGCGGTTGCTGATTGCAAAAAGGGTCGGCTTCAAGCGAGATATTTAGAGCAGTCGGGCAGCGAGAACTGGAATAGTGCAAAGCCCACGCGAAGCCTCGTCTACCCTACGAGCGTCTCTACCGTGAGATCTAAAGATTTCGCCAAATATCACCGGATGCGCATATAGAGAATCTTACCCACTACATAGCCCTGCCGGCATGCCTTGGCTTCAAAGATTCAAGCTCGCTTACTCAACCGGTTCTTCGCCATCCCGACCTTTAACCGAACAAAATCTTGGTCTCCGAAACAAATGAGATAGTCGGACTGATCGATCGGCAGCACTGCACCATCCTTCCCTTAGGTATTGCAGCAGGTATCCTGACACATTTCCAGAACTATGGGGACCCAGAGTCGGAGAGTCTCAAACAGCCTCGCAGCTCCCTGCCCCCCGAGTTTAACTCCCTAAGCCCGTCCAAGTAATCGACTATACGGGAGACGATGAGAAGGCGTGTCATTAATCTCCTTTAAGCAGCGCTTACTTTGCGGTCGAATGATCAGCAATACCATGCATTATTTAATCAGTCTGCCATACAGCACCAGCGTCTCTTGAAAAATGCCGGGATGTCATGGGAAGGAGATTCAATTACCCTAAGGGCGGCCTTGATTCGTCCGATCCAGAATTGGCCGATCTTGATCACCGAGCACTCAATAGCCAGCGATGAGAAATCTAAGCCGTCTCTTCCTGAGCACTCTGACGCTCTTATCTAAGATACTCTAAAGCTTGACCGTCGACAGAAAGAGGCCGACATTGCGATGGAACAAATGCGGGCTGTCGTCGGCGTAGACGAGCTAGGTTGGGTTCCTAGCGACGAATACAACGCTGCAAAAGAAAAAGCTCGCGATATCAAATACAGAATGTTCGAAGTGGCCCGGACGCCGACTGAGCGAAACACAATTATGGACCATCATCCGTTTGATGACTTCGATGAGAATTCTTGACAGGGATATTTACTGTCTTGTTGCTCATGACTGACTTGACGAGATCATTGCCAAGTCCACGGAAGTAAGTCTATCTACCCATGAGTCCGGACACCGAATACTGTTGTCCATCCACGGATCCCTCTGACATCTGCTTTAGTGGTATAGAGCGCAACATGCACAAAGTCCGAACCTACTGCACCTGAGCACGCTCCTGAACATCCGTCACGTACTTATGCATCCTCCAAGCGGGCACGCCTTTCTCATACATCTCGTCAATCTCGGCAGCATTGCGACGGGAACACTCTGGCAAGTAAAAGTAAAGGAGCACGCAGACGCATATGCCCGTTGCGAAGAAAAGCCAGGCTGTTTTATATCCCCAGTTCACGCCGTTGACGTCCACTATCATCGTTCGATCAACAGCCCAATAAATGAAGTGCGGTATGAGCACTTACAGATTATTGGGACAGATGTATTGAACGTCAATCCGAAGACAACGGACAAGCCGGAGGCAACTCCTGCCGTTCGGGCACGCAGGCGCTGTGATGCAACCTCACCCACGAACGCGTATCCGAGGCTTCCAACTGCGGCAGACGATGAGTACCTCTTTTGTTGGCTTGCGAAAAGGACGGAACAAACAAACCTGTTGTATTTGCGAAAGACCAAGCACAAGCAACAAAGACGAGGAAGTTCTTCAGGGCTTGTGTCGAGGGGACGAAGGCCAAGATTCCGACTATCAGCAGTGTTGCAGTGCAGATGAGGGTGGCGCCGAAGACAAGGCGTCGACGACCGAACTTATCGGACAAGAGCATGAGGATAAGAGACGTTGCGAGCTGGATTGAGCCTGCATTCGATATGCCAGTGGTTAGCACGAAAGCATTTTGGCAAGGACATGGAAGACCGACAAAGAACTGTTGTCACCAAGAACGCGTTGTCGAACCCACTCTGTTTGAAGAAGAGACTAGCGTAAGTGTTGAGAAATGACAAACCAGCGAGTTGTTGCGCGCTCCCAGGAAGGCATGAGCCCAGCGTTCGGCGAAAGTTTTGCCTGTTGAAGCAAGCCGCATAGGAGCGAAGCAATCCTGTGAAGGTCATATTCTTCTGCCCAAATTCCAACCGTGCCTGACGCTCAACAAGAATCGTGTTCTTTATGATTTGATACTCGGCCTCAACATCATAGCCTTCCACGTTGCCATTGACTCTTGCGAGTGTCTTCAGCCCTTTCTCGTCCTGATCCTTCTCAGCATAATAAGCCGGCGTCTCAGGCAGAAAGACGAATATTGGCAGCATGATCCCCAGGAAGCCCCACTGGGTCAGAATAGGTGTCTTGAAATTCATTTCGTTCGTGTCCTGCACAATCATGAGCACCAAGTTGGCCAGAAACTTGCCAATCGTGTTCCAAAAGCCGTATGTCACGATCAAGGCGCCGCGGATGTTGACGGGCGCCCATTCCATGACGTACACCGGAAGAGTGGCCTGGATGGCGCCGATGCCAATCCCTGCTAGCAGCTTTGCACCTGCCCAGTCGCGCCAGTCGCGTACGAGGGTCTCGATTATGAGAGACTAGGGTACGGCGGTAGGTGTTAGCTCTTGCGTTTCTCAACGGCGACACCACTCACCCCCGCGAGTATAGCCCACAGCGTGTACAGGGTCATCTTCCTGCCAATTCGATCGGAAATGGGATTCAAAAATATCATGCCGACCAGCTGACCTAGGGATTGCATGGCGCCCCAAAGGGCTGTGTGGTTCGCGTTCAGGGTAGCCTTGCCGTCCTCGTTAATGAAGCCGATGTGGCGGGTAAAGCCTTCGTTGGCGATGATGTTTCCTACACCGAGAGACACTGATCAGCTCTGATCCATGTACCGACTGGAGAATGTCTCGCTTACCATTCAGATTGATCTGATATCCATCTGCCGCAGCTGCGATGCAAAGAAGATTGCAGATCACGACGGCCTACAGTGATAGGCACCTAGTTCAGCAATGGCCGTTTTTAAACCAGGGGGTGCCCGTCTACCTTACGGAATCTCACAACAGTCGCCCACAGCCCTAAATTGTCTGTTTGTGACTTCAGCACTGCTTGACCTGCCTTCAAGCCTCCGCCTTGACTGTCCACATGCTGTATAGCATCAACGTCCTCACCAGGTGGCCTCGTATCGATTTTCTCGCTTGTCATGATTCAACTTAGAAATTCGGGCTGCATTTGAGGATGAGTAGTGGCAAGTAGCGATTGATGCTATCTCTTGCAGACGGCTCAATCAAGGATTTTAAAGAACAGATCTTTGAGAGTACTAGACATGAAACCCCAGACCTCGCCATCTGATTCCCCGCAACCCCAGGTTGTTCGGCATATCAGGAACCGGGGTAAGCGGCGGTTCATCTGGCTAGAACATCAATAGCCGTCCTAGTCGATCAGACGACATGCTCGCGGCCGAGGACTCTTGCAGTGTCTATTTCGTCTCGTACTCGTACTGATCTCTCCATCGGCTCTGGCCTTATCGTACTCGTACCACTGCCCGTATCAGGCTGGTCTTGTGCGCCCCGGATCCAATAAACCGTAATTGTGGCCACTACAAGAACCGTACGTTGTTGCCTGCGCTTCATCAATTACCGGCTACAATTGGGAATCTTCGATTCACGGTCAGCTTAGAAGCGAGACTAGTCGGTGTCTGACCAGAAGCTTGTCGGCTACTGAATCCCTCTCGCAGCCTCCGAGGCCCCGCGTTCCAGAGGCTGGGTAAAGGCAACGCTATGCGAGCTAGCAACATATGTCGGTAGAATACACACCGACCGGCAAGTGCTGGTATCCACCGAATCAGGCCGTCAGGTATTGGCGGGCATTTGTGTTGCCGTGACCTTCGCCTTGGTCGTGAGACAACGCCCCTGCCTTTGGACACGGATCTCTTGCATTAAATCAATCTGACTGGGCGTCTGCATACCACTCCGCAATTTCACACTGATGCATTGAGCGAGGATACGTTGATATTCGGCAATGTAGCTTCCGCTTCGCAGAGGTTAAACGCGCTATCCTTGTCATGCTTTACAGGGTTTTGCTGGAACTTTGGAGCTTTCAATCAGGATGCTGGTCCTGGCAGCCCATTCTTGCAGGCACCAATTGTTGTAGAGCTGGGCCAGGGTATATAAGGCGCCTCTTCAACGAAGGTCTCCGCTGAAATTTTGTTTTCCAGCATTGGCCGTCTGATACAACATGGTATCCTACGCACAACAAAACGGTTTTGTGGCTTCTTGCCTTACGGCATATGTACTACCTCTACTCTTTACTGCTCATCATAGCGTTGCCTCTCCAGTCGTGGCTGCAGGGGTAGACATATCACTCTCGGTTCCGCCTCCCGAGCCAGAGTCAGTCCATATAGTTGAACTCCCACTTCCCCCGGTTTCCCCATCGAACGCTACAGGGGCGTGCGCGCTATCTATCAATCCTCATGGCACCGGCTGCATTGACAAAGACGCCGAGTTGCGCAATGGGAACTTCCTTCCTGACAACAAGCACATGGTGGCCAGCGTGACATTCTCTGGTGCACCCGAGGCTCCACATCATGGCAGCGACTATAGCGGTGTACAGCTGATTGTTATCAAGACAGACGGAGGTGAATTTCCCAATGGCGACGCTTGGAAATGTATCACATGTGGCATCCCCGCGGCAAGGAGGAACGGGAGCACGGATCTCTTGGAATACCCACAGGCGTTCCGAGATGGCAGACAAGTTCTTGCTGGGAATAACATCATTGATTGTGGTGGCGCCGTGCTCTCTAGTCCTGAATGTGTGCCTGAGCGCGCACATATCTATCCTATCTATTGGAAGAACAGTGCTAACGGGTCTGGTTCTGGAGGAATAATCCGCGAGAACAGAATTCACCCGGACAATGAGCATATGGGCTTCAGTTCGTTTACAACCACAGGAGGGGGGATGGGCCAGTTTGCCTACTTTGGGCGGCTGGTCTTTGACCCTTCGCCCGTTACAGGCGAGCCACGAGTCCCAAGGTATGAGCTGCACAATGTCAACAGGTTGTATGATCCAGCAGCTTTACAACCTCTCTCCGTGGATGGAGATGAGCTATCAATCAACCCCGAGGCGCTTAGCGTTGGGGAGCTTCGTGGCTTTTCTAGATCAGGAGACGAAATTATCTACGTCGGCGCCAACAGAGAGTCCTGCAACACGGATCTTTTCGCCGCGGATATTGAAACTGGCCGGGTCCGGCGCATCACACAACACCCTGCCTACGCCGATCCAATTGACATTTCTCCTGATGACAGGTGGTCTGTTATCCTTGACACCCGAAGCACCAACCGCACCATGTTCATGTCCGCCGTGAGAGGAATCCCACCTCTCACGGATCTTGTATCGTCTACGGCATCCGTTTCAATTCGAAACAATGGGCAGCGCCGGTATTTTCAACCCTGGCTGCTCGACAGCACCGGCGATCGCGATGATTATTTCGGACAGCAGCTCAACGCGAACGCAACTGGAATCGAAAGTGTGAACGATCCGGAGTGGAATGCTCAGGCGGATCCACGGTGGTCGTGGGACGGAACACAGATTGCTTACTATCAACGAATGACTGTAACTCCTCAGTGCGGCGGCCTAAACCCGCTGCCCTGCCCAGTCTCTACGGCGGATGGAGGCCGAACATATAGAATCATGCTGGCGACGCTTACTACGCGAAAGCCAGTCCGCCTCCGTCCAGCTAAGCGCGTCTCGGATGGTATCCCTTGGGGTGTGCCGTATGTACCCGGTGATCCAACCCCCACGCGCTCGTATCCGCCTGGTGGTGTATACACAGTGCACGGACGAGTTTCGGGCTATGCGAACGTGACGCTTATCGAAAATAGCGGTGGAACGGGGCTCGAGACCGTCGCTGTCCGCTACCACAACTACTCTGATTTTGCGGGAGTGGTGCTTACGGGAAGTGAGAATGTGACATCCGCGAACGTTGGAGATAGCCTGACTCTGGAGAGGGTAGAGTGGTATTCGAACCTCACGTCGATTGGCCCTGACCGGCACTCTGCCTCCAAGGTGACTAGCGAGGAAGGGTTTCATCTGCTGATCGACCTAATGGAGACTGAATTTGTGGCCAACGGGACGCTTACGAGTACGGTTAATGGGGTTGTGTATACGCAGCCGGATAATTACACTTAGCTGCCTTACTATAGTGGTCAATAGTGACTTCATCTGCATTGTATTGAATATCTTTGATGCTGTCCTGTTTTGGAAAGTCGATGATTTGGGCGCTCATGTACTCGTGCAATTGAGTTCGTATCCGGTTACTCTTCATCTGGACAAGAGCCGCATCGGCAATTCAACGCAACGTATACATAACATTCCTGCCTTAGAGGCCGGTAACCGAGCCGTGAAGGGGAGCATTTCGGCCTGCTTTATACCGAGCGACGCCTGGTTCTTCAAGGGGCCGTCATAAATACCGCCCACTCCCCGCTCAAATCAGCCCTTGCCCGCATACCTAGATACTCATATCATCCTGCACTGGAAAGATCTTAAGATGTCCCCCACTCTCGTTGACCGCACCTGGATCTGGCACCCTTCCTTTGAAGAGACCAGACAGGACACCGCCGGTCTCTTCGTGCACTTCCGGCGGATATTGAACATATCACCCCCATCCTCTCTACCAGATACTCTGCCTATCCACATCACTGCCGATACACGCTACCGACTCTACGTCAACAGCTCGTTCATTGCCTTTGGACCCGTCAAAGGTGACCAGCATCTGTGGTTCTACGACGAGGTCGACATCGCCCCTTACCTAAGGCCAGGGGATAACTTCATTGCCGTGACAGTCCTGCGCTTCTTTTACGCCACGCAGTATGCGCCTAGCTTCGCTCGTCTGCCGTCTGGTGGATTACGCGTTGTGGTTCCGGATCATGTAGGTCAGCACTGGGCTGAGAAGTTGCAGAGCAGTGTGGACTGGGAAACGGCTATTGACCATTGGACTACGCTGCGAGTAGACGAGCCGGAGGATCGGTTCCTGCATGTTTATGAGAAGGTGGCCGGAGCTGGGGGTAAGGGGTTGGAGTGGCAAGCTGCGAAGGTGCTCGAGTTCAAAGTGTCGACGGGCAATTCGACGCCCTGGCATTTGAGTCCGCGGATGATACCGCAGATGAGGGTGGAAAGGACAATGCCTTCTGCTGTTCATAATTGTCACAGCAGCATTGGCAAGGATGTCTGGGAGAAGGCTCTTCTTCGCCATGGGCTGCCGCTTTCCCTGCCTCCGGGATTGGTGCATGAATTGGACTTGGAGCTTGAGTATTATAGCACTGCCTTTGTTGAGCTTGTCTTTGGGAGGCTGCCAGGTGGCGGAACAGCTAGTACTCTGACTTTGATGTATGCGGAATGTTATGAGGATGAGCCCGTCGAAGTCCCGGATATTAGACGGAAGGGAATGCGCCGGGATTACGCAAGGTCACTACACGGTCCCAAGGACATTTATGAGTTGGAGGCAAGAGACGTGCAAAATGCCCGCTGGAATAACACTAACTCTGAGTCGACAACCGTGATACGGCCATTCCACTGGCGCTCGTTCCGATTCATACGGCTGCGCATTGACGTCGGGACTCATCCTCTGGTCCTGCACAAAGTAATTATTAACAAGGTCAACTACCCACTGGAGGTGGTGGCAGATATTGCAGTCAACTTCGACGCTACCGATGCCGATTCCGTCTCCAACAAGCTCGCAAAAACCCAAGCCCAGGCACTGTTCACCACCAGCATCCGAACTCTCCTCAACTGCATGCACGACAGCTACGAAGACTGCCCCTTCTACGAGCAACTCCAGTATGCGATGGACGTGCGGAGCTCCGCGCTCTTCACATACTATCTCTCCGGTGACGACCGCATGGCGCGGCAGGCCATCGTCCAGCTGCGGAACTCATTCCAGGCCAGGATCGGGCTAACCCTAAGTCGGGCTCCAACTCATCGCCCCCAGATCATCCCGCATTTCTCGCTTTTCTGGGTGCTTATTGTGTATGATCATCTTCTATTCTTCGATGATCAACCGTTCACCAAACAGTTCGTCCCCATCATCGAGGCAGTCCTTGCGTTCTTTGAGAATTCCATAGACCCAGGCCTTGGCCTTGTCAGACTGCATGATGGACCCGGGGTATGGAACTTCATCGACTGGGCTCCAGAGTGGAAACCGCACGGGGTGAATCCGGCCGTTTCGGAAACAGGGATCTCGACATACACGAATAACCTGTACGCGTATACCCTGGCCCGCGTGTCTGACATCATGGAGACGCTAAATCTTCCCCATCGCGCGGCGGAATACCGCTCACGCGCACAGACTGTCGTGCAGGCTATCCAAAAGCACTGCTTCAACGGCGAGTTCTTCACCGACACAATTGTTGGCGCTGCGACCGCCAAAACCCCGCAAAGCCAGCACGCCCAGGTCTGGTCTGTCCTCAGCGGTGCTGCAACGGGCTCTCTAGCCGTCGATATCCTCCGCAGGAGTTTCAATTCACCCCCCTCGTCAGAACAGCCCTTCATCCAGACATCAACCGCAATGTCCTTCTACACAGCTCGAGCCCTCAGCCTCGTCTCGCCCAACTCGGACATAGAAACCCTCTACAACTCATCCTTCCAAGCCTTCTGGACCCCCTGGCTCACGCAGCTCGATCTCGACCTTACAACGTGGCGCGAAGACGCCGTCTCAGAACGCTCGGACTGCCATGCGTGGGGGTGCGTCCCGATCTACGAGTTTCTGGCTGAGGTTGTGGGCCTCAGACCTGCTGAGCCTGGGTGGAAGGTGATTTCCTTTGCGCCGCGGGTGGGCCTGTATGGATCCTTGAGGGCTCGGGTGCCCGTTCGTTTAAAGGAGGGGTTGGCGATTGCGTCTGTTGAGTGGAGGAGTCCAGCTCTTCCTAAGGGCACCGGGGGGATTGGGATCCAGCTTTGTCTGGAGTTTACGTGGGCTGAGACGGAAAGGGACAGAGATAGGAATTGCGCGGCTAGGCCGCTCCCTGTCGTCGACGTTGTGGTTAGGGTGCCGGGGTGTGACGATGTTAGGGTGGATGGGGTTTCGACGGTGAGGCTTGGATTGGAGAATAAGGGCGTTTGAATGTGGGCACCCCCGTCGTAGGGAGGTAGAGACGTGAAGCTTTGACCTTGAAATACCTATTTCTTTTCTTGCCTGAGCTGTAGGTGGATTCCCAAGGCGGCTCTTTGGGTATTCATGTACCTTCCTTTATCTAAGCACCTACCTACCTGTCACTCAGACAGTTCGCAGACCGTTTACAAGGATTATTTCATGTTTCCAAAAGGTTCTATGCCTCTGCCGGAAGTCCTTTGATTTCGTTGTGCCATGGACTGAGGATGGTAGGTTGGTAGGGTTGGCAAGACCTAGCTAGATAGCCAAGGGTACAGTATTCCCCGCTGTGCGCGAATGTCTGCATACAATGGCGACGCACGGGCAAGGCTGGAAATATCATCAGAAATCTCGCGACCCAACGTGCAAAGTCATCCATGAGGTTGGCCTCTCTGCCACCCGAGACCTCTCTTGGACATCCCATCATTCTACCACCACGGGGCCCAGCCACCACCACCACCACCCCCGCCGCCGCCGCTGCTGCTAGGGGGCTGTCCCGACCCGCCAGACCCAAATCCCCCACTGCCGGGCATCTGGGAGCCGCCAAAGCCACCGGGACCTGCGCTTGAACCGCTCGGGCTCGAAGAGGGAGCGTCACTGGGGGACGAACCCTGTTCATACTCGCCAGGCGCTCCGCTAGAGCCCCAAGGAGAGGATGGCGCGCCAGTAGAGCTCGAGTCCTGGCCGCTGCTACCAGAGCCCCACGGAACACTTGCAGAGTCAGTTGGAGCCGAGTTCTGATCCTGGCCGCTAGAACCCCAGGGAGCACTTGGGGAGTCGGTAGGGGACGAGCCTTGACCATAACCGTTAGAGCTGGAGCCTGACGAGCCCGATGAGCCGGAGTCCTGGCCGAATGGCCACAGCCAGCCACCGCCCGACCCTGATCCAGAGTCTGACCCGCTGCCGGTGCTTGGGACGCCGGTGGAGGACGGGGCAGCGTATGAGGAACCCTGCGCACTAGATCCACTGGATGTGGACGAGGACGAGGACGAGGAGCCGAGATCGACATCCAGCGGCGTTCCCTCCATGATCGAATCGTCGGCGGCGCATTGGAGGTAGATTGCTGCATGCGACGAATTGCATCAGTCTCAGGTGCTAGATACCAAAGAAGGGGAAGAAGGGGACATACCAGCAGCATAATAAGCATACGAGTCCGCATTATTCAGCGCCTTCTCCGTGTCTTGCAACGCCTGCACCTGCTCATACCCATACACAATATCTTCCGTCCCGGGACTGTACACCTGCGAGGCGTGGCTATACTCATGCACCACGACACCGCCCTGGTCGAGGTAGGAACAAGAGTTCGAACTGTCAAGGATATCATAGTACGAATCGCAGTTGACGATCGTGTTATCCTGCACCACCGTGAACGCAGCGACGTTGCCGGAGCAGTACTCCGTGTCCTGCTGGTCTCGCGGCTCGCAGTAGTAGTACGAGCTTCCGGTGGAGGTTGTCTCAGCTGCGATGGCCTCCAGCCGCCCGGCGACTTCGTCAAGTGCGTCTTGGTCCGAGGTGAAGAAGAACTTCTGGAAGTTGTCGCTGGCACCCTTGCGGGCGTCGGCTGCACCGGCGGTCGCCATCTTTGCGCCGCGCTCGATGGCGGCATGGATCTTGGTGTTGTAGTCGCTGTTGGAGCATTCGACGGTTGTGCGGGCTTTGAGCGTGTTGTGGTTTACGGGGACGGTGAATGTGATATCGTTGGATGCGTAGTGGTAGTTCTGGAAGGTGGCGTTGTTTGTTGTGCTGGTGTACTCGAGGGCGCCCTTGGCCGTTGCGGTGTATTCCTCGCCTGGGGAAAGGTTGTACATGCTTGCAACGTCAAAGGTCGAGTCGACAGTTTGGTTTGGGGACAGGTAGACGAAGGCCTCGCCATTGAGGTGGGAGAGAACATAGTGGATCATGACGCCGGCGAAGTCGAGCTGGGAGCCTGGTCTTGGTCAGTGAGTGTTCGTTGCGGCTGACTGTCCTACTAACCATTGCTGTCCCGCACAGTGACCTTCTTGGTTGGGAGAGGGTCAAGGATGCCACCTCTGCGGACAAGACGCACTTCCTCATTCCCAGCATTGGTAACCTCGGCCCTGACGGTGGTATTTCCCAGCACCTCGAGGGTCACGTCAAAAGAAGGTTGAGCTGCCTGCCGGGCCAGCCGGGGCATCGAAAGCGGCTTCCCAGCAGCCAGCGCTGCCAGCAGCGGAAGAAAAGAAACGAAAAGCATACTGAACGGGTGACTAAAAAAAAGGAAGGACGGAATGAGGCGATGGTGTATACTGGGGGCGTGATGTGACCTTTATGCCTTGCGGCAGGCCTCGGGGAGGAGACGTTTCAGGGCCGAACCAGGGTGAGCTGCTCCGTCCTGATCCCTAGACAGTCTCTGCTCGTGAAACAGGGCATAGCGGTCCATACCGACTGCCAAGAGGACATAAAACAGCTCGCCCGTCTTGGGCACGGGAGAATTGCAGGGGCCATTGCTGCAGGGCTGAGAGCCTGAAACGTGCAGTCTGGCGTGCCGTCTCCACCGGCTGCGAGGACGGATTCAGGGTCAGACAATTCGATGGCCGTCCGAACGTGCAGGACCAACGGTCTTGACTCTTGAAATCCCGATAATCAGAGCCATGGCCAGATCTCGACGAAGCGGAAAACGTGTGGTGTCAGAACAGCAGAGCGTCCAGTGATGGTGCTGTAGCGCTTGCTGGACCCGTGTTCTCAGACAGGGTGACTATCGGCATGATTCACTCGATTCGAGCATTACCAGAACACAGCTCAAGCAATATATACTCTACACTGGTCGAGTGCAAAAGCAGCGCGCATAATAACCTGGCTTGGCTAGTGGCCAGACGCTTCGTCGACTCAGGGCTCGGCGAGTCGCGCCTAAACGCTTTGGTGGAGTCCGAGTCCGTGAGTGTGGGGGGTTTTCGGTATCAGACACTCAACTAGGACCAAAGCCATCGCAACAGGGGCTGTTTGAGGCCGAAAAGCGACTGCCGACTATTGCACATCAAGAGAACTTCGCCTGTGCGAAGAGCATGGAGGGCACGGGGCAGATGCCGGGCGTCAAGCTCTGCTTCACCACCTAGGAAATGGTAAGCAAAATTTCAAATGCACAGCATGAACCGTTTGGTCGTAAGGGCAACTCGTACATTTACGCCATCCCAACTCTCCTTTTGGTGGATCGAACAAGTGCCTAGGTGTAGGTGGTCAACTGCGCAGGCCTGACGGGGACATTGAACAAGCCAGCCTAGAGCTCTAAGGATCGGCAGGCAGGGGTTGCTTGGTAGCGCGCAACAGGCCGTTAAGATTCAAAGTTCTCCGCCACCGATACATGATGATCTGCTGATTCCAGCGTATGATGGGTTGGCAGGGAAGGAGAAATCTTGGTCCTTCGGACCTGGTGCCGATCGTGCCTTCCCGGTGAGCGATTGGGAAAGAGGTCAGCTACTCAGTGTTCTCTCAGCTTTGTTCCTTGAAAATAGCCAGAGACGGGGACTCAACGCATTCGTCAATCGTTTGCCTTCTCTGCTATGCGGCGCCGGTCATGAAAGACTGGAAGTGTAACCCAAAGGACCAAACCCCGACAGCGCAGGTTGTACCCCGGACGATCGATCTAATTCCAGCACTCTGGGGGCTTCGCTTGGAGAATGTGCTCTAGACGACAGCCAATCCGAATGCCCAAGGTAGGGTTCGTTGTTGGTCGTACAAAGGGGACAAAGAAGCAGCGGTATCCAGCTGAGCGGGTGAGCCCCTGATGGCAAGGGGGCGAGACGAACTTGAAAGGTCTAAGCCCCAGCGGCCTGGAAACAGCTTTCTCTGGGCAGAACAAGCTCTCATCATGGAAATCACAGGGCAGCAGTCTAATCCTTGTCCCGAGTATACCGGTGGGTCGAGAACGACATTGCTCTATGCCTTCCTGTCTATTCCCATCCCTCTGGAGCTGCTTTCGACCGGCTTACGCCTGTGGGCGGAGCTGTACTAGCATCGGAAGAAGCTGGCGGTGGACGACTTCTTGATGATCTGGGCGACGGTACGCGGACGATGGCAATCCTGCTGGCCCAGCTGACGCGTTTACTAACATCACTGCAGATGGTGGGCATTGCTGCCTGTGTGGCTGGGCTTCTTGGTGTGTCTTGCAGCCCTTGATCTACACGCAGAACAGGAACTGACCATCTCAGCAACGAGCCAGGGCTATGGCAAGCACTTGGCGGAATTGACGCCCGCGCAAAACAAATCCGAAGCTTTGGTATGTTCCGCCTTCATCATCTGCTCACCTGGAGTATAAGGTGGTCCCCGCTAACGGATCTAGATGAACTATGCCTTTATCTGCCTCTTCTACGCGGGAATTTCCACTACCAAGTTGCCCGTCATCGCACTCTACTACCGCATCCTGCCGTCCACAACTATGCGTCGCATCGCAATCACGACGGGAGTGGTGATAGTCATTTGGGGCATAACCGTCTTAGTCCTTCGGGGACTTGTCTGCCCACCCGCTCAAGACCGTCCAGGGGCCTGCACGAAGAGTCTTCTCCACCCCGCGGTGCTGGCCTTTGAGCCTCAAATCTTGCCCTGGACGTATGGATTCTGCTCCTACCGCTGCCGCTGATCATGCGGATGCGCATCCCCACGTGGAATAAAGTCAAGTTGAGCTGCCTGTTTACCGTCGGGCTATGGTTTGTATACCTTCACACTCCAAACCATGCAGAGCCTTGCTGATTGTCGTCCCGCAGTACCTGTTCCATTGAGGCCGGCCGGATTGTTCTCCTTGCGCAGAACAACAGGGCTGACTTTACTTGTATGTATACCATTACGCAATGCAGCGTACCTCAGCTAACCCCTCCACTTGCTCTCTAGACACCCAAGCGCTTGCCGGTATACTCATTTGCTGGGAGCTTCTCGGCAGCATCCTCTGCGCCAATCTGCCGATCATCTATAAGCCCATTTCCATCTGGGTCTGTCGGTTGCTTGAGATTTCCCGTGAGCAGGAGGGGTCGTCTACCTCGCCGATGCTGGGGAGATTTGTCATGCAGAGATGTCCAACGCCTAGACACTCCACGGCTGGCCTCTTCACTTTCATCTTGACTACACACGGAGCGGATGATACTGCGGGAACTGATAGGAGCATGGCTCAGGTTATTTCGGCGGAGGACATGACGAACTGTCTTCGTGCGGTGTAGCGAAACGTCTTGGCCTGGTAAACCGGGACATGGTATGAGCTCGTCGAGCTAGCAGAGTATCTACCGTCGATAATGAATTCATCCTGAGTCTTTACCCATCAGACGCAAGGAACGGGTAGAAAACTCAGGATACTTCCGTCTTGCTCGGTCTAATACATAATTTCCTTCAACCCATTCCCTTCCCCTGCTCGCTGATTGTTGGAAAGCTCTTAGAAAGTACGAACCTAGGTACGGAGGACCCCAAATCCTTGAATCTACGGCGTCGGCCTCGAATCTCTGGTCTTGGTTTCCAGCACTCGCCTATCCTCCAACTCGAACCTGATCGCCCGCTAATACCCCAAGCTCCAATCGCGTTCTAGCTGGGTAGAAGGGGGCTATACCAGACTCGGTAGGGTCCGACGAAAGCTTGAAGACTCCGTGGATACCGGTATCCTACAGGATACAGCACCATTCCTGGCCAAGGCCCGGCAGAGCTGGAGGTGGAAATAACGGTTGAGTCAGGGCCTCCTTTGTTCTTTGGCAACAGTCACTGATTTCTCAGACGATGGCTTTGGCTTTGGCTTTGGCATCATATCCTAGACTAGAAGCCCGGAGGAAGCTGGGAGCAAATGCCGAACTTCGAAGTCACGCAGGTCCGGTTTCCTGGTTTCCTGCAGGCATAGCGATCATCATCAATGGTTCGTTTCAGAAGAGCACGGACATAACGCTGAAGAGGCGCTCAGGGATACTGCTGGCGTCATGCAGCGACAATCACTACTCCTCAGTGGCGAGCCCGACGACCCGGATATTGGGTACGTTGATCCGCCGAGCGATCATGCTGCCAATGTGTAGTTTAGGCTATTTCGAGATCTTGGCTGGAGGATCGCAGGGCCAGCATGGCCAATCTTTCCTGCTGCAGGTATCTATTGCCGAGCAGACAAAGCAATGCTGCTGCAGTGCGGCGGAGCTGGTGCCCTGGTCCCCGGCCCTACATACGTACGGAGGACCTCTGTCCTGTCCCTATCATCATCCCTGTAGATGCACAGACTGTGGAGGCTCTACCGTATGAGATGTCCGGGCCCGGACTGGATGTTATAAGACCACCCCTGCCGCCGCGATGGGTTTCACAGCATCACGCGTATCCGCCATGGCGAGCATACCAATAGGGGCCGGGGGGGCAGGGGGGGCAGGGGCATCTCAGCATACCGGCCTACCGCATCAGCGGGTCCGTGAGCAGGATCGCAAAGGTCCTCTTGGCGATTCCGATCCCCCTAGAGATCCTCTCAACGGCGCTGCGGCTGTGGACGGAGGTGGTCCGGAATCGGGAGAAGTTGGCGGTCGATGACTACCTGATGGTGTGGGCTACGGTAGGTGCCATTTTGTCCAGATCCATCCCTTCTAGACTTGGTTGCGATGAGGTAGTCAATGCTGAAGAGCAGGTACCTAGATTGCGGGGGTGTCGAGCTGCGTCATGGGACTCATCAGTATGAGCCCCTCCCTCCCAGATGTTTGACTCTAGGTTCATACCAGGGAGAGACGCTGACCAGTTCAGCAACGGGACACATCTCCGGAATTCCGGATGGGGCCTCGCCCGACGAGATCTATATAAGACATCTTGCGGTAAGCCCGTCATCGGAAGGCCGGACCGCTGCTCATCGCACCAGGTTTATTACGGTACCTCTATACTTCGCTGGTTGGGATCGCGAGTGTCAAACTGCCTGTTCTGACCCTCTACTACCGTGCCTTCCCGTCGGAAACCATGCAGCGCGTTACCATCGCCACTGGCATGTTCGTCGTGCCATGGGGTATATCGCTTTTTATTGCATGGGGATGTATCTGTCGACCCGTCCACCATCTCCTGGACCCCTGGGGGCGTCACGCATGCACGACAGACAAGAGCCAGAATGCCCTTGGGTACTTCACGGTTGTCAGCAACGTCATGTTAGACATTTGGATCTTCGTCCTTCCCATCCCTCTGATTAGGCGAATGCGTATCCCCGGGAGGAAGAGAATGCGGCTGGTCGGGCTGTTCACGGTCGGCTTGGGGTAGGTGTGCTTTTTCCCCCTCTGTCTTTTATTGATGTACCGGTGTTGATGTTGGAGTGGCAGAACCTGCGTTATCAGCGCAGTGCGAGTGGGATTTATTAAGTCTGCGACTCTAGTGATCTGTAAGTGCCATCTGGCTGAGGTCGTACGGACTGTTAGTTACACGTTATCGCACCTAACGCGCAGTCGCTCTATTAAAGGGAAGCAGCTCTTTAACCTCAATCTCTCGACCTGGGAGCTTTTGGGAAGCATTCCCTGTGGCAATCTCACCATCATCTACAAGCCCATCGCCGCTGGGCTTCGGGCAGTGTTTGGTGCTTGCTATGATTTCGGCGAGTCGTCCACGCAGTACGTGCCGCGTGCTTGGACATTCTGGCAGAGAAGGAGCCGCAAAAAGAGGCACTCGGCTTTTCGCATCTCATCATTGGACTCTCTCCAACAATCGGCGGACTCGGAAGAGCCCATGGGCGAGGGAGGCATTCTGATGCAAAGTCGTTTGGAGCAAAAAGCCTCCAAGGTGGATGCGGATCAATCTCGGCATACAATGCCTTAGTATAAGAACGGTTACCAGCTTTGTGAAGGAGGTCCGGCCATGTATAGAGAAATTAGAGCTTAGCCCTGTGCAACAATGACGATATCTCACCCACTGTCTTCGTAAGGGAAGGGCCGACCACCCCAGTCCACCCGTTGTTATATTCAACTCTCCTTGAATTATCTAGCCATTGCAAGTCTTTTCATCCAGAGACGAATATCTCTCACAGGATTTCGCAGTTACCTGTTCAAATCGACTTGTCGAATGGTAGGATTGGGGTTCGAGGTTTGGATGTGATTCGGAGGGGCAGGACAGCGAGGTCGCGAGGAATGCCGCATCGTCACTGCATCTGGATAGCAGAATGCGGGATTCTTGGCCGGAAGCGAAGTCTCTGGAGACTCACGCCCCCTGGACTTGGCCGAGTTTACTTGCAAATTGAAGATTAGAAAAGACAAGTGGACGGGCAACGGCGTGTGCAACAGTGGCGGTAGCTCATCTAACGACAACAAAGAGAGAAGCAATCGGGGCGTTGAGGAGCTGAACAGCAAGCGGATGCATTGGTTGGAGTCTAGGGGTGAGAGATCTCTTGAAGATGAGCAAGTTCAAACTGGGGGTCTTGCCGTCCTCCATCAACGTCTCCGGTCGCTATTCGACTACAATACGCTTGTCTCAAGTTTCCTCCCGTCTTCACATCCTTGATCCAATCGTTCAAGTCCTTTTCCTATTGCCACTCGGTATTATAGCCCCGTTCGAGGAACCACAACCATGGACCACTGCACCAAGGGTATAGACTGCGTGGGTAGCCGACCGCCTGGAACTGGAGCTCACAGCTGCCCGCAGCAGGATCCTGGGAACCAGGGAACGGATTGTGGAGAAGCTGAGCAGCGAGCTCGTATTTCGGCCGATCGCACCATGGCAAAGGAGCCATCTGACAGGTCGATCGCGGCCCAGGGGAGCAGGCTGCGAGTGCGTCGGAGGTAAGACGATTCCCAGCCCACTCAAGAATGGGGATTGGGCTGGTGGCTTGCTGCTGCTGACTCTGACTGGCTGGGGTTGCTCTGCTCGATCTCGCAACAAAGGAACAAGGCTGCTGCTAAGCTGCTAGTGCCCCCCGTGGCTGTCGACGATTGCCTATATGGAACCAGGCCATCCCTTGCAGACTGGCCATCGTCAACTCTCACACCCACTCGCCATGCTCAATGCAGATCCGACATGACCGACCGCTTCACCCCAGAGTACCTGGCGGAGTCGAGAGCGACCGAGTTGAATGCCCTCATCGGGCTCGCCATGCCATGATGATCATCTCGACGGGCCTGCGATTGTGGTCGGAATTTCGCCTGCACCGCAATCGACTGGCGGTTGATGACTTTTTGATGATTTGGGCTATGGTAGGAGTGGTCGACCCGCAGTGGAATGGATTGCTGAGTGGAGAATAGATGGTCGGCGTTGGCGGTTGTATAGCTGGACTATGCAGTACGTCTGATAGCCAAAGCCCTACTTCCCTAACCAGCTGACTCTTGCAGTGACGCAGTACGGTTTTGCCCGACACCGCGTAGCCCTAACAGACGAGCAATTCATGGCCGCCCAAAAGGTATGCAATCATTCTCACGCCGGAAGATGCCTCTAGACTAACTGCGTCATTGCCAGTCGTACTACATCTTTCTCTCCTTCAGCGTCCTCTCCGTCTGGAGCAACAAGCTCCCCGTCCTCGCCCTCTACTATTGAGCCTTTCCCACCCGAACTATCCAGAAACTCTCCCTCGTGACCGGCACCATCACCGTTGTCTGGGGCATAATAATGAGCATGGCATGGGGTCTGATCTGTCTCCCTCTCCAACAATACTGGGACCCGTCCATCCCCGGAGGCTACCAGAACCACCTTGCCCGGACCAAGTTTCTGAGTTTCAGCAACCTCACGCTGGACATTTGGATCCTCTACCTGCCACTCCCGACCATTCTTCGACTGCAAGTCAGTAAAATGAAGAAGATTGGTCTGTGCTGTCTGTTCTCGGTCGGCCTTCTGTAAGCAATACTCTTCGAATCCTCGTGGATGCTGCTAAATGACCGAGCTTCCAGGACCATTGGCATTGCAGCCACTCGCCTCATCTTTCTTTTCGTCGTCCGCCACACAGACTATACCTGGAAGCCCAACCCCCTTCCTGAACTCCAACTGCCCGACCTAACTGGGCAGGGAAATCCGTCCCCTTGGCCATACTAGCCACCTACGAACCCCTCGGCGGAATCCTATGCGCCAACCTCCCCCTCATTTACAAGCCCATTGCATCAGGCTGCCACCGTGTTTTTCGCCTGCCGCCTCGCCAGCAAAGTGACCCCTCGTCCCAAGAAACCCTGCGGAGCTGGTATCTGTTGAAGCGGGCCATGATGCGGAGTCATCGGCAAGTGCACTCGCAGTCTGAGATTACCACGTGGAATGCAAGTTCTCAGACGCAGACAGCAAACTCGTTCTACTCGGAGCCGATGGGATGTCGGGGGGATCTTGGTTGAGCGCACGTTTCAGCAGGAGGTGCTCACCGGCGATGCGTTGAGGCATACTGTATAAAGTATTTATGATAATGAACATACAACCGTTACCTATGGAGTTGGACAGCTTTATTTTGTAGGGCTCGTTTTGTACCTGCCTCACGATTATATGCTACCTCTAATGCGCCGTTTGGCCTACTGTCCCTTCACCCCAGGAACCCTAACATCATCTCCAACCCAAACCCTCCCCTCTCTCTCAGCCTTGATCCTCTCCCTCCTCACCAGGAGCACGTCCCGTTCAACATCCTTTGACAAAAACCAAAGAACCTGATTCGAAACCATAGCCCCCGCACAACAAACCGCGCAAACGATGAACGACACCCGATATCCATCGCCCTTATACCGATCCTGGAATACCTGCGGCGCTACAATCCCGCCGACCTGCGCGAGTGCCGTCTGCAGCGCGATCGCGAACCCTGTCCCCGTTGCACCCACTAGACTTGCAGACCGCCATGCCCAGAACGGGATGAAGTAGACGTAGTAGAAGGCCATTCCTAGAACACAGGCTGCGTATGTACCGGCTGGACTGATAAAGTCCGAGAGGCAGAGAATGATGAAGAATATTAAAGCCACTCCGTTCAGAATCTGGCAGAAAAGTGGCCTTGTGATAATCGCGTAGCGCATAAATCGTGCAGCGAGAACGATTCCTATTACCGTCGCTGCGGCCGGTGGGATGTTGAGGAGTTGGTTCCGTGGTAAAGCTGCGAAACCCAGCGATGTTGTTATTGTCGGTAATTGCCAGCTCAACCCGTAGCCCGCGATATTCAGCAGGAACTGGCATGTGGTGAAGAGGTACATCTTTGGGTCTTTGAGCGCTTGCATGATCTCTGGGAGGGAGAAATTCGGATCAGAGGCGCGGGGAGCGTTGGAGGATAACCTTGCCTCAAGGTACGCCTGTTCTTCTGGTGCCAGCCACCGCGCTGAGCTCGGCGAGGTTGGGTAGTCAGGCAGGATAAAGTAGATTGCCGGACAAAAGATGATCGTGACCAGGCCCTCAAGCAGAAAAACCCAGCGCCACGCACTCAGCCCAGAAACACCGTCCATATACGAGATCCCGTAGACAACCAGCGACCCTACAATCCCCGAGCAATTTTGGAAGGCGAACATGAACATCATGGGGCGGCTGTACTCGTCGCTGCGGTACCAGGCGCACATTTGAGCCGCAAGGCCGGGAAAGAATCCTGCTTCTAACGCGCCCAGGAGGAACCGCAGGCTGTAGAAACCGGCTTTGTTTTGGATTGCAGCGTGGCAGGCTACGATCATCCCCCAGGTGAGGAAGATGCGCGTCATGAATTTGTGCGGTGTTATGCGTTTTAGCAGGAGCGTGCTAGGTACTTCGAAGAGGACAAGGCCGATCTATACCCGTCCGTCAGTCAACGTCTAATGTGCCGCAGTGGGGAATGGGTCGGATGATATGGACGAACATAGTAGATTGTCTGGGTCCAGTTATAGTCATTCGCGCTCATGTCCAGCTCCGTGAGGATATTGCTTGCCTCTCCGACCTGCAGAACCTTTACCGAGGCTGCGTTCGCGAAGTCGATTTGCTTGAGGAGGTACATGAGGCCTAGGAGGAGGAGGACCCGACGGTCGACCTTGCGCATGATACGGCGGTCATCGTCTGCTGTGAACTGGGAGAGGAATTCATTCTGCGGGGTCTTGGGGTCATGGGCGGCAGCATTGGCGAGCATTGTCTGGACAAGGATGATGTCTTTTCTGTCTGGAGCTTGCATCATGTCCAGGTGATTGTTGACAGTCTACCTTGTCGACAAAACGGCCATCGGGGGGAATAGTTCCAAGATAAAGATCCATCTGGACCTCTGTATGGCGTGAGGAATCCCATAATGTCGTCTTCGCCACTCCGCGGATGCGATTGGGAGAAAAGCGAGATCTTGACTCGTAGCGAGGCGCGGCAAAGACAAGACACGGCAAGGTTGGAGTAGGGTGTTGGAGTAGATCAATGGAAAGCAGACAGAAGGCCATCATATCCGCAGGGTATCACGCCTTCTGCACCGTGTTGCTTCCACGTGGAGTGCCCAGGATCAAAGCACGACATCCAGGGATGCGATGGAGTGATTGCGCAGTCTCCAACATGCTCTCGGCGAGCGGGCAGGTACTTCAATCCAGGTGACCTGCTTTGCGGCTCGATCAAGTTGGTTATACTGGCCAATTTGCAAAGATGACCTCGCCGCAGTTCAAGCGCCGCATCTATCTCAATGCCTTCGACATGTTTACCGTCGGCCACATGTCCTTCGGCCAATGGCGCAACCCTGCAGACCGAACCGCCGATAAACGACGCGATCTATCGTACTGGACGGATATCGCGCGCCTCTTGGAACGGGGCGACTTCAATGCGCTATTCCTCGCCGACACGAACGGGTGGTGCGATGTATACGGAGGATCGGCCGAGCCGTGCGTCCGCAACGCGATCCAGTACCCCATGGGCGACCCGGTAGGACCTATAAGCGCTATGGCGGCAGTGACGAAGAATCTGGGCTTCGCGATCACGGCGAGCACGAGCTTTGAGAAGCCATATGTGCTTGCGAAACGGCTTTCGACGCTGGATCATCTCACTAAGGGGCGTCTAGGGTGGAATGTCGTTACCAGTTGGAAAGCGTCGGGGTTTGAGGCTGTATGTACTGGTTTCTTGTTTTGGTGCAGATTTGCGATACTCATGGCTATGCATGAATAGATTGGAATTGACCCAGTCCCGCACGACAAGCGGTACGAGATCGCAGACGAGTACATGCGCGTTCTATACAAGTAAGTCTCGGACTATCGACCAGACAGACACAGGTTACTGAGGCTGGACTAACGTGCCTAAGGCTCTGGGAAGGCTCCTGGGCCGACGACGCCCTAATCGAAGACCGAAAGAATGGCATTTACGCCGACTTCGACCGCATCCGCGTCATCGACCACCAGGGCCAGCATTTCCGCCTGCACGCACCTCACATCCTCGATCCCAGTCCGCAGCGGACCCCGTTTATCTTCCAGGCTGGCTCGTCACCGTACGTCCTCTACCACTTCCTGTTGGGCGACAATTTCCCTAACGGTGAATAGAGCAGGCCTGCACTTCGGCGCAACCCACGCCGAGGGAATCTTCGTCGTCGGCCTAACCCCGAAACAATTGCTCCCCGAGTTAAGGGAGTCCGCGCAAAACTCGTCGAGGTAGGACGGGACCCCGCGTCCGTCAAGGTGTTTGCGTCGTTGACACCCATCGTCGGTCGGACAAGCGCTGAAGCACAAGCGAAACATGCTCAAGCCCTGCAATACGCCAGCGAGGAGGGCGGGCTGGTTTATTGGTGCGCCAATACCGCAATTGACCTGTCGAAGCTAGACATGGACGAAGAGGTTACCCGGCAGATGGGTGACCAGACAGTCGATGTCCAGCTACAATCGCTTCTTGAGAACCTTGCCTATCCTAGTGAGGGTGAAGAAGCGCCTGTTTGGACCCCGCGGCGTATTGGCAAAGCCGTTGCACTGGGCGCATCGGGTCCGGTTCCCGTTGGAACGGCGGAGGAGGTAGCGGATGAGATGAAGCGGTGGGTTCAAATTGCAGACATCGACGGATTTAATATCGGGCACATAACCGTGCCCGGGACGTGGGAAGACGTGGTGGAGTTGCTTGTGCCGGTCCTTCGGAAGAGGGGTCTCTATGCGCCCGTGGGCGAGGAAGGAACGATGAGGGAGCGGATGTATGGGAAAGGACAGTCAAGGTTGCCTGATGAGCATGTGGGGACGAGGTATAAGTTTGATGTGTATGAGCAGGATGCTGGGAAGGGTGTATGACCGGACGAGAGACCTGAGCTATAGTCATGGAGGTTAAAGCTAAAAGAGTGGCTGCTTGTCAGCTCAACCCCATAGAACAGGGTAAAGAATCTGTTCGCGAAAGAAACCTCCAGATAATGTACCTGGTTGTTGCACCCCTAGGTTGTGATACAATCGCCCACCTAGATTGATATGGTTTGCAGTGTTAAAGCTAATCGTAAAGTTGTTCAATTCATTTCAAATTCATTTCAGTGTCACGTTGCGCATTAACTACAACAAGTTATCTCAATTCACAAATACTAGTCTACCTACAGACGAGGTTCAACACGTTGCGCAACACCCTTAGCCCTAAGATCAAACCGATCAAGGTTCGACACCTTCTCCCACGCCGCAACAAAGTCCTTGACGAACTTGGCCTCTCCATCAGAGCTGCCATAAACTTCCGATAACGCACGCAGTTCCGCATGGGAACCGAAGACAAGATCAGCCCGAGAAGCCTTCCACTTCTCCTGGCCGGACTTGCGATCGCTGCCGATGAAGATCTCGTTGCTCTCGTCGGCCGGCTTCCACTGCACGGCCATGTCGAGCAGGTTGACGAAGAAGTCGTTGGTGAGTTGGCCGGGACGCTTAGTAAAAACGCCGAGGTTCGACCGGTCGTAGTTGTTGTTGAGCACGCGGAGACCGCCAATGAGGACGGTGAGTTCGGGCGCAGACAGGGTGAGCAGTTGCGCTTTGTCGATGAGGAAGTCCTCGGTGCGGACGCGAGGGGTGCCCTTGCCGAAGTTGCGGAAGCCGTCCGCGATGGGCTCGAGGTTCTTGAAAGAGTCGACGTCTGTTTGCTCTTGGGAAGCGTCTGTACGGCCAGGGGTAAAGCCAACAGAGATGTCGTGGCCAGCATCACGGGCGGCTTTCTCCAAGCCGGCGGCTCCGGCGAGCACGATCAAGTCGGCGATTGAGACGCGCTTGTCGGTTGACTGGGCGCCGTTGAACTGCTTCTGGATCTTCTCCAGTGCTGCGATGGTGTTGTCCAACCATGGCTGCTTGTTGACCTGCCAGTCCTTCTGCGGGTACAGGCGCAGGCGAGCACCATTGGCACCACCGCGCTTGTCGCTGCCGCGGAATGATGCAGCGGAAGCCCAAGCCGTGGAGATGAGATCGGTGTGGTCGATGCCGCTAGAAAGGATGGCCTTCTTCAAGGAGGCAATGTCATCGTTGTCGACGACGGGGTGGTCGAGAGTGGGAACTGGATCCTGCCAGATAAGAACTTCAGAGGGTACCTCGGGACCCTGGTAGAGGACGCGAGGACCAACGTCACGGTGAGTGAGCTTGAACCAAGCCCGGGCAAAAGCGTCGGCGAACTGGTCAGGGTTCTCGAGGAAGCGACGAGAAATCTTCTCATACTCTGGGTCGTAACGGAGTGACAGATCAGTCGTGAGCATGCGAGGTGCGTGCTTGATGTTCGGGTCGAACGCATCAGGGATGAAAGGCTCGACGTTCTTCGCGATGTACTGGTTAGCGCCAGCAGGGCTCTTGGTGAGCTCCCATTCGTACTTGAACAGGTACTCGAAGAACTGGTTGCTCCACTTGGTAGGGGTCTTGGTCCAGATCACTTCCAGTCCACTGGTGATAGCATGACGGCCAGTACCAGACTCGAAGCCGCTCTTCCAACCTAAGCCCTGAAGCTCGATTCCCGAGCCGTGGGGCTCTTTGCCAAGGTTGGTGGCAGGGCCCGCGCCGTGTGTCTTTCCGAACGAGTGTCCACCGGCGATGAGGGCAACCGTCTCCTCGTCGTTCATCGCCATTCGACCGAACGTGATGCGGATATCTTTGGCAGCAAGGATCGGGTCGGGGTTTCCGTTCGGGCCCTCGGGGTTGACGTAGATCAGACCCATGTGCGATGCCGCAAGGGGGTTGTCAAGCTCGCCGTTCAGGTAGCGGGTGTCGTTGCCCAGCCATTCCTTCTCGCCTCCCCAGAAGACCGACTGGTCCGCTTCCCAGGTATCAGAGCGTCCACCAGCGAAACCAAACGTCTTGAAGCCCATTGACTCCAGAGCGACATTGCCGGTGAGGATGAGGAGGTCGGCCCAGGAGATCTTGCTGCCGTACTTTTGCTTGATGGGCCACAGCAGGCGACGAGCCTTGTCCAAGCTCACGTTATCAGGCCAGCTGTTGAGCGGAGCGAAACGTTGCTGACCTTGGCCACCACCGCCGCGGCCGTCGAAGACACGGTAGGTTCCAGCGCTGTGCCAGGCCATGCGGATAAAGAGTCCGCCATAGTGACCAAAGTCGGCAGGCCACCAGTCCTGGGAGTCGGTCATGAGAGCCTCGAGATCTCGCTTGAGGCCATAGTAGTCAAGGCTATTGAAGGCGGCGGCGTAGTCAAAGTCTTTGTCGTAGGGGTTGGTGACGGAGGTGTGCTGACGGAGGATGTTGAGTTTGAGGTCGTCCGGCCACCAGTCGTTGTTGGTCTGGCCGCCACCGCCAATGTTGGCGTTCTGGCGGCTGTAGGGACACTCATTGGAGCCCATTGTGTTGTTGTAGTCGGTTGCTTGATGAAAGAAGGATGAGAGAGATGAAATTGGTGATGAAGAGGATGGAAAAGAAGGATGAAGAAGAGGGGAAGAAAAGAGGTAGGGGGTGTGACAAGCCAACAACCCCGCACTTTATACCCGGTCGAGGACTCAAGTTACGCGAAGTACAGTAAGGAGGGAGATGATGATATTACCAAGTTTGACCATCCAGGCCGTTGCTATGTAATACCAGTACACCGGCCGACTACTAGAGGCAGTTGGTAGTATGTCTTAAGTGGTTCAATCTGGACCGCTGCTGTGTAATATATTACTACAGCAACCAGAGATTGGTCATAATCTTGCCGATTTGACATTCTGGGCCGTTGCTAAGATCTCCGTTCAGTGGTGAGGATTTTATGTAATCCACAAGTCCGCAGCCAGAGGACGTTCAACACATTTGTAATTTCAACAATCTGGGCCGTTGCTATGTAATACACCGGCGAGGAACCGTGGGGCGGGCGACGATACCAGACTACTCCGTACGGATAACACCCCCGCAGTGCTGTCAGAAAGAGGGACGGGATCCCCGGTCTTGGAGCGGGGGACACTACATGTGATGAAATGTCTCTTATCCTACTGGCCTAAAATGCTGCCAGAGATACTCCGGATTGCACTCAGGGCTGCGGTGGAGACAGTAGTCCGGGGTAAACGGCCAATCCCGGTGTTGGAGAAGTAATACTCGGATACGTGAGGGGATATATCTCGCACTTTGAGCTTGACAAATAAGCTCAGTCCAGATTAGTGTCCATGATGGTCTGACATTTGCGTCCTGCATGCGGAGAATCGGTACTGATGAAGCTCACCTCATGCCTTGCTGCCTGAACTTGATGGGGAGTGACACCCGATTATCAAGGCTCCTCAAGTTACACGTGATCGGCCAGGACTCCGACCGAGTGCCCCACCATCTCCAAAACAACTTCGAGAACACTTACCCCGCGTCTTTCCATCGAAGATCAACTTTCTGACATCTCCTGCTCTTCAATTGGTTGCCCAGTTATACCATTATTTTATTCACAATGTCCTCCCTCCAATCCAGCAAGCTCGCCTTCATCGGCGGTGGCAACATGGCCTCGGCCATCATCGGCGGCCTCCTCACCCAAGGCATCGACAAGCAGAACATCACCGTCTCCGAGCCATGGGACGTCAACCGCAACAAGATCGCTGAGCTTGGCGCTAGCACCACCACCTCCAATGTTGAAGCTGGTGGCAATGCCGACCTCGTTATTATCGCCGTTAAGCCGCAAGTCACCAAGGCCGTGTGCCAGGAGCTCGCCGACGCTTGGTCCAAGCGGGAAACACTGCCGGTGGTGGTCAGTATTGCGGCTGGCATTACCCTCGGAAGCTTGCAGCAATGGCTGAAGACATCCGACGGCCGGACTGCCCACCTCGTCCGCGTCATGCCCAACACCCCTGCTCTTGTCGGAGAAGGCGCCTCGGGCCTGTTCGCCAGCGAGGACGTCACTGCGGAGGAGAAGGGGCTTGTCAACGCGGTCCTCGGCAGCGTCAGCAAGGCCGCCGAGTGGGTTGACAAGGAGGAGCTGCTCGATGTTGTTACTGGTCTTTCTGGTATGTTCCCTTCGGCTCGATCTGCCCTCATACTAACAACCCAGGCTCCGGCCCTGCCTACTTCTTCGCTATGGTCGAGCACCTGATTGCCAGTGCTACTGCCCTCGGCCTGCCAGTCGAGCAAGCCACCCGGCTGGCGACGCAGACCTGCCTTGGCGCCGGTAAGATGCTGACGGAGTCCTCCGACAGCCCTGCACAGCTCCGCAAGAACGTGACCAGCCCGAACGGAACGACGCATGCCGCGCTGGAGAGCTTCAACGCGCAAAACTTCGACGAAGTTGTGGACAAGGCTGTCAAGGCGGCTACATCTCGCGCTGCGGAGCTGGGCAACACTCTTGGAAAATAGATGCGACCGTTGTAAATATAGACAAAAAATCAACTTTTCTTCCCGTTGGACCTGATGCAATCGTCTCACCCTACCGCATGGCAGTCCTAAGGGTCCTTGATTTTGGGGATATTTTGGAAGAGAAAGAGTGTTTTCGCATTCCACATGCTGACTTTTTCTATATTACAGTGGCTGTAGAGAGCTGTCCGATAATCATGGGGTTGTCTGATCACGGATCCATCCTGTCATGGACCCTTGCTATCAAGGCCTTTTCTCATCACTGAGCGTTCTCACAGTGGACTCGTCGCATTCCGAACGTTTTTCATCACGGCCCCTCTCATGGTGGGCCCTTCTCACCATGGACCTCCCTCCCTTCGCGTCAACACCGTCACAGTACATTCTCCACTCCAGTAACATACTGCACGCTGGCCTTCACAATCTTCATAACAACCTCAATCTCCCCCTCATCCCGCGGCGCATAAATAAAAAGATACTCCTCCGGTAGCGTCCCCATCTTCCCAAAGCTAATGTTTCTGAACAAATTCGAGCCCGCCAGTGGAAATCGCTGGCCCCAGCCTGCGTCGATGACGCGTTTGCCTATGCACTGTTAGCTTTTGCCCTTGAAAAGGCCTTGGGGTGTACTTGCAGTCCGCCGGCGACAGCGTAACATGCACGCTATGATCGCTCGTCCCGTGTACATGGCAGATCTCGCGCTTTAGCTGCTTCGCGACGGGAGTAAGAGGAGTGGCTGAGCCGACGTGCGCGGCGTCGGTGTATTTCTCCAGAATTGAGGGGACGCGGTCGACGATGTGCGCGTTGCGATCGATGAAGGAGGCGTAGGCGGCCATTATTTTCTACACGCAGTTAGCATCGGGTCAACTTCGCATGATGAGGGTGATACGACCTCCTGCATTGCTTTCCGGGGAACCTGGTTAATTTGCCTCTGCGGCGCGGCGAACGTCCCCATTGCCGGACGCTCTCCCCTTCGTCGGGGTAGATCATCATCACTCAGAAACGACCTCGTCTCGCCATTCTCGATCTTCGCGTCGTAAATCCTCGTCCCGAACATCTCGCGCTTGAACGGGTTGAAGAAGAGCTTGACGGTTAGCCAGCCGAGGACATTGTAGGGTGGTCCGCCTGGTCCCAGAGAGAGATACGATTCATAGTCGCAATACGCGGCCGGGATGATGAGTGCGATGAGCGCTGTGTTGAAGGCAAGCCGGAGCAGTTGCGCGCGGGTGTAACTCTGTGGCTGTGGACGAACATAGGCGAGAATGCCGGATCTCGCGAGGAGATCGTTGGTTTTTGCGGTGATGGTTGTTAGGTAGGGGTTCGGCATGGTGGGTGTGAGTCTTTCAAAGCATTGGAAGATCTGAGGGTGAGACTCGAGGGTTATTTATGAGAAGGGTGACAGTGCTAACGTCATTCTCGTTGGATTCCGCGGCGCCCCGACCGGTTTGGAGACGGAGATGGTGGGCTGATGGCTTTCGGGGATGCGGAGATAGAGATGCTGTCCGGGGCGATCGGACACGGTTGTACGACAACATTACTACAGCATGGACATCGGAGAACTGCCAAAATGCCTGTTGGAGCAACTTGTATCCATGAGACGGGGTTTTGGCTTCTTCCTCGATGCAGAGGCCATGCAGGAAGCATTCGGGGTTATCGGGCTATTCTCAGTTAGCCGAAACATATATTTTCGCGGCGGGAATAGCAGGACCCCAAGACCGCACCATATGCCGCGCAACGCACAACTCTTACCCAGGCCAAGAGAGCTCATCATTGAAGAAAATTGCGCCCGGTGGCTTCTAGTTGCGATATTCATCCTTTATCCTAGGCACATCATTTTAACCGGAACGCTGCTGCTACATTAAGTGGCCTACCGAGCCTTACGCAAACAACACTTGTCGACTCTTGGTACCATTTCTGATCGGACGAGGACAGTATGTTGCCTATTCAATCCAAAGAACAAGATATCAACGGTGAATCGAACACAATTTAAATTATCTATAAATACCCCTGATACAGCCATATCCTTACTAAAACAGGCAATTTCCAGTCAAAACCAAAAATTTTCAAAAACTGCGCGATTGCGGTCTTATGGGCAACCGTAATCTGGGTGGGCGCGCGGGTTTCCCCGCGCGCCATATACAATAGTGCTTACTGGGTCAAAGTTTTGAGTCAGAAGCTTGAGGGTCGGGTCAAAACGAAGACAGCGTAGCAGGCGTGTTAGTTCAGAATACACAGCAGTGGTGGTGTTAGTAATGATTCCTCTCCACGACATTGGGATGGTTGGCGGGCTTAGCACGTAGCCAGGTCAAGCTTTTCAGCATGGGCATCTCGTGGGGATATTTCGCGGCAAGCCATCGGGGAGATTCTGGCAGGTTGAAGACTAGCACGAAGAACACCAGCGCGAGTGCAAACTGGAACAAGTCTGCGGTTAATAACAGAAAAACTGTGATTTACTCCGTGCCTAGTTTATACTTTTCAGAATAAGGCTAACATGCTGTTTGTATAAGTATCGGCTATATACATAATGCCAGGACTATCCTTGTGTCTATCGAAATGGTCTATTAAATTACCACTCACACTTCATAATCATCCACCACTCCTGGTAGGCCTCGCATGTTCCTCCGTCATAATAATTTTCATAACAAACCGCATCCCGATAGTAATCACACTCCAACGTGCCGGCCTTCTCTTGGAGTATTGGCACATTCCCCGACGGCAGGGTAGCCCTTCTGCACGTACACGTATCCCCCCAAGCCTCGAGGGTGACTCTATCCTTGATACCACGGAATGCTCTATCGGTCCTCTGCCACCGGTCGTCTACGCCCCCATCGCGATCGCAACCGGTGCTAAGGCCCGGGGTGTAGTCATCGAACTCACCGACCTTCCAGACACCGCCGCGGTCCTTCGTATCTCTGTCCCGGTAAAGATAGTACAGATATATGCCAGTATCCGTGTATGGGTCATTGGATGGTGCGGGGCCCGTGGGCATGATCCCTGAGACGACGGTCTGCGTGCCGAATTTCGACGAGGCTTCTTTGTCAAGGGAAGTTGCGATGCTCAGCATCACCTGCGGGTCGTCTGTGGTTGGGGACCACTCCTCCATTGTCATCGCGACGCCCGGTGCAGGGGTACCCTGGATACTGGTGGAGGAGGCCGTCGCGGAACAACTCGTTGTGGTTTCGCGCGCGAAGTCGCACCCAGATCCTTCGACACAGGCTGTCGAGCAGATTTGGGCTGTGCGGGTGCTACATTCATCATCTTCGTTTTTATCCGAGTCACCGCTGCCACTTCCGCCTCTTCCTGAGCACCAATCCGGAGGGCAGAGTAGGCACATATGACAGAAAGGCTCGCAAGGCCGGCCGACGCCCGGGTCGTCCTTGCCAGCGCTGGGGCTTGGCGGCACCCGGGGACCAGGTCGTCGTGCGAGTATTTAACTTCGTGTCCTTGTCTGTCTCCGTCCAGGGGTACGGAGGCGGGGTGATTGTCGTGGTGATGCTGGCCGCGTTGGGACCGGTTGTGTATCGCGTCATTGTGTATACCATTTCCGGTAACGTGATACTGCTCGTCATCTCAATCACCGAAGGTTTGGTCTGGCTCGCGTTGATTGACACTCCCCACACAGGGATTTCGGTGATCACGGCTGCGAATGCCATGCTTGGTTAGTTGAGGGAATACGCGAGCGAAGAAGGCAGAGTAAACGTACAAGTTGGGAAAGAAAGCGTGATAGTTGTGGTAGTCTGCTCAAAGCCCAGAATAGTGCTGGTGATTCCGTCTGGATCGGTCGTTGTTCGGGTGGTCAAGTAGCTCTGCGTGACGGGCGTGCTCCAGGGAGGAATGGAGATTGTAGAGGGGGCATCCAAAGGCAGAGGAGGCAAGATTAGTGAACATGGAGGCTCACATTGTATAACGGGTGAGGAATCGTCCCAGGTAGACGGTGCGATATACACGTCGCCATCACCATTGCCTTTTCCAGATCCACTACCGTTGCCGCCAGACGACTTTTCCTGGCACGCACCCTCCGGGCAATAACCACGCTGACAGGTGTATTCGCACAGTGGACCGTAGATGGCAGGATATTGGCCTGGAGCGGCCTCGCCGCTGACATCTGTTGTCGGGTCCATCACGTTAACAGCACCTTGGCCCGTGCATGTACACGCGTTTATAGGACAAAAGCCATGGGTGCAGCTAAAGTCACAGAGGCCAGCCAGGTTCCCCTCACCAGTTCCCGATGTGCAAGCTGGAGGTAGAAAAGGTGAGACTGTCGGGATGACTAGAGGAACCTTCTCAGTCCCACATGCGTTCGGGGGGCAGTAACCAAGATTGCAGTCGAAACTGCAGAGCCCACTGTAGCTGGTCCCCTCGCCGGCGATTGGGTAGCCCTGCACCCCTGTTGAGTTGGGCGGCTCGTAACCAATACCCATCTTAGTGCATGTACAGGCGCCGATGGGACAGTAGCCGTACGTGCAGCTGAATTGGCACAGGCCCGCAAAGTTATTGGCGCCGGTTCCGTTCATGCAGGTCTGTTCGGAGAGGAGCAGTTTGGGCCTGGCAGAGACTTTACCACTAGCCGATGCACTGCCCTCCCAGACGTTCTAGTTTTGAGTACCATGGGCGCAGCTCCCAGAGATCTCCTTGCCTGAGAAACTGGCAATCTCCTTGTTGTCGCGGCGCAGAGTCACAACCACAGGCCCCGTACGTTCATTGAAGGCGACACTTCCGTGGTAGACGCCCACATTGTCGTCTGGCACACAAGAACCTCATCATGGTTGTCGATCAGGACGCACAAGGGACTGCTTTCGCGCCTATATCCATCGAGAATGTACAGGATTACCGGGACGAGCTGTAGGAACTGAACGAAGATGGGGAATGGAAACGCAACAAGCTAGTCCCGTACTGGTCGGATGACTTGAAAGAGTACGTCTTCGCTTCAAGCTACCGGGGTAGAGGTTTTTGCAGGGGCTCGACAGAAAACATGGCTGCGGCGCAGGAGCAAACGATTCCCAAGACCGTTACGGTGTGTCCGCGGTGTTTCACCACCAACGTGAATTCCCCGGCGCTGGGTGACACGCAGCCAGATGTGGGATTGGGGGTGGACAAGATTCTACCGCGGAGTATAAATGTCCTCCATGAATTGTTTCATCTGATGATTGGGAATCCTGACACAGATGATGCGGCATGTAAGTTCTCTAAGCGGATACACTTGTATGAACATCTAATGGGCAAGACTAACGAGTTACTCAAGACAACTGGAAGCAACAGCAAGACAGGCTTAATGATCCGGACACAACTGATGACGATAAGTTCAAGCCCAATCTCCAGCTAATTCGTGAGAACCCCGAGTCCTATGCCTGGTTCACTGTGGGGTACTGGTACTTTCAGCAAACGAACAGACAGGGGTGGAATGTCGCCAGTAACCGCAGATGGAGTTTTCAGTCGGGTGTAGGAGAACTGATTCAGATATAATCTTGAGTGTTTTTGACTTTTTCAAGCTGCTGCATTACTTGGCCTTTACCTAGCTTTGTGGATGTACTCTCGTTGCATGTTCATGTGCGGCTCTAACTTGACCCTATTACCTTCTACAATTCCAGTACCATCACAGATTATCTTAAATTGAAATTGGCTCTTTTCACGACTTTTTAGTTTTCAAGGTTGGAGTCTGCACTGGGGCATAGACACCACGTGATAGACATTGCCCTGTCGGATTCGGAACATCTCGGACTTTGTACCGTAGTTAACTTATTGTGCTGTACCTTAGTAAGCGACTTCTGCGTAATCTATATAATATATGTGAGAAGTATCATAATCCGTTACTTCCCAACAGTCCATTAGTAACAACACCGCCACGCCACTATGGCTGAAGGTCTCGATGCCAACTTTGGCTTGACAAAGTCGATAGCCTACCTCCCCAACGACCCGCCGATTATCGTCTGGACAAAGCTCCAAGCTCGTTGGAGTAAGACACTTGATCCTGAATATCGGGATGAGCTTTTCCAGCCGCTCGTCCACGCCGTCGGCCACAACGAAACAGTCTGGGCCAGAGGCCAGGACAATCCCGACGTAGTATTCCTTGTAACGTGTAAGAATAGCTTTCCATTACCAGTTTATTTAGAGCTAACCATTTTACTTGCAGTATGGTGGACAACATCCGAACTCCGCGAGTTCAAGGCCTCCCCCTCGGCCCAACTCTACCGCGAGAGTCTCCAGGGTGAAGGAATTACCCCTCTCAGCACGCACGAAACAATATATGGCTCCTCAAACTGGTTCCGAGGCTTGCAGTATTCCTTCATGCAAATCTTCTGGGTGTACTTCCCTGCGCCCGTGGACGAAAATCTGCAGTCCGCCGTGAAGGAAATTGTCGGTATTCGCCCACCAGCCCTGGGCTTTGGTGTTCCGCAAAAGCAGCGCCGACAGACGCACCTCCCCGCTTGGCAGTGGGCGACGCGGCCGGAAGTTCTGCATGGGAAACAAGTCCAGTTATTCCTCTGGCCGCATTTCTGGCGCACGGAGGAGCAGGCGGAGTGGCGGCATAATCACTATGCTCAGCCAAGATTTATCAAGCGGGTGGAAGAACTGGGTCCTGTGGAATGGAAGGAGGAGCTGTATAATCGGTTCACGAAGATCCCCAAGCTCTAGGTGTTGTTCCATCGCCTCTTGTTTCCGGCTCTGTTGCATCAAAACTACCTTGAACTTAGATATCCACATCATCAGAATTATCGAATAAGTACTGTTGGTAGATGATTTGCGAATCACTACCGTAGCTAGCACACACTGCCTTTAGACGTGTCTTCCTTTTAAAACAGCGCTTTAGCCTCTTAAAGAAGTTTAAGTAATTTATAAATTTTAATATTTATACAAAACCACTATCTTTAGTTAGTATATACCTTTTTAAAAGCTATTAAAACCCCCAGTACTTAAAGCTATTAACCTCTAGTGAGGTTTATTTAGTAACTAATGCAGGACCCTTTTAATATTATTTCCTGCATCCTGTTCCCCTGCTGTTACCACGTGATCCCGCTAGTGGGGTGTCCCATAATAATAACCATTAGCTATTTTTACTTATGCTTAGTAAATTAAAGTTATTTATTATTTATTTATTTTATTATATACTGCTATGTCTAACTACTGCTGTCGCGGGGGTTTCCCCTTTATTAAGGTGGTAAATATTAATATTATTATTATTTTTTTAATGATATAGTTAATATTTAAGGCACCTGCTTCTGGTAAACCTTCCTAATATAAATAATAATGCTTTTTTAAATTTACTACCAGGGGTCCAGAACTTCCTTTTAATAGTAAAAAAAAAGTTATTATTTATATCCCAGGGGGAGAATTCCTTCTTCTTTTTTTCTAGAACATACACACTATTATTTACTTAATTTAAAAACTCTTATATATACTAATTATACTTTTTTTATTCTTAAATTTCTTTATAATTATTAACTTGCTTATTTTTATATTTATATTAATAGCCTGTATCTTTTTATTTAACTCTCTGTTATCTCCTTCAATTATGTAACTATAGTAGTTTATATAAACTATATAAAAGTATTCATTAAAATATAGTGCTGTTTAGCCATCCCTAATTTCCCAAGATTTATTAATAGCAAGATATATTAAGTAAACTGCTGGCTAGTAAAAAAGATTAAAATTTATTATCTAATTACCTAAATATTATTCCAGCCCCTATATTACCTTTATTATTAGTTTTTTCTATTTACCCACTTTTATTTAACTTTTATGCTTTAGCTATTTTTTTATTACTTTTTTAAATTAGCTAACTTATACCGCATGTTACCCTGCCATGTCTAAACCGCTTTTATTTTATAAAACCTAGTTGTTATTATTATTCTCTTAAAAAAGGGCATGAATTAGTTTTAAAATCCCTATATTAAATTTACTAAATACTCCCGCGTTTTTAGTTTTTAATAATGGTAATAACTTTAACCTAGAGAAAGGATTAGAAATTAGACTAATATTAAATTTAAGCCTAAAATTAATCTTGGTAATAATATTACTATTAAGGAAGGAACTAGGTTTAATAACAGTACTAAGACTAATTTAATTATAATACTTAATTTAAAGTTATTATAATAAATAACTTAGTTATACCGCGTTTTTAGACTGTTTTACTTTTATTTATTATATATTTTACTTTATTAATATTCTCTGGAGAAACAAACAAGAAGGCTAATCTCTTTTTTAAGTAATATAAGTATTACTACCTTAGTATTACTTTTAAGGATAAGAATAAAGCTATCCTTATTATGATATATTTTAAACTATTTAGTATTATAAAGAAATATACTAACTCTCTTTTTAAAAATATATAATTAAACTAAAAGAGACTAGGAGAACACCTATAAAAATATTTCCTAAAAAAACTTATTAAGATTTATTTAGCAAGGTTCTTATTATAATAGCTAATTTAAGGCAAGGAAATCATTTACTTAAAAAGTATATTATAGAATTCTGCTATCTTACTTGGCGCCTAAAGATATTAAGTACTTATATATTAAGTAGTTTACATAAGGACTAGCTAGCTCTTTTATATAAATAGTTTTATTACTTTATATTTAGGGCTTTAATATTTTTTTTTAAAAAACTTTATAAATCTACAATGGTTACCTTTAAGGCTAAAGTTAGCTTCTTTAGTTCATTATTATTACTAGACTATGAAAATTATAAAGAATCTAAATTTTAAGAATACTAAAGCGCAGACCCAAGTTTTATAAGACTTAATTAAATAAGTTTATTAAATAATACTTAAAACTATTAACAGTAGTAAACAGGCTGCTTATACTTTTAATAATCCTAAACTAACTAATAATACTAGCTCTAGTAAATTCTTTTAGAATCTAAATTTCTTTAGTACTTGTCCCCCCTTTAAATTATTTTAACCCACTACCGCTTAGAATTCTTGGCCTAAAAGGAAGTGCAGAAGAGGATCGGCGAAGGAAAGATCTCGTCCGCGCGATGATGCAGCAGCCCCGCCCTATGGAGAATTCCCGCCCCTTCTGACCAAGGCGATCTCGATACTTTGTCGGTCATGATCGTGACGGGCTCATGGAGACATACCGAGATCCTCCGTGGCGCGGTCTTTGATCATAAGTACGTAGGGATTGGCGCTCTGCAATCTTCATATACTCTTTTGAGGCATCACAAAACGCCCCACTGCAAAATGGAGGAGCTGAAGCAGCTGAAAACCCACCGGATGTTCGCAGACTTCTAGCAAGCCTCTGGGTTTTTTATATACTCACCTCCTACTCCGACATCCAGCTTCCGCCTCTAAACCAGCCTCTTGCCCGCCGAAATAACCACCCACCGTATATAAGGGAGTCCAGCCACCGCTAGCCCGCTCCGCAACCCCAACCCCAGCACCTCACCCACCACAACCACAATGCGCTTCCAAGTCCAACAAGTCGACCCATTCGCGCCCGAGTTCGCCGATGTCATCACCTGCCAGGTCGCCAGCTTCGACACCCCATATCAATCCATCTTCCGCTTCATCTACCCGATCTTCGGGCACGAGCCCGAGGCTGAGAAACAAGAGGCCCTGACGAACCTCATCGAGCTGCAGCGCCAATGGGCGCGCAATGATCCAGACTCCATCTGGCTGAAGACCGTCGACACGCACAACAACAATCGCATCGCGGCCGCCTTGCAGTTCCAGATCCACCGGCGCAATCCCTTCGCCGCCGCCGCGGACAACGCCGCTTTCATGACCTCGGCGACGTGGTATCCCCCCGGAAGCAGGAGGGAGTATATTAATGCGTGCCTGGATATCTTTAACGTGCCGCATGAGCGGTTCATGCAGCGGCCTCATGTGTGTATGTTTCTGCACTCCGAGACCTGCCCTTCGCTAGCGTACGGTAGGTATCTATCCCACGTACCAGGCTAATACTATCACAGACCTCTACATCGGCTTCGTGACTCCCGAGTACCGCGACCTCGGAGTCGCTAAATATGCACTGCAATGGTGCATCCGGCGCGCCGACGAGCTCGGCCTGGAGGCGTACCTGGAAGCCGTGAGTGCGACGGGCGTCCCGATCTTCCAGCGCCACGGATTCAGGCCGTATAAGACGATCAAGGTTGCCCCGAAGAGGGACAACGCGGACGAGGAGTGGAAGGACATGGAGGACAAGATGCAGCCGCTACAGCTCTGTCCGATGTGGCGGCCGAAGAACGGGGTTTTTGTGCCGGTGCAGACGCAGCCGCCGTGGGATGAGCTGGATGTGCCGAAGGAGAAGACGAGCAAGCTGTGAGTGGAGGTGTTTTAGGATTAGAAATTTTGGACTCCAGTGCTGCTGGTGTTGTTTGAGAGCAACCACTTCGTAGTGAGTGATCCATTGAGTTACTACTTGACTCTTCCTTGACCGGTGCGTAGGTATGCCGCCGTTTTGTAAACCATGGATCATGCTGTGCTTGACATGCACTTTAGGTACCTACCTTACGCAACAACATGTCAGCACGGCCAAACCGGATATCTTGAATCTTGAATCTTGATCTTGCACGCAGAGGGAAAGAAGTGGAGAGAGCAGACCCATAGCTGGAGGATATTGGGAAATTTACCAGATGATCTCGAACTTTCAACTGGGCCTTCAGGCTTCAGGTTCTGAGCATTGGGTCCACCTTGACGATCAATTCAGTTGGAGCTCCATGACTCGCATCGTCATGCCCGAGATCGTCCGCTGGATCCCAAGCAACACACATCTAGAAAAGGAAGTCCCAATGTCACCACCGCAGCTCCACATTCACTATTGTGTCTTGGTGGCGTAGCCATCCACGAATTCACTGATCTGACCTAAGCCCCTTGAACATTCACTGAACAACTACTCAGGTGTGAATGCTGGGCTTAGTGTTACTACCGAATTCCAGGCAAAAAGCATAAAAAAGAACCAACAGGCAGTGTCACCCTTCATTCAGAGCAACTGAGCTCGCATCTAACACTGAATACAACCTACAAAGTCTAAACTCCCCTCTAACACACCCTACAAAGACTAAGCGCACCCCTCCCATCATCATGACCAACGCACTACTTGCCATGTCACCCCCAGACACAGATATCATGACCACCCAAGCAAACTATGACCCCCTCGTCAAAGTGTTGGACAGCTGGATTCTGTCCGACCCAGCCCGCATCCAAGCCTTCACCACCGCAATCTACTCCGCAGCCTCCTACAATCTCTCCGAAATGCAGAACATTCACAGCATAAACGACTACCTCGCCTTCGCCAACGACCTCCTCACCTGGATCCCCACCGAGGCAGTTCGGCCCAAGGACCTTCTCGTCCGCACCGCGACAATGTGGTTCGTCCTCGACCAGCCCGCCGTTAAGACCTACCAGAGCCCGATCCGCCCGGTGCTCGGTGCCGCCACCGATGAGAAACCCGCTGACTACGAAGCTGAAGGGCTGACATGGCTCTCAACCTGGATGGTCCGCTTCTGCGCCGCCTTTGGACAGTTCATGGATACGCCCGCCTCCGCTGCATCTCTACACACCTTCGCCTCCAACCCAGCGTACAATATCACCGAGTACCTCCAACCGCGCGGGGCTGGCGCACATTCAACGCCTTCTTCGCGCGGCACGTCAAGCCGGGTCGTCGTCCTATCGCCTCCATCGGGGATCCATCGATCTTCACGAGCCCCACGGATTTCACATTCATGGACATGGCGCGCATTACACCCAACTCAGCAATCACGACGAAAGGTCTGACCTGGCCAATCGCCCAGATGCTGGCGGGCTCCCCGTACGCGCAGCGCTTTGCGGACGGTATCTGGTTGCACGGCTTCCTGGATCTCACGGACTATCACCGCATTCATGCGCCTGTTGCCGGGACGGTTCTTGAGGCGCGCGTGATTCAGGGGCAGAGCTCGATGAAGTTTGAGGCTGTGCCTGCAGTTGAAGATGTGACGGGGACGACTAGAAACGAACTGACGGTGCAAAATGAGATCGGCTACCAGTTTTGCCAGACGAGGGGATTGATTATCCTCAATACGGGGGTCGGTCTTGTTGCCGTCCTGCCCGTTGGCATGGCGGTCGTGTCGTCTGTTGTTCTTACGGCGGAGGTTGGGGTTACCTTGCATAAGGGGGAGGAGCTGGGGTATTTCCAGTTTGGGGGGTCGGATGTGGTGCTTATTTTTGAGAGTGGCTTGGGGACCCAGATTACTATGGAAATGGGGAGGCATTACAAGATGGGGAGCGAGATTGGACAGATTTGTGCTTATGTTTAGGGGATGATACAAGATGGCCATGAGTAGGGCATGTTAAGGCAGTAACTTATCATCAATTGCTACAAGGGTAAGGCCACGGAAAAAAGATGTCGAGAAGAGAATACCCAGGGACGGGGATAGCAGTGCCTTCGGCCTTTATACTGGCCAGGCACCAGAGAGGACCCGGCCCTTGGTCAACACACCACAACCAACAGGTATCTGAGCAGAAACAGAGATGAAACATCACAATCGAATCGTATCGTATCTTAGACCGTCATAATCACTTTACTTCCAGAGCTGTGTCAAGGGAAGTGAGAGATATTCACATCGGAGTCGTAAATACCTATCAATCTTCACTTGAAGGTAGGGCAGGGCAGGGCCGGGTACGATACCATACCATAGGGTCAGGTCCAAAGGTATTGGCAACATCCAATGTTGTAAAGAGGAAGTATGACAGGGCAGGCTAACACTTCTCCGTCCGAATCGTCACCTTCCAATCCCCCGCATGGTACGCCGTGCCCGCCACATACCAGTCGCCGAAGTCGCCAAACCGGCACTGGTTGATCACCACCCACGCCCCGTCCGCCACCTCGTCCCAGCTGTTCAGCTTGAGGACCTCCTTGCCCTGGAGACGAACAGCCCGCATTAGCAATGCACTGCCTACATTCTTAAAAAGGAGAGGAGGGACTACTCACCTCGTTGCACCACACGATCGCAGTCCCCGTCGAGCAGCCCACGCGGCTGCACTGCCCGGGCCCGAGCCGCGGTGCTCCGTCTAGCACGTACAGACGGCGCCCCTCGGCCATGGCGTTGATCCAGTCGACTTTTTTCTTGTGCGTGCAGTCGACGCGCGTGGCTTTGAAGTCTGGGGCGCGGCGTTTGGCGAGCTGGAGGGGGCGACTGTGGGAGGAGGAGGAGGGGCTTGGCTTGGGTTCGGGTTCGAGGGCGAGGTCGCTGTCGAGCTCGTGGGCGGAGGTTAGGGCTTCGTTAGCTTGGTTGGAGCGGGTGCCGATGGTACTTGCGGTCTATGGGAGGTTATGTTAGACGGGCAGAGGGAGAGGGGGAAGGGTGGACTTACCACCGCACTGACGGCAGAGAAGATGGCAATCAGGGCCGTGAGTTTCATGTTGTTAGTTTGTTTATCGATTGGCAAAAGAGTAGAAAGTCAGTTTCTGGTAGAGACAGTCAAGTAAAACGTATGGAGTATGGAGAAAGAACACCGGCTCAGCATGAGTGGGTATTACATTCTACTTATGCCATCTCCTTCATCCTCTCCAGCTGCAAGTTGACCTCTGTGATGTTGACATCTGGAGTCAGATGCCATACTTCAGGTCAAAGAGTTGACACATCTCCATCCTCGTGGAACAGCACAGAGGGCTTTCATTATGGCATAGTTGCACAAGGGCAAATACAGGTCTATTGAGGCTCTATTGAGGCTCTATTGAGGGCTTAGGCTTAGCTTATTGAGACCATATTGAGGAAGGTCCTATTCAGAAGGCTTTCATTGTCTACTTCTGTTTCGGGACAGCTCGTGGTGGGTTACCCCGGGATGGACAAAGGTCCCGTTGCATTGGTATACAAAGGAGATCCCTGTTGTTGAGGGCTGGACTTCTATATTCGAACCGTGGGTGGCCGGTTTGTGCTCGAGGCTTGGGCTGAAGGGTCCTCTGGGTCAGGTACGGTTGCAGTTATCGAAAATGAAAATTAGGGCTATTGAGGGGTTGCTGGCTGCTGTGCGACCTCCAGTACTTGCGGAGAAAGTGACGAAAATAGCGTCTACACCGTGATTCTAAGACAGACACCACATTTCTTCCCTGGAATGCTTCAGTTGGGTCAACTGCAATGTACCTCGTGTAATTACAGCGTCCTAGCCTCCTTTTCCGACTTGCAAACAATGCTAGTCTCTCCCAGAAAGAGCCCGATACCCGAGCAATTTACCACAATGGCTATAGGTAAGCGTCATTACTTTAATAGATGCTGTTTGTGGCCCTGATGGGCGCGGGCTGCTGTCGCTCCTTTGCGAAAGGACCTCACGTACGCCGCAAGGTGTAGCCCACGGAGTCGTGTCCCCATTCCCACGCCCGAGCCAGCGCATTGAACACTATAGGCTGTCATCATGCCGTGCCACCACACCCAGACAGTGAAAGAGGATACTCTTCTAGGGGGTCGGCCTAGCTAAGACAAGGTTTCAATAGCAATTGGCCGCCGTCGCTCTATCTTTAGATTATCCTCTGATCTACCGAGTATCCCATTGGCCATGGTGGAAGCATACCGGGCATTCCTCACTGCGTCCGGGAAAGTTTCCGATAATCCAGGCACAATCAAAACTCCAGACCTCATGCGTACAGGTGTATAGACTAGAGATATCCAATGCGGCTATTCGATCCCGAGTCGACAAGTACAGGAGAAAACGGAATGGAATGGACTGAACAGCGTGACAAGCCCCCTCAAAATTGAATAGAGGCAAGCGATCTAGCATAACGCGGCTACGTTCCGAGTAATATTCACGAGCTTCCTCTATTACCGCAGATATTGAGCTAGATACCACTAGCTGGGCTTCAAGTAGAGAGGAGCCGGGAAAAAAAAATAAAAAAAAAATAAAACGTAAAAGCTATGGAGCCGGCATCGGGCTTCAAATTTCAACAAGAACCCTTATACGTGAAAACAAGGAGATGTTGATGTAAGCAGAGGCAAGGCAGCAGGAAATGAAGATGGATACCGCTAGCAGTAAAGCGAAGACGGAGTCATGGGCCGTGGCCAAGAACATAGGGCTTGTTTATAGAGAAGGTGGTTAGTCTAGCGAGGCCGATGTTGCACCCTGACTCCAACTCGATCTTGGCATATCTCACGACATACTGCCTGGGAGCACGGTGCGATCATATATGGCACTATAATCTTCATGTCACATCGACAGGAGTGCGGGTTTTAGAAACTGGAGGTCAAGCAGGGGGGTGTCCGGGGTGGGGTTAGGGCTGCTCTTCCTGCCCCAGTGACGTTGTTTGCAGTTTCCCCGTGGGGCACAAAAACCGGTGTTCTTCGTCCGCTTGGCCGAATCAGGCTGTTTATCCGCTGGACGTCAATGCAGAGTCTGCAGGACACGGATATTTGCCGATATTTTGCCGTGTGCATGGGGAAATCGTAAGCGCTGCCCTTTGAGTCCCTGAGCCGAAGCCCTGATCTCCACACGCTGGCCTGACAGGGTTCCCCGCAGGGTGTGACCATGCTTGCAGGCTGGGGATGGGAAGTGGGAACATACCCCGTCTTATGACGATATTTGGTGCACTACCTGTACATTGCCCACAGTGTTGCTATGGGCACAACGGCCGCGAATCTGGCAACTCTAACCCTTACCCGACCTACGTCGGTGCGGTGGCCGGTCACCGCTACTATAAAGCGAGTCTGATCTGCATCACAGTTAGCGAATGACTCTTTGATTGACTCTCAGATTCTACAGAGGACATCTAACTCACGGCCCATCATGCGCCTTCTCACCTCCCCATTATGCGCCCTCGGCCTGCTGGCGACCGCCAATGCCTACCAACCCTACCCCGACCGCTCCTCCATGCCCCGGACAGTGGTCACCACCGACCTCGAACAAGACGACCTTGCCTCGCTTATCCGCTACCTGCTATACACCAACGAACTCGACACCCAAGGGATCATCTACACCTCCAGCCGCTTCCACTGGGCCGGCGATGGCAACGGGACCAAGTTCTTCTTAGAGGACCGAGAGTATGACACGCCGCAGTGGAACTGGCGGTGGACGGGCACGCGAACCGTACAGGATATTGTACTCAAAGCGTATGCAGAGGTCTGGCCGAACTTGAACGTCCACGATCCGTTCTATCCAACTCCAGATGAGTTGCTGTCCATGGTCAAGATTGGGAACATCGACTTTGAGGGCGAGATGGAGAAGGATACTGAGGGGTCGGACTTCATCCGTGACTTACTCCTCGATGATGATGACAGGACGCTGTACCTTCAAGCATGGGGTGGAACTAATGTTATCGCGCGCGCCCTCAAGTCCATCGAAGATGAATATTCGAGCTCCGGGGGCTGGAACGACACCAAGGCAGCCATCTCCCGCAAGGCCGTCATCCTGGCCAGTATGTTCCAGGACACCACCTACGCCGACTACATCGCGCCCAACTGGCCCGCACTCCGCGTCGAGGACTACAGCGCCGCGTACTCGCTCTGGGCGTACAACTGCGAACGGGGACAGGGGAATGTCCGTGGCGGCGAAGATAATGTCTACTTCAGGGGTAACTGGACCAAGGCCAATATCCAGAAAGGCCCCTATGGCAAGCTCTACCGCTCCTGGCTAGACAACCAGCGCATGCCTGGTGACCTTCTTGACGTATTCGGCAACCTCAGCTGGATTGAGAACACCAAACAGACCTGCCAGCCGCTCGAACCCTACGATTTCCTCTCCGAAGGCGATAACGTCGTCTTCAACCCGATCATCAACACCGGTCTGCAGGATCCCTCCAACCCTACTATCGGCAGCTGGGGTGGACGAGCGAAGCATAACAGCACGTCGCCTGACCTTTGGGTGATGGTTGATAGTGAGAAGAACTCCACCGGTGCTGAGGATGAAGAATACACCTATACTCGCTGGATCGCACCAATTCAGAACGACTTTGCAGCTAGAATGCAGTGGACGCTTGAGGCGAACTATACCCGCGCCAACCATGCACCGACGGTCCAAATTGTCAACGGCACCAGTGTGCAGGGCAAGGCAGGAGCGACGATCGACCTTGCTGCGAAAATTAGCGATCCTGACAATGATACTGTGAAGACGACGTGGTGGCAGTATCTGGAGGAAGGGACATACCCGCGCTCCGTGGATATTACTGGGCTGGATAACCATGGCGCGAGAGTGACTGTCCCTGACGATGCAGAGGAGGGAGACACCATTTCAATTATCTTGCAGGGCACAGATGATGGGGAGTTTCCCTTGACCCGGTATGATCGGCTGTTTGTTACTGTTGTATAGCCATGGTGCTGCACTGTTCTGGTCGAATATGTATGGAAAGATGAATACCATATGACTATTTCCAACTCCCTTAACCTTGGATGATTCATAATATTTCTCATTATCGTAATTGCAGTGGAATAGCATATCTCTATCGCCGACTAACCTCGGCTACAGTATTTCATAAGGACCCCACGGCCATCCCATCTCCACTGCACTAACTCCCAAATGGCAGGTCACATCGGCACCAGACGATCACCTCAATCGAGATCCTTGTCCGATGTCTTCCCCACAATCTGTTCTGTGACTCCGAGGAGCTCGGGCTCAAACTCAAGCTCAAGCTTCCAACGATATGCCCTCGACCAGGATGAACCCCAGTGCACAATCGGCGCTGCTTTCCCGGAAACACCAATAATCGATCGATCGGCAAAGGAATTGCACTATATGCAGCAAATCGTCCGTCAAAGACATGGGGAACCAAGCAGAGCCTAGCGGAGCTTAGCGGAGAGAACCGCCCTGTCCATCAGCATGGACACAGGTCAGCTACGCAGTGAGACAAGGGCCCGGTCGGGGTTTCATCATGCGACACAGAGCAGGAGCAGATCCGCCAGTATCTAGGTAGGATATAAGGTCCCCCGGCGTCGCCTAGAATGAGGGATCTTCCACACCTCTACATGTCTCTATTTTTTCAAGTCTGAAAGATGCCTCCATCAAAGTCCCTCTCCCCCCTCCTGGCCCTAGCAGGCGCCACCATGACCATAGCCCAACCAACCCACGTCCTGGATACGGACTTCCCCGATCCAGCCGTGCTCCGCACAGACAGCGGCTACTACGCCTTCGGCACCGGCAGCAACGGCGTAAACGTCCAAATCGCACATTCCCCCGATTTCGTATCCTGGTCACTGCTCGACGGAACGGATGGCCTGTCTGGTCCGTTCCCGGGTTGGGTTCAGGGTGACAGTCCGCTCGTTTGGGCGCCGGATGTCGTGCAACTTGTATGCCTTTCCCCCTACTTTCTTGATATGGACTCTTTGGAACAGTGTAAGTGCTGATATTCGTGGTGTAGGACGACGGCACATTCGTCATGTACTTCTCCGCCCTCTCGTCGTCCGACAATTCCAAGCACTGTCTTGGAACCGCGACATCGGTCACAATAACAGGGCCCTATACGCCTACCGAGACAAGTTTCGCATGTCCGCTAGATCTCGGCGGGGCCATCGATGCGTCTGGTTTCACGGACGCAGATGGCTCGCGCTACGTGGTATACAAGGTAGACGGGAATAGCCTTAACAATGACGGAACTATGCACTCGACACCAATTATGCTCCAGAAAGTCCAAAATGATGGAATCACGCCTGACGGAGAGGCTATTCAGATACTTGACCGGGACCCCAACGGTGCAGATGGGCCGCTCGTTGAGGCGCCGAGTCTGGTTCTTGTTGATGGGATCTACTATCTCATGTTTAGCTCAGGGATGTATAGCGATCCCTCGTATGATGCGAGTTATGCTACGGCGGCGAGTATTACGGGGCCGTATACGAAGGCCCAGGCGCCGGATGCACCGCTGCTTGTTAGTGGGGATGCGGGGAGCTCGGGGCCGCTGGGGGGACCCGGGGGTGCGGACTTTTTAGATGGACATAAGATGGTGTTTCATGCGTTTAATGATGGGAGGAGTATTGAGAGTGGACGGGGGATGTGGGTTGTTGATATGCAGGTTGGGGGTGGGAAGATTACACTGCTTTGAGCGTATATACCATATTTGGATGGAGAAGATGTTCTCGCCGTGTAGTATACTCTCGTTACTAAATAGACGGCGAGCATTGATGGTATAATGTCCGCCAGTATGCATGATAGGTTATAGTATTGCCATTATTGCTCTAATGTCTTCAGCATGATCCTCCTCGCTCTCTCCGCCTGCTCTTGTACATCCTCATTCCAAAGCCATGCCAGCCTCTCCTGTAATGTCGTCTTAAACTTCTCTTCATCATTACCTACCCCGGGTAGCCGTAGACAAAGAAGGTGTGCATTCTCTGCGCTACTTGTCACCACTCGTTGACTGCGCGGTCGGCGAACCTCGTCATAAGCTCTGAATGCTGCAGCAACATCTTCTGCTGTCACAACCCTAGGGTCTCCTAGTAGCTCGGCAAGGACATGGGCGTCTTCGATGGCTTGTCCAGCACCAGCCCCCTGATGGGGTGTGGAAGCATGGGCTGCGTCACCTAGGATAGCCACCTTCGATCGCGCATAAGTCGAGATATGCGGATGCTCGTACAAAGCCCACTGCGTTGGGTCTGGCATGTACTGCACGGCGTTAGCTTCAATATCATTGCGCCAGAAGACCCGAACGTACCTCGATCAAACTGCTGATCAGTTTTCCCATATGCCGAAAGTCATTCCGCATATCCTCCTTGCTCGCTGGCCGCACCCAGCTTTCTTGATCCCACTCCGCTTGCAGTGGATAAATACCCACGTTGACCTTCTTCGCTCGCTTGATAGGATATGTGACGCCGTATGCCCCGTCGCCGACATACATCGTCGCGACTCTCGCCCGGTGGTCACCAACGGCTTTGACCATCGTCTCCATATCCAGCACAGCTCGATACCCGTACATCCCGGCGTATTGCGGTTGGCTAGCTGCATACTCGTCCGGGTCTAAGACGAACTGCTTCACCTTGGAGTGGATGCCGTCGCAGCCGATGACTACGCTTGCTGTTGCCGACGTCCCATCTTCGAACTGCACGTACATTCCTTCCCCGGTTTCGGTTAAAGTACTGAGTCGCTTCCCAAAGTGCGCAACCCCCTCTGGTACCAGCTTCACCAGTGCATCGAGGAAATCCGCCCGGCGCACCGTCGTCTGCCCGCTGGGTTTGGCCTTGAGATCGAGCACCAGCTTTCCATCCAGTTCTTCGTCATCGGTGGATCTAACTACCTCAAACCAGGTATCCTTGTAGCGCTCATAACCTGGGGAGTCTGCATGGGTCGTGATGAGGTTATCATAAATTTCTCTGATCTTGGGATCAATGAGCGGCATGGCCCGGTGTGCAGCCGGGCCAATGGTGAGGCCTAACCCGACTTCCTTGAATTCGGCAGCAGCCTCGTAGATCTTGACAGGAATTTGGCGCCTAAGCAGTCCAACTGCAAGGGAGAGGCCTCCCATTCCCCCGCCGACGATCGCAACGGTGAATTCTTTCGCTGAGGTCATGGTTGCGGTAGATGTGGAATGGGCCGTGAGGCAACCCCGCGATGGACGTAGAGTGAAGGAACTTGCCAGAGATAAAACAGGTGCGTCAGTTGAAGGCGCTCCTATCTAATCTCTTGGAGCAATGTGTATCTAGGTGCAAAGGCCAAGAGATAAGGGGTTCGGCAGTTGCAGAGGCGATGGACCCCGAGGGGCAAATGTGGGGGGCCGTTGACGATCAGCAACAGGCCGGCATCGGAGCATTCCAATGATGCAGTGCGGGGATAACCTGCATGAGATGATCGTATCGCCTGTCAGGATCATGTGCCAAAGTCCCTGTGTAGAGTAAAATGCTGAGAAGGCTCCCTGACCAAGAGTGAACGTACCAGCACGGAGTATACATCGATCGCATATCTAGTATGGAGTTGATGCGACCATCCCTCAATAGCACTATCGGCAGATAAGTCCCAGACCTTGTAAATTGATACCTGATTTTGTCTGGATCAACTTGAACCCAGCTCAAATCAGTTGTCGTAGTCCTGGCACTTGAATAATGGTACCACTGCTGTATTGCCACTAAAGTTCCTCGAGCCAAGGCGACAAGGTACCTCAAATGAAGCCTGACCGGGATGACAGAGAGCAATCTGATCAGAGCAAATCAGATCCAACCGCTTATTACCTTAGGCACCAAGGTGACGTCTTCGAGGCGCCAGGCCTCTATGCCCGGAGGATGAGCCCTAACCCCAGACGATACCTGTGGCACTTTATGCAGTGGGCAACTTCATCAGGCGGTTGACTTCTAGATAAGCGCGTTCTCATTGATCCCCAGACAGAGTCGATCTATGTGTTTGTTGAATAGCCTTCCCAAGTGCCATGATTGCTAGGCGAATATGATCCCGAGACACCTTCATGGTTCGAGTCAAGGGCCCATGATTCAACTGGAGGCAGAAAGAGGCAAGAGGATGAAGCCATCGCAAGCGCATATTGCTAGGGAAATGGCAGGGGGAGGGCGCCATGCTGGTTGAAGTGCTGCATGGATAGGGGGTTCCTTCCTGTTTCGACGGACTTGTCCTGCGCCCGTCCACGACTTTCTTCGCCTCTCCTTCTCTTCCGCTCCTCCAGTTCCCTCATTCAGTCCCTACACCGTCCCATCGTTATCCTTCGCTTATTCCTGCGCTACCTACTCCAAAGCACCTGACTATTCACTGTTGACTATTCTTCCGGTCATCTTTATACCACTCAATCGTTATGGCGACCGACGCTCCCTACCCTGCTAGCCCCGAGCGCAAATGGGCCTACTCCTTCTTTGACTTCTTGACGCCTCTCGACACTTGTACAACCTTCAAATCCCCATTATGGTGCTCACGATCGTCTCGCTAACCCTACTTCGATAGGTCTAATGGGCTGGTGCTGCCCGTGCATCCTCTTCGGCCGAACGCAAGCGCGACTCGACGATCCAAGTCTAACGAACTACAGCCCCGTCAATGACCGCGTGAGTTCTCCCGCACTTCCTACTCCACTTTCGAGAAACCATACTGATATTGATATTGAGATAGTGCCTCATCTGGCTCGGCATGAACTGCTTCGGCGCGGGCTTCCTCATCCAAGCGAAAAAGCGCAACGACCTCCGCCAGCGATACGGCATCACCGAGACGCACCTCGAGTCGGCGCTGGGAATGGAACCGGGTGATATGAAGAACAAACATGGTGTTGAGGGAGCGATGGTCGAGGACTGTCTTGGTGCGCTCTGTTGTCCGGTCTGCGGACTCATTCAGGCCGAGAAAGAAGTCGTCAAGGTGCAGCGCGAAGGTGGGCAACCATCGGAAGGGACCCCGTATCAGAGGCCACCGGGGATGCACTATCCGTAGTGCTACAGTTGGTCGCTGTATTGTTAGCAGACATATCGCTAGATGGACAAGTCTTAGTCAAGTCCCTGATCGCTCATCGTTGTTGTATTAGTGCTCACCCTGAACGCATCTAAGTCTCTCGCATTCCTCTCCTTCTTGTAGTCATACATCATACACTACTTGCAAGACGGGCCGCAGCTCATGTGCTTTATGCGCCTGCGTACTTCAACAGGGAGTATAGAGCTTAGGGAGTAGACGGAACGATGGACGTCGAGGGTATAAAAGCTGGAGCGATAGATAAACTTCAAAACTCGAGATGGATTAGAAAAGACAAACCATCGGTTGCTCTATATACCACACTAATATGCACAAGAAAAGAATCATCCCTAAGCAATCTATGCTGACATCCGAAGTCTATTTCGTAGAGCCGCATCCAATGCTTAGACAATGGTAACGGTCTTGTTCAGAACCTCAAGGAACGGCCAGTTTGACGCCTAGCAACATCAGGTCAGCCCTTCACCCTTCAAGGAATCCCAACAGAAAAAAAGATAGAGAGAAAACTCACTCCAACAAGCGCGACATGCGCAATACCCACGACCGCCTTCCCCTTCGCCGTGCTCTCCGGAATAGAAACAGTGAAGTTCTCGTAGGGCGGGAGATAGTACTCGTGGTAAGCAGGCTTGAATTCGCCGTGGTACAGGACCGAGCCGAGGGTTTCATCGGACTCGATGCACTCCGTGTTGGGGCAGGACTGCAGGCCGATTGCAACGGCGAGCTCGGTGGAGCCGGTGAGGGAGTTCTGCACCTATTAAGAAGGGTTTCGAAGGGGGTAGGTAACAGGGGAGAGACGTACAGGGCGGGTGACTTGGACAATCACGTCGCTGCCGGCCTTGAGCTCGTCGCCGTTGGGGAGGTTGAGGCCGGCGTTTTGGGCCAGGGCTGTGGCGGCGAGGGAGGCGAGGAGGGTGAAGGTCTTCATTTTGATGAGTTGTATGAAAAGTGTTGCAGGGGAAGGAGATGGTTGTGGGATTTTGCTGATGTTGATGATGTTGTTCTTGTTGAATAATGCGAACATAGGAAGACTGAACCCTTTTATACCCTCCCTCCAGGCTGAAGTCATCCAGACCAGCCATGTGAGACAATGATCTCAGCGCTGGTTATGCGCATGGCCTGATTCGCCACTGGGCTGTGCCACCCCACAGCCCCTGGGGTTCCGAAGCCCCCAATGCCCAAACAAGGGGCAAGGGAAGGTGCCGATCATCCGGCATCCCGTGATCCATTCGCCGGGGGTGATGCACGGGGTGAGACATGTCTACGTTGATGTTACCAGTCAGCTTAATAGATGTTTAGGCCTCCAATGCATTGCATCGCCATCGCCATGGCTACGATGTAAAGCTTATGCACCCGGGCTTCCGAGCTGAAGACTCGGTAAAAATAGAACCGGGGTATGACCCACTCGGCCATGCCCTCTCCTTAATATCCGGAGAGGATGGTTGCTTATTCGGTCTTAGCTCAGGGCGCCTGGGTCTCAGCTGTCAGCTTGGTTTCTGCAGAGGACGCCTGATACAACGGTGCCATCAGAGAAAGTCCTTGCAAATCGTCCCATCAGCCCCTGGGTTTGGCCACGGCTGGGCTGGAAGACGAGTGACCGTGTACTCAACTCCGGCGTACCTGCTTGCCTTCAAAATCACTCCATTTCTAGACCCAACTAATGCGTGGCCCCCCGCTCAACAAGCAGCTCAACAACAGCAGGCTTCTCCCCGGCCCATTCCTCAACGATCTCCTCGATATCTCTCATCCCCCCTCCAAAGAAGCGCAACATCCACTGCAGATCTTCCGGCGCGAAGTCGCCCTTTGCAGCCTGTAGCGCAGTGGCATAATACGCCCCTTCGTATCTCGCATTCACATCTGCTCCGTGTTCGATCAGATACTCCACACATTCTGTCTGCCCGAACACCGCCGCGGCAATCAGCGGGCTACCATATCGTCTCCCCGGGTACTTCGGATTGACGTCGACGCCCACCTCGCGGATGTACTCAACCGTCCCCTCGCCCCAGGTAAACGCGGCGACCATGGCCAGCGGATTGGGGAAGTCGTTGTTTGGAAGGGGCATGTTCACGTCCACGCCCTTTTCGACGAGTAGTTGGATCTTCTCAAACTGGCGCGCCCATACAGTTGCTGCGAAGGGGCTGCCAAAGAGGCCGTGCTTGAGGGGCATGTTGATGTCCGCGCCCGCCTGGACGAGACAGGGGAATATATCCATGTCGCCGTAGTCACGGCCCGCACCACCGGCTGCGAGAGCGCAACCAAAGTCCCCGTGTTCTAGTGGCATGTTGATGTCAGCTCCGGCGTCGAGCAGTGCCTCAATGATCTCGACGTCGATGGATTCGTACGCTGCGGTTGCGAGCACACTGCCGAATCGGCCGCGCGTGAGAGGGACATTGGGGTCTGCACCTGCTGCCAGCAAACAGCGAACAACTTCCGGTCCACCCTCCCCGCAGCCCACTGCAAGTGCGGTTTCGAAGTTGCCAGTCATCAGTGGCAGGTTCGGGTCCGCGCCGGATTCTAGGAGGAAGCTGAGGGCTTCCAGATAGGATGAGTTTGAAGCCGCCGCAGCCAGTGGGCTACCGAAAGTTCCAGAGATAGACTGCGCGTTCACGTTAGCTCCGGCGTGGACTAAGAACCTAGGGATGCGGATATCCCTGCACACAGCCGCCGATCGGAGGGCATCGCAGTGGTTCACATCGGCCTTTGCTACCTGGACCAGATACTTGACGCTCTCAAACTCCTCTTTCCGGATCTTGATGTTCAATACCGTCTCTCCGTGCATGCTGTCGACGCGCTGATTTACATCGGCGCCTCCGGCTAACAGAGTCTTGACCATAGCAGTGCCTGGCGCGGCCGCCGCCGCTCCAAGAGCGAAGCGATGGGCAGAACGCGGCATTCGGACGTTAATGTCAGCTCCCTTCTGGATCAGATATCGTGTGGTTTCCACGTTTCCACTTTCAATTGCCGCCTCCAGGGCGTTGTCAAATTGGCCTTGTCTGTCGGAGAGGATGATATTCACCTCCGCCCCAGCTTCGACAAGAAACGTCACAAGCGCAGTATGCCCCCGAGATGCGGCTGCAACGAGGGCGGTGCCATGGTCCCGACCGTCGCACTGCGCGTTGACGTCGACTTGCCTGCCTAATAGCCATTTGCAGATCTGCAAAGATTCTCCCCTGGCGGCAATGGCAAGGAGGTGATGGCCGTTGTTATTGACACGCGAGGCATCAAAGTCTGCCGTCTCCCACCAGTCTGACAAGATGTCGTCGAATGCAAATCGAGACATGGCAAGGACCGCAGCGCTTTCAGGGGCAAGCTCCTCCAGAACTTCACTCAGATCATCGCTATTGAAATGTCGGTCCCAGCAGTATTCAAAGCCATTTCTATAGAAGAGGTGATCGAAATCCTCCGCGGTTTGCTGGTACCATCTCCGATACTGCACACTACTGACCTCCGGCGAGCCATGAAACATCTTGAGCAGTGTGATCAACTCTACCATTCCCGCGCCATTAGCTCGCTGAACGTGCAGAGGCCAGCAATGCCTCATATAGATATGGAAAGGATGCATTTTCGCGAACCCGTCGTCTGTCTCCCGGGGTGATCTCTCATTCTCGTCGGAATTCTCTAGATCTTCAGTTTCAGTCTCTTCTTCCAGGCTGTTATTTTCATACGCGCGGATGAAGTATGAGAGCGAGACCATCCCAGCGTCCAAATGCCCTTTAAAAATAGAAACATGTCCCGCCGACTCCAAGTATTCCTGAACCGACAAATGCGGGAAGCGCCAGACCTGTAACTGGTTATCAACAATGAGGAAACCGTTGCAAAGCGAAAGCAGGCCACTTTCATCGAGCATCTCATCCACCGGGGCCATGTCGCCATTTGGATTCATCCGGATAGCAGAAAGCATCTCCGTTGTAGTCAAGGGTTTGAAAGCTACCGTTGCCCAGTGGAGGGCGCGTATAGCAAGCACCTTGTCATTCTCCTCCAAGCTGTTAATCTGATCCCAAACCTCATCGTACGCCTCGGCGAGCGAAGCAGGGAGTTTGTCGAGGCGATCGCGGACGCTGGCGGCGGACTGACATTTCGTGAGCTGCTGTACCTGTAGGACGGCCCACTGAAACATTCCCTGGGCGCGCTCCAGTAGCTTGGTCATTATCTCGTCCTTCATACGCTTGAGAACCGCGACTCTCCTTGCCTGTCTGCCTAGCGCTACGTCCAAGTACTTTCTGATGTCATCCTGGTTGTCATCCGCCCGGATACCAACGTTGGGGCTGCTCTCCAACTCGATCGCAATGCTAGGATCTGGTCGACTCGAGACAAAGACCTTGACGGGCTTCTCGGAATCTCTGATGAAAGAGTTCAGCACTTCTATCAGCTCGTCGCGGCTGTCGGCGTCACACTCGTCCAAGGCATCAATGACAAGCGTAGACTTTGCGTAGATATTCAATGAGGTCTGAATCTGCTCCTTGCACTGCTGTAGCCGGAAATTCGTTCCCTGCTCTCGCGCGTCTTTGACGGCGTCACGAAGCTTTTTCTGGACAGACTCGGGATTGTTGGCGCTGGTCGAAAGTTGACGAACAAGACTCTGCAGGATGGACTGTGGTTGTGACCGGGACTCGTCGTTTCTGCGACAGTAGAAGAAGGCAAAGCCCTCGTTCTTGCCGACGATCTGGCCGCGAATCCGATCGACGACGGCGGATGTCAGATATGTCTTACCAGTACCGGGTGAGCCTTGCAGCCAGAAGAGAAGCGACGAGTTTGTCTTCTCCCAGTTTCGGAAGTCCTCGTGATTCAACAGCCAGTCCCCTGTTCCAGGAGTCCTGTCCTCGCTAACCCCATCGTGGTGCTTGCCAAACGGCACTGAAGAGATCCACTCAAGCATTTCGATACGGTCGCTTTCGTCCATGTGTGCAAGCAGATGGGCGACGCCTTCGTCAATGCGAAATATGGGGTCGTTGAACGTCTTGAGCATGTCAATCATGGTATTGTCGGCGTCGGAGCTGCGCTGCGTCTCGCATGCCTGAACGTCGAGCAGAAGCTCCTCTTCGTCTTCCTTGAGCCCAGACAGCTGACCTTGGAATTTGCCCGGGTTAACTATCGCTTCGATCATGCGTCTCGCGGTGTTGGCATCGAGCAGCTTCCCCGAGTCAGCCAGAAGTTCAAGCGAGGTAGTGTAAATCTTGAGCAGGGCGCCCTCAAGTTGTTTTTGGATCGACTGCATAGGCACCCCGGGTTCAGCCGGTAGATAAACCTGCTCATACACCTGGCCACGACTGGTGATGCGGACGATGCGCTCGGTTGTGGCGAGGAGGGCGCACATCTGCTCGCTCTCGTTGACGGGGATCTATGCGCTTCGTTAACACCTCTCCTCTCTGTCGACGCAATGGTTGTAGGTTACTCACCTTCATCAACGACTTGACCATATCCCAGGGCAGACTGGCCTGCGGCGGCGCAAACTGAATCGCAATGTCACCGGCCTTTTCCAGCCACCCGACAATACTCGTAGTGTAGTCACGGAGGACAACGTCATTGTCTCCAACTTTGACCTTCCAGAATCTGCGCTCGCATTCTTCTTGTTTCTCGTTGACCGCAGTAATCAAATCGCCGATACTGGACGCGGCATTGGCTGACTTGGGTCTGTCGAAGCCCAGGTCTTGCAGTATCTTCTGCTTGTCTGCGGGCAAGGCATTAAAGGCTTCTTTCCAACGATCAACGATCGCAGTATCGCTTTTTACTGGTTCGGGCTCGGGCTCTGGAGCTTGTTGTTGATGAGTTCCGGACGATGTCTTCTCGACGGATGACGGCACCTTGGCCACGGGCGCAGGCTGCGAGACATTGTTCTGCGACGTACGAATTGCCTGGAGCAGGAATCAGTCAGAGAGAGAACCGCGAGAAAATGGATGGTTTGTTTACGGCATTGCCCCCGTTCGCACCTTCCTCCTCGTCTGCACTCTTGCTCTTGTTCTTAAAACACCCGAAACACGACATGGAGATTGTAGGCTCTTCACGATGAAGAAAGATCTCGTCGACTCTTGGCACAACGAAAAGAGAGAGGAAGAATTCCCCTCAGCTTTCAGAAACAACACCCAGCTGAGCTGAGCTCGTCCCGCCCCCGGCCGTCATCGTGCATTTCCTCCACCCGATGCGGCAGGAATCGACATCGCCTAGAGATCTGCGCAGATGCTGGGCCAGTCGCTGTTCGTGATCGTCTTTCACCAGATGAACACGTTCTCCACGGGGGATTGGCGAATGACGTCGAGGGAGCCAATGCTATGGGCTGGAGTTTCATTGGTGCTGGAGCTGTGGGGGTTGGTTGTGCTGTGCAGCATGTTCGGAGCCCGAAGCTGCGATACGAGCCGGTGTACTCCGGAGTAAATGTGGCTGCAGAGCAGTAATAATCTATTGAGGTCGGATTTTGAATTGGCCGGATTGGCTATTGACACGATACATAAATGGTGCATGCTCATTGGGTTCTAATCTATCAACCGCGCTTTCCTGGTCATTGTATTGATCATCCAGGGGACTCTGCACATTTACCATTTACAAATGCTTACTTATGCTTCTGACGAAGCTCCCACTCATACGCAGCAAGCAAGAACGGACCAACACCCCGAGTATCATTCGGGACGATAGGGATGCTGGTGTAGTACTAGTAGAGATGGTCAGCATATATCACCTCAACCAATCACCCCGGGAGAAAGACTCACCTCAAAAGTCGCATTACTATTCAACGAACCAACCTGCACCGTGCCCTCCCAAGTAAGCGTTCCATTGCGGTGGTGTGTGACAAAATCGTCGATCAAGTGCCTGTACGCCTTCGCCGCGGGTCTCGAAAACTTCCGCTCATCGAGGTAGCCCCGGCGCAGACCAGCAAGCCAGCCATACGTGAACATGGCAGCGGCAGAGGACTCGAAATAGTTGCCCTCTGCGCCGATGTACTCCTTGCTAAGAATTAAATACCACCCGTCCGTTTCGGGGTCCTGCGCCTTTTTGAGCGCACCGGCGAGACGCTTGTAGTAGCCCAGCAGCCGCTTGTACCCGGGCAGATGCTTCGGGTAGATGTCGAGGACCTCGATCAGGGAGACGAAGTACCAGCCCACCGCGCGGTTCCAGACAAGAGGCGACGCCCCGTTTACCGGATTCGCCCAGATCGCCGTCTTGCTCTCGTCGAAGCCGTGAACAAGCAGGCCGGTGCCGCCGGGGTCCCGCGTCACGGCCTCAATCTTGTCCCACTGCAGGACGATATCGTCCCATGCCGTCTGATTCTTCGCGTCAAAGAGCTTCGTCCACTTCGCGTAAAAGACATCCGCCATAAAGATCCCGTCCAGCCACATCTGATGCGGGTAGACCGGCTGGCGATGCCAGAACCCGCCGGTCTCGGTGCGCGGGTGCCGGTCGAGCATGGCGCGGATTCGGTCCGCTGCCAGGCGGTACTTCTCCTCGCCCGTGCGCTCGTACCAGTACAGGAAGTTGTTGCCAATGCGGTAGTCGTCGAGGGAGTAGTATGTCTCGTTGAAGTCGACGATGCTCCCGTCTTCGTTGACAATGTCGTCAATCTGCGAGTGGTACCATGCAAGCAGGGTTTCATTGCCGTATAGCTCGTACGCGGCTTCGTAGCCTTCGTAGATTGTGGCCCGTCCGTACCAATAGGCGCCTTCGTCTTCGCGGTTGTTGAGGATCCACGAGTCGGCCATCCAGCTGAGGTAGGACTTTGCGGCCACTGCGGGAGCGGCAAGCAGGGCGAGGGTCGCGAGCTTCATGATGGCCGGCGATTTTGGAGAAAGTGTGAGGAGCGGATCTCGTATTTGCGCAGCCATTGCAAAGAATTTATACCAACAGATCTCTGCGCCACAACATCATGCAAGAAAGCTCTCCTTTGGTCCCTGGTGCAGAATTGTCCGGAGACCCCAAGCCCAAGACGGCCATATTCAAACACACGAATGGGCTCAACAGGGTCTCTGCAGGAGAGCTTGGCCGATCAAGACAAGAGTCTTGTCCCGCGGAGGACTTGACATTGCAAGGTCCGGAACGGCATACAGCGCTCTTGTGGCCGGGCAAATTTGGCGCCGGATGCGATGCATCTTGGGAATGATTTCTCCGGCGCGGGGGTCACATCTTGGCGGGCACCTCGGTGGTGAAGGGCCAAGGACAGATTCCGACCGCAGAGAAAATTGGCCTGTTAGATGATATCGCCAGCCGACATGGCAGCAGCCGCTGAGTAGGACTGCAGTTGGCACATGGGAGGGGTACGTTCTTGAGCCATTACTGTAGAGGATCTCTGTCAACAACTGCGCACCCTCGTGCCCCTCTTCCCAGGAAACAATTGCACGGGGCATGCGAAAGCAGTGGTTCTAGTCAATAATGCAGAGCATAGCCCTTCCGACATAGGTAGCGCTATTTGCGCTAGTACTAGGAGCAAGAAGGTGATTGAAGCTGACGCCGTGGCTCCGCTGAACGAATGATGGAAGGCCCATCAGGGAAGATGAAAAGACATTGAAAGAAGAGGGAATGAACCAAGAATGACAGACTGGCATAAAAAAGGAAGGCGAAGGAAAAAGCAAACGCCAATATGAGGTTTGTCATAGGCCTACGAGGCCCGGTCGAGAGGAGAAACCGAGCCAGGATCGAGGCCCGAGTGCCAGACGGGCCTTGATTGCGAGGGCAAGCTCCCTAGTCCCGATCGCGTGGGCAAATGATCAAGTCTATCGATATTGTCGGTCACGGTCATTGGCCAGTAACGATGGTTGATTGAGATAGATTGACGGCAGATAGCGAATCCCACCCTTTCAATTTAGTCAAAGATGTATCGAGACATGCAAGCCTCAGCGCCTAAATGTCGCAAACAAAGTAATTATGGCAGATGACGGTAGGTATCGGCCTGGTGACTTGCATCTCAGTCAAAATCACAACGGGGGGATCCCGTCTCAGTCACCAAGGGCTGCTATCATTTAACCTCGCGGGTACCCAGGCGCTCCCGCATCTGCTCCTCCGTATTGCATGCAGGTCAGGTTACTCAATCGACCATGTTTCAGATCTTCGTTCTGTATATCGCTGGAGCTGCGGCTGTGTGGGCGGTGCGAAAGCGGCTTGCTTCCAGGCCAGGGGCCCCTCTCCCACCAGGACCACCAGGAATCCCGCTTCTCGGAAACATAAACGAGATCGCTCCGAAAGACGATACCCCCCGGTGGAAATTCTGGAGGGACAGTCTGTCTCAGTATGGTGAGTGCAAAGCATGATCGTCGTGTCCAGGGATAAGGGCTAGACTGCTCAACTGGGTTTGGCATCTACAGGCCCGATCAGCTCGCTCAACGTCTTCGGCCAGACGATCATCATTCTTAACGATGTCGAGGCAGCGGTGGACATCTTGGATCGAAAATCATCTGTTACGCTATTTGACACGGATCTGACCATGTCGAAAATGTGAGACCTTGGCCATGACAAGGCGCTGGATGAAAGCCGCTGACCACTGGAACTGGGGTGCGGCAGGTGCGGATGGGGAGATTCACGGCCACATCCCGGCGACGTAGGCCTCTGGAAGGGAATACGTTCGAATATGAAGCGCGAGATGGGAACGAGACAGGCGGTATCGCGATTGCATCCGCTAATAGATCGCACCACCCGGGACCTCTTAGGTCGGTTTCTCGAGGCCCCCGAGAACGTCCGTGACCATATTGAGAGGTAAGTGTGCCACGCTGCGTACCTAACAACTCAGCTCGAGCCGCACCTTGCAGTGCTTGCCCTCAAACCTAACGGCCTCGTAGGGACGCGGCCGAGTTCTTCCTCAATCTCGGTTACGGATATGACATAGCGCCTCCGGATCATGTAAATGCCAAGGAAGACCGTTTCTACGAGCTCGCGCAAAGGACAAACTCGCTCTTCTGGTATATCTTCGGGCGACAGGATTGGATAGTCAACCAAATTCCTTTGTGTGCGTGGTGGTGACTCCTCGGCGGGTAGACTGTATACAAGCTAACGCATGGGGACAGTGCAATATCTGCCGGCCTGGTTTCCAGGCGCCGAGTCCGCAAGAATAGCGGCAGAGATCAGAGGCTCTGTCAAGGAGTTCAAAGCGCTCGGACTCAAATTCGTACAATCGAAGATGGCCCGAGACCAAACCAACTCGCAACCGTCAATGCTGGCTCGGCTGCTCCAGGACGGGGTTCCAGAGCCAGGTTCGGAGCGAGAAGCAGCGACGATGTGGTCTCCGGTGGAGGTTTATCTCGGTGGTACTGAAGCAGTTAGTCGGGTTGAGAGCGCGACTCTGCGAAATCACTAACAGCTCGTTCAGGCAGTCGCCACATTCACCGACATCCTCATAGCGATGGCCTTGCACCCGGACGTGCAGAGAAAGGCTCAGGATGAGCTTGACCGCGTCGTCGGGCCCGATACTCTTCCGGGCTTCCACCACCGCACCAGCCTTCCCTATATCGATGCCGTCTTGAAAGAGACCCTAAGGTGGCACCCTCCGGCACTCACGCCGCCGCCGCACGTGGCAAATACTGACCTAATCTGGAACGGATATCTGCTGCCCAGGGGCTCTTACTTTATTGCGAATATCGGGTGCGTTGCGTTCCAGTCACTACTTCCAGCTGCATATGTACTAATGCTGTCCACAGTGCATTCACCCAGAACTCCGCTTTGTACAGAGATCCCACGACGTTTAATCCAGATCGCTTCCTCACAGGAGGACCAGATAACCTAAGCGGTACTCGAGAACCCGACATTCAAAAATTCGTCTTCGGGTTCGGACGTCGCGTATGCCCTGGCCGATTTCTGGCCGATGATATGCTGTTTCTTTTCACTGTGCAGGTTCTTGCGTGCTTCAGCATCGCGCCCAAGGTCGAAGGTGCATCGGAGCCCAAATGGCTGCAAGGAGTCATCTCCCAGCCGGGACCGTTCGAGCTCAAAATTCAGCCGCGGAGCCGTCAGCATGAGGTTCTAATCCGCACGGCTGGAAAAGAGACCTAAATATCTGAGCACCATGCAGGAAACATGTTTTTTTAAAGTTGGCGGGGCAGGGAACTCACGACAATGTGTGGGTGAGCTGGGTGCGTCTTGGTTACTCGGGAGCGCTCGGGGCCAGCGATGTCATGGACCAAGTTTACGTACTAGCCGTCCAGTCTTCAGTTGGTAGCAAATAAGAAGCTTTACCTCCTAGTTCTTAGTCCAGGCATATGATAAATTGAACACCCTTCAGAACTGCGCCTTGCCCTTTTCCTCTAATTCACGACGAGAAGACCGTGAGATAAAGGGAGTGGCGAGGGCAACCCGAGAAACAAAAAGGGTGAATTTTGGCGCAAGTGATCGCTCCGACTTCAAGCGTCAGCATATGTTTTTTTTTCGCGCGCATGATGTACGCACCACATAATTATTCCAAGGTTTCTGTGTCGCCTCTGGGTTGGGTTCGGATGGTTGCGAAAAGCAAGCATGGCAGTCGGAGGCGCTCTATTGCTGACAGCCAGGTAACCCGGGGGCTTCGGAATGCGCATTGATGTCTGCAGGAAGCCTTCCTCGCCAATTACGATGCGGCATTCGTCCGGATCATAGGGAAGCGCCGTTCATCTTAGCCTTCATGTCGCCAGCCACTGGTCCGGGAAGCACGGAGGATAGATCAGCATATCCATGTATTGTTCGACCAGGCAATGTGTCCATTAGAATGCGGTCGCATATAAACCCCTCTTTCTGACCGACGCAATGAAGAACATCGTCTTTCCGTCTTCGTCGTTCAACATGGGTGTCGTGTCTAGCCGGGTTTCCTCACCAAAACTCCCTCTTCCGCCCTCCAAAGATGTCGGGGGCAAAGTCCTTCTTATCACGAATGCTGACACTGGGCTGGGCCGCGAAGCTGCCCGACATGCCTTGAACCTCGGTGCAACGGTCATTCTAGGCGTCCGCTCTGCGATTCAGGGCGAAAAGACCAAAATCGAAATCTCGCAAGGGTGCGTCGGCGGGTCCGTCTACGTATGGCCCGTCGACTTTGAGTCCTTCGCCAGCGTCCAGGCCTTCGCGGCCCGAGTGAAGAAGTACGTCGACGACGGAGGCCGAATCGATTTTTCGATCATCAACTCTGGCGTCGCGTCTCCGGACTGGGTTACGGCGACCGACCGTTGGGAGAGAGCACTCCAGGCCAACGTCCTCTCTACAGCCTTACTTAGCCTGGAGCTTCTACCTTTACTTGTTCACTCGAAAGAAGAACAACCCTGGTCGAAGCCGTCCCTAACTATCGTGGCGAGCGACATCCATAAAACGGCGCACTTTCGCGAACGCAAATCCGACAACATCCTCTCGGCCCTCAACAATCAAGAGCAATGGAAGACATCGCAAAGCCACGGTGGTGCTACCGAGCGATTTGCCGTCACAAAATTGCTTGACATCTACCTCGCAAAGGAGATCGCTCAGATCGTGCCCCGGAAGGAGAACGGCGATCCGCTTGTCGTCGTCAACTCTGTCGCACCCGGGTACACTGAGCCCTGGATCACTGATGTTGTAAAGAGTGCCGGGACCAGAACTGTCGACGAGGCGGCCAAAACTCTCTTGCATGCGGCCACGCAGGGAGTCGAGAGCCACGGCGCTTGGCTCGAGAACATGGCTATTGGAGAGTGAGTGAACGTTTTCCTTCCCGGAACTCGACCTGTATTAACAAAATGTAATAGGTCTGGAGGTATTGTGAGCGATCCCGACCAGGTTACCGTGAGGGAGAAAGTGTGGGCAGAGATTGTGGCTGTTCTGAAGGGCATTGAACCGGAGCTTCGCACGAAGTACTGAGCCGATAACCAAACGTCAATTGGATGAATAGCTAGCTATCCAGTATTTTGCTCCAATGACTTGTTATTCGAGATCGTCATTCAAATCCAAGAACTTTGTCCCAACCCATCCAGAATACCGCGTCGATTCGTAATAGCGCGAACCGAACAATATCCAGGCCTCTTGAGTGTAACCGTAGAGTCTCTCTAGCTCGATCGAGCAGCTTTCGACTAGCTACGTATTCCGGGTCACCCAGGGCTTCTTGAGGAGGCTGGTCACGATTGTAGGCAGTAACGGCAAGAATGAACGCCAGATGGGTGATGAGGGCAAAACATGTCTTATACCCTGCAAAACCTTTAGCTGAACTGTAGAGAAGAAGGGAAGGACTAGCATACATGGAGCCCAAAAGGCCTGGTAGTCCACAGCCTCCAGAGATGAAATGCGACTTAGGGTTGCCTCTATTTCAAGTTTGGCAGCTTGCCGTATGTGAGTTTTGGCGGCTTCGAATTCGGCGCTTTCTCCGTGCTGAAACTCAACTTCCGTCCGATTGAATGGGCGAAGGAGGGTTCGTAGTATGAGAAGTTTGATTGCGTGATAAGCCATATATAACGGTGCGAGACCTTGATCCCTCGCTAATGCACCCTGAAGACTCCACTGGGCCAGTTCAGTGAGTAGCGGGCGGGCAGTGTCAAACGTAATGCGGAAGTCGCGAGAAAGAGCAGCAGTGGCTCGAATGGAGTACAAGCGGCTCAACGTCATATCAAGGACGGTCGTCAGCCTCGAAAACTCGAAAGCGAAAATGGACGTCTGTTCTTTTTCTAAAGCCATATCTTGGCTGGATATCTCGGTGACTAGCCAATCATCCCGGGAGATATGACTTGGCCGTCCGAGGCTGAATGCAAACCATTTGTCAAACGAATATACAATCCAGGAAAGTTTCCGTCGAAGCATAATCTCGGGCTCAGGAAGATTCCAGCACCGTGAGTCGAGGTGGAGACCAAGGGTTTGAGCCATGGACACGGTCGTTCCCAGAAGTGACCACTTAGAGGGACTATCCAGGACGAGAGAATCCGTAGGCAGTTGAAGTAGGAGAACCAGGGCCGTCTGGATTGATGATATTGTGGGTTGCGCTTGAGCCCGGTAGAGTCCCCGCTGCGCCATATCCAGTAGCGTCTGAGCCGACGGGGGCGTATATACAAGTTCAATCGAGAGATGATCATCAAACGTGGCAAAAGGCTGGGCGATGGCGTATATCGCAGCTAGCAAATGGACTGGGCTAGAGGTTGGATCTGGGCGACTGTTCTCAGACAGTATAGGGAACTGAGGCTGGATGAAACGAAAGAACCTGAAAGGGAGAGTTGGTGAAAGGTGCCATATGCCAGGAAGTCGGGGCCCTACAAGTTGATCAATCGCTCACCAATCTGCGAAGGAACGATGGCGCCCAGTTCTGACAATGTTGAGTCATCTTGGGCGGAATCTTTCTTCGACAGTAGGAACTGCACTGGCACCTCGGACTGCTGAACCTGGCGGACGGTCAGTTTGGAGAAGACAAACTCGGAATTGTCATTGAATTGGTAGTGTTGAAGGACGTAGGGGTCCATGTCTCCAGTAAAACCGCAAAGTTGAGCTGTTGTGTTGGCGACGTTGTTTAGAGGATGGGCGGGAAGCGCTGGTGCTTGGTGAAAGGGCGACTGCGAAGGCTCGTACACGCCGAGGACCAGTTCGTTCAACATGCTATCGCCGACCGGACCAATATCGGTGTCTGCCAACAAACTCTGGCCATTTAGCGCCATGGTCTGGTTTGGCATACAGTATTGCGGTGGATCTGCGTTAGTGGATGGAGTCGCAGTAGTCAATGGCGACCTTCTCCGCTGGGGACGCGACGTGAATTCGCAGGCTTGGCCATGAGCGCGGCAAAGTCGACATGGAGGGACTGAGTCGATCTGGCAAGCCGACTTACGCGCACGGCAACCATCGCAAGCGCGCTGGGCCTTGCTCATATACCGTCTTCTCTCCATGTGTTGTGTTGTTGCAAATGTTTGCAGAAGAAAGTTCGGAATCGCTTCGGCCAGTTGGAGTAGCGATGGTGCACGTGACCAGCTTCTATATCTATATGGACGGTCTATTACTGCTTACAGCTTGCTCACTGGCAGTTGTCCAAGTACTTCCTGGACCAGATCAACTGCATCCTGTGCCATTCCCATGCCTGCTTGGTATCCAGTCCCTCCAGCGCCATAGTTATGCACCACCGTTCGCCCTGTGCCAATGTCCTCCCTTTCCACCCGAGCGCCAGTCTCTCTGGAAGGACGGAATCCGACAGCCGCTTTCATAATCTTGGTGTCGTTTTGTTTCAGAACCGGTAACAGCTCGCCTGTTCTCTATAAGATTGACCGAGTCTCTTCCTCCCGGACTCGGCTATCCGAATCGCCCTTTTGCAGATATCCACCAAGAATCACCGTCGAGTCTGACGATGGACGAGGAATGATGTACGTCTCATAGTCCTTTCCATGACGCATTATGTTCTGCTGGACAGCAGGTGCCTTAACAAGGACAATTTGACCTCTGGTCGGATAGCATTTCGCGTCGTGAACTCCTGGCATCGTCTTTGCCGCGTTCCCGATGCAGTTGAAGACGATCTTTGTCCTTTGTGACAGAAACGCGTCTTCCAACGCAGTTACTGTCCTCTTCTCGAACTTTATAGCCCCATATTCGGGTCTCGAAAGAAGCGAATTCAGGTGCAGGCAATGGGCTGGTGCGTTAAGAGAGATTGTGGTGAAACTCAAGCCGAATGAGACACCGTCCGGCAGCTCTGCCTTGGGAAGGACTTTCACCTGCTTTGACGTCAGTTATTGCCTTCAAACGTTGTGATTGCATATTCTTACGTCTCTTAGATACTCGGTCACACTCTCGATCTTCTCCGCCGACGGCTGCTCGTCCCAATACTCAGTTGACTGTATTTTCGCCAGAAACTTGGCTTCTTCAGCTCCTCTGTCAATCAGATCCATCAGGGCAAGATAACCGGCTTTATCCCAGCGCAGCGCATTGGAGTCATTGCCAGAGATCCCTGAAAAGTTGGCACCCGCCCTGCAGTACGGTTAGTGGTAGACCTCGGTGAAGGAAGGTAGCGACGGACCATGGAGATGTATAGTCGACATTCGAGTCTCCCGGGAGGTCTTTCCCGATGACTGTTATCTGTTGTCCGTACCCACGCTTCGACAGCTGGAGGGCAACATTGAGGCCTATAATGCCGGCTCTGTAGTAAGGAGTGTCAGTAGAGGATCGCCAATTGGACGGGGATAGCGGCTTACCCTAAGATAACAATACTATCACGCGCCATTTTGAGTTGGTTGCTAAAGTAGATCTTGTGTGTATCGGACTGCCACTGCGCCAGACAGTCTTATACATACCAAGTAGTGACTCATGCACCGTACGGTCTCGTTGGAGTCATCAGCCTCTGAACCATTCCGGGGGAAATTCTCGCTTGACCTTGAAAGGCTTGGAGGCGTCTTCCGATTGGCGGCATCCGAGAGAAGGTGGAGCGGAGATAAGCGACGCCTCCTATCTAATCTTATCTGCCCCGTGGAGGTCTTATCAGTCTTATCGGGGTCTTCTCAAGTAATTCCTCGCCGTCACAAGATGCTTGGAGAAGGAAAAAGACGTTGGTCAAGAATACTGCACGTCTTGCAAGAACAGAATTATACCTCAAAGCCGCCATGTTAACGTCATCCCTGCAGCCCCAAGGCGCTGCTCTGTAAATTCAGCCCTATCCGCGCAGTGACCAGCCGAAATATATTTCTCCGTCACCTCTAGGTGAGAGGCCGTCAGTGTTCATACGAAAGACTAGATGGCGGTCAGAGTTTCAGAGCTGCTGGAGTTATATGCTAACAAAGTCGAGCTAAGGGTACTCGGTGCACTTTGAGGATGGTATCAGTTGTTGATGAATTTAATTATATTACTATCTACGGAGTACTACAATTTACCCACCCCATCATCAACGACCTCAGCATCCAGAGCTGCTGGCCTAGTGAAAGCTCGTCCAAAGAGCACATAGAATAGAACACCACCAACAGCTGCTACAATACCGAGCGACCCATACATCCACGTCAGATAGGGGTCTTGAGAGACCGGCGCAAGGGCTATGCAGATAGCAGCAGCAATGCCAATGGTAAGCCAGAAGAGAGCCGACACAAACGAGCGGAGACTATAGTTGTGGACTAGATTAGACAAACTCATCCCTTGAGTAAAGGAGACCTTACCTCTCGGGTGCTTTGGTATAAGCAAGCTCAAGACCGGTGATAACCACAAAAGCTTCAGAAAACCCAACTAGAACGTATATCGGTGTCTGGATCCATACGTGAATACTGTTCGGGGGGGACTTGTAGATGTAATACTGAAGAACAGAGGCATAGACCATCGAGAGGGCTGCGAGGAAGAAGCCAGCGGTAACTTTGAGCTCAGGACGGAAGTCGATCTTGTACCGGCGAAGAAGGGGGTAGACGACAACTAAAATGGCGTTAAAGTCGGACCCAAAGAGACTAGGGATTTCATACAGTCGAGTAGAGGGATGAAGATAATGAGCGCAATGGGATCGAGGTTCTGCAGCAAGTCATTGGGCGTTCCATGCAGAGCCATGTATCCCGCTTGCGAGATGACGTTGTTCCAGATCTGCGTCCAGCAGACGAAGTATAATGGGAACAGTAAGAAAAGCTATATGCTGTTAGCTTTGGATGGACAATGCAATCGTTCGAGACGGCGTACCTTGCATGCCGTAACCCCCGATCGCACCTTCTCCACGCCATAGTCTGTATAGTCGGGGTGATTTGCGAAGGCATAACAGTCCAGTCTTCCCTTCTCTCGTAGAGTGCTCGGCTTGGCCTTCTCAAAGCTTCGTTCCAAAATGGCGATGTGTACTGTGCGGGCGACATCAACGATCGGTGATCCTTGCGGCCTTGTCTTGCGGAAGAGCTTGCTGCTGCAGAGGAAGACCGCCGCGGAGATAATAATCACACTTATTTTGCGATCAGATGAATGAAGGTTTCAGGGACACCACGTGTACGTACATGAGAGGAATCAGATATGCCAGCCAGAAGGAAGCATACTTCTCGACATTGACGGTGATCAGTGGTGACAGTGCGCCGATATTGACGGCCCAGTAGAACCTGGAATCAAAGGTCAGAGCCCACCAGGAATTAATCGGATGAGGACATACCAAAGAAACATGCGCTCAACAGTCAAGTCAGGATCGACGATGACCTGCTCCCCAGATTTCAATGTCTTGATGTAGGCTTGCACATTCTGATACTGCTCGGCACAGAAGGGGGTCACATTTGCCTTGATGCCGCCAGTTCCAAGGCCAATGATCACCATGGCCGCAACAAGACCACCAAACGCAGATCCGCCATGAATGGCAGCTGGAGTGGCAGTGGAAACGAGCACAGTTAGTCCGATGATATAGATTCCGCAGGCGATGAGGATGGCTTTGAACTTTCCGACGAATTGGTCTGAGAGGAGAGATTAATAGATCAGCATGCGACGTATTTTATCTTAGTCGCGCTTACCCGCGACAATAGCCCCAATGACTGTCGAGGCATAGGCCCAAAATTTGAAGAAGTTCCCCAAGGCTGTAGCAATTGCTTGTCCCTTCCCCAGGGCACCGGGGAGCTCGGCACCAGGATCGTAAGGGTTCCTGCAGTCATCAGACGAGCACCCATTTTTAGGTCAACATGCATATACTAACTTGATATAGTTCTGAAATGGTCCACTAAGTCCAAAGTACGTGAAGCGCTCGCCCAGTTCCACAATGATGACCAAGAGTACAACCCATGGAATGCGATCGGGGACGCGGCGCAGGGTCGACTCATCGATTGATGCTTGCTGAGGAGAGGATGGGCGAGTCTCAGGGATTGCCTCTGGGTCTGACGGCGTCTTGTTCATGTCGGCCATGTTTGCGGTCCGTCTCGACATCCCCAGAACTCAAGGAGTAATCTCCACTGTTATAAACGATCGTGATGGTGGGAGAAGAGTGGAGAGTTGGAGACGGCGAGAAGAACGATAAGATCGAGCTGGATGCCGCCAATCATCACCGACACCGGAGACCCGCTGGTATCTTTGGAGTAGGTGTCCCCAGAATAGATAGCAGGATTAATAGTCGCCGTCCCGGTGGATTGGAACGGAGGACAAGACGATAAACCCTCCTATGACGAACATGGCCACCACCACTCCCACACAGCAAGAATGCACCCAAGAAGAAGTCTCGATGTCCAAGAACACCATCCCAGACAGATATCTCGATGGCTTAGACCCGGAATGGCGCCAAATGTGGACGGAGCACGGTAAGGACGTGTCAGGAGCGCACTTGGTGACAGTGGAGGAGTTCAAGCAGTGCCCGGAGAAGTACACCTTCACGTATCCCACATGGAGTGGTAAGCGGGCTCAAAGTGCTCCGAAAGATGACCACTGACATCGGTAGGTCCCGAGGTCCACAACTTCAGGGACGTTCAAGTCTCCGTCTCAGAGCCAGAAGGGCATATAACATGTCGAGTCTATACCCCAGCTGGAGAAGGACCATTCCCAGTCCACCTCAACTTCCACGGTGGAGGATGGGTTCTGGGTGGGCTTGCCTCTGAAGCTGCCTGGTGCCGGAGTGTCTGCAACGAAGCGTCCATTGTGGTCATTGACGTGGACTATCGTCTCGCCCCGAAATATCCATTCCCAACGGCTCTGTATGACGGCTGGACCGCGGTACAGTGGACGATCAAGAACGCAACATCGCTCAACATCAACCCTGAATCGGTATCCATTGGCGGCTTATCATCCGGTGGCCAAATGACTGCAGTTCTTGCTCATTTCGCCAGAGATAGCACACCTCCGATCGACCTTAAGTTGCAGTTGATGATTGTCCCAGCGACCGACATGCGATACGTCCCATTATCAATCACAGAGGCGGAGCCCTTGACACCAGAAACCTGTCGTTACCCAAGCGCAATATTCCTCTCTGATCTCCCATGGTCACCGCTAGCTCGCGAGTCCTGGTTTCTCAACTACTATATTGGGACCGACCCCGCCGTAAGAGAGCGCATTTTGTCAAATTGGCGAATGACGCCCGTTCTAGCACGCTCATTTGAGGGTCTTGCACCGGCGCACATTGTGACAGCGGAATTTGACGTCGAGCGCGACGAAGGCGAATACTATGGGCAACTGTTGATGAATGCTGGGAACAAGGTGTCGATAAAGCGATATGCTGGGGTCCCTCATGCCTTTGCGCACTATAACCACCCGGAAAGGGGTCTGAGCAAAAGTCGCGAATTCCTGGAAGAGTCGGCCAGATTACTGGCTAGTGTCCACCATGGAACCAATCTGGAAATAGAAAAGGCCGCACATGTACCATAGAAAATGATTAATGCCGCGGTTCGTATTTGAGGTGGCTGTACGACGCAAATCAAAGGTTTCCCGACCGGGGGGTCAACCGTGCAACGACACAAGCAGCAGAAGAGCATAGAAACGGCAGGAAGGCTGTAACCATGGATCATGACGATGAGGCTTGCGGAGCGCAGGATGAGTCTCCTTTGGTATGGCCACTTTCTCAGCCATCCAACCAAGCCCTGTACTCTGAACCCCGGGCCCAATCGTATTGGTGTGACTCGCCGATCACAACAAATATAGCACAAGTGACGAGTATTTCTCTTCGCCAGCCCCTTCTTAAAAGATAGGAGAATGTCGACTTCTTCCAAGATCAGGATCAAACTTTGACAGAATGGTTAGAATGTATAGTACTTTGGCGCTGTTCTTAGGGCTCGCCGCGGCCCACCGAGCGCCCAGTGTTCGACACGATCACTCTTTTCAGCCAGACCATATCCTGCGAGTCAATGCGGAGTACTATAGCGCAGCATGCTCAGAGCGATATTCAGTCTTGGTGAACGGCTCGTCACCTGGGCCGGAACTGCGACTGCGAGAAGGGAAGGTGAGCTGGATCCGAGTCTACAATGACATGATGGACGAAAACACGACAATGGTCGGTCACTCCTTCCTTGTATAGCACCCTCTACATCACCGTGACTGACAGATTCTATCTCAGCACTGGCACGGACTGACTGCCTTCACTGCCCCCTTCTCCGATGGAGCCCCTGCGGCAAGCCAGTGGCCCATTCCTCCAGGTCACTTCTTCGACTACGAAGTCAAGCCCGAGCTAGGTTCTGCAGGGACGTACTTCTACCACTCTCATGTCGGATTCCAGGCGATCACAGCCAAAGGACCCTTGATCGTCGATTCTTGCGACCCACCACCCTACCACTACGACGAAGATCGCACGGTGATGATCTCCGACTACTTCAGCGAGCCCGACAAGGAAATCGTAGACGGACTGGTATCAACAAACTTTACCTGGAGTGGAGAGACGGAGGCGATCCTGGTCAACGGCCAGACACGGTCGGGAACAAATGCCACGGGGGACTGCAGGCTGGCCGCCATCACCGTCGAGCCGCGCAAGACTTACCGATTGAGGTTCATCGGAGCGACCGCACTGTCCTTCGTCTCCTTGGCTATGGAAAGCCATGATGTGCATATTATCGAGGCGGATGGACATTATACGAAGGCTCTTGCGACACGCTTCCTCCAGATCGGCAGCGGGCAGAGATACAGCGTACTTCTGGAAGCAAAGAGCAATGACGAGCTCAAGACCCTCAACAAGACGCAGTTCTACATCCAGATTACGACCCTAGAGCGACCAGAGGTCTTGACAAACTTTGCAGTATTGGACTATTCCTCCGACTCAGCGGACCTGATCACTGTGCCGTCTCCCCCTCCGCTCCCCGTGGCCAACACCGTCCAGGGCTGGTTGGACTACGCCCTGGAATCCCTTTCTCCAGACCCTAATTTCCCCAGTCTGGGGGAGGTGACCCGTAGAATCATCATCGACGTCCATCAGAACGTGAGCGACCGTACAATCTGGCTGCAGAACGGCTACGACTGGGTGCAGTCTTTCCCCAAAAGTCCGTACCTGGTCGACATCTACCAGAATAAACTGAACCTCCACGCCACGTATCGGCGAGCTCTTAGCCGAGGACAAGGGTTCGATAACGTCACACGAACCTTTCCAGCGAAAGTCGGTGAAGTGCTCGAGATCGTCTGGCAAAATAGAGGAACGGTCGAGAACGGCGGGGTGGACGCGCACCCTTTCCACGCCCACGGTCGGCACTTTTACGACATTGGCGGAGGCGACGAACTCTACAATGCAACGGCAAATGAGAAACGGTTGAGGGGAAGGCATCCAATCCAGCGAGATACCTCCGTGCTCTACCGGTACCGCAAGAAAACGAGCCAGCTGGACCCCTCTGGATGGCGAGCTTGGCGGATCCGCGTGACGAACCCCGGAGTGTGGATGTATCATTGTCACATCCTGCAGCATATGATTATGGGGATGCAGACCGTCTTTACCTTTGGCGACCGGGGAGAGATCCTACAGGCGATTGGCCCGGTGGACGAGGGGTATCTGACATATGGGGGCTCGGCGTAGGGACACTCGGGGTATGGGGACGGTACGCAGGATCCAGTGGTCCAGCACTTTAAGATTTAGAACGAACCCAGGGACAGGCCCGGGCTGAGCAAAGTCCATAGCCCGGTCTAGGTCATCTGTTCAGGTCGGTAGGGCTTAGTGATCGTCTTGCACGAGGGTAGCGGCTCTCGGATTCTCTTCATACCACTCGTCTTTGTTCAATTCCTTCTAGACCGAGGAAGCAATGGTTCCTGTCGACCTATTGGGGTCACCAGCTTGCAGCATAGTAACCCGAGTATCTGTGATTGCCTGGTTCGTCTACCGGAGACTATCTTTGCCTTTGTTGAGCTCAAACGCGGCGGGGCTTGAAACTATTACTCCTACCCCATATGGGGGGGGAGGGGGGCTCCCCTATTGGAGCCCCAAGATGGTCTCACGACAGCTGAACAAAGAAAACAAGGTTGCCGCTAAATCAAGCTCGAGGCGCCGACAGTACATCTACACGAGATATCAGCTCTGCCATCCGGTTTCTTGCAGGCCAGCGGTTCGACAAGGGTCTTTCACCCATGCTTTGTTGCGTCTCACAAGAGTCGCAACAATGTCCAGCACCAACAGCTCCAGCTCCGAGCACCCCAGTACCGACGGTGCTCAAGCTGGGGGCTATTACTTTGGCATGGGGCTTCCTCTTTTCCTGGTCCTCCCTTCCACAGCCCTCCGGCTATGGGCTGAGCTGCGCCAGCACCGAAATCGACTGGCCCTGGATGATTGCCTGATTGTATTGGCCACGGTACGAGAGCTGCCGCAAAGATCACGCCGCTCTGCTAATAGCCTCCAGACTCTCACCGTCTCCATATGTGCTACATCCATTTACTGTACGTCTACCCGACTATCCATGACCCTATCGAATACTTACGTCGCCAGTGTACAATTCGGTGGACGGGGCGACGCTTGCGAACCTGGGAAGAGACAAGATCAAATCTCTCATGCATGTATTCTGGCCCAGGACGATCCCCTCCACTGCTACCTGCTAAGAACATCAATGCCAGGGCCTGTACGGCGTCCTTCACCTCATCACCTGGACCAGTACGATGACGAAACTGTCCGTACTGGCCCTCTACCGCCGCGTTTTCCCCTCCGAGCCCCTTCGTTACTGCATCTGGGTAGCGGCAGCACTGAGCATCGGATGGCTCGTTGGGTTCGAAGTAACCTGGTTCCTGCTGTGCACGCCGATCCGGAAGTTCTGGCGTTTTGAGCAGGAAGGCTACTGCCGGAATATGCTGGTGCCCATCTACGCCCTGGTTTCACTCAATGTTGCTATTGACCTGGGCATTCTAATACTCCCGTTACCCTTGATAGCGAAGATGCGCATAACCCGGCAGCAAAAGCTACTTCTTGGGTGTTTATTCTCCGTCGGATTCGCGTGGGTCCCTCCTTAGCCGGCTTGCCACTCATCCAGATGAGAATGAAAAAACCTAACGCCGTACAGTACTTGCGCCATCGGCGCCGCTCGAATCCCATTTAGCACCAGCTATAGCGGACTACAAGTCTCAACCCGTACGTACTCGGCTTCCACGCATGCAATCCGCCAGCTAATGAACTCCAGTGGACGGCAGCACCTTTGGCCTGCTCGGGATCTGGGAATGCACGGGTGGAATCCTCTGCGCCAACATGCCCATCATCCACAAGGTCATTGCAGCAGGAGTCCGGCGGGCACTGGGGTTAAGGCTTCGTGAAACCAGTCAGCTGCACCCTGCCACCGGTCCCCAGGTGCGCAACTGGTACCGGTTCCAGCGAATGTTGAGGAGAAAGCAGAGCCGACATTGGGAGATCTCGACGGAGGACTCACTTACACAACCTGCCTCGTGTTGGGCTCCCAACGATGTAGGCGGGATAATGATGCGGGAGATGCCGAAGAATGAAGAGCTTACTGCGGCGACTTCTAGAGAGCCTCTGCGGCCTTCGGCTAGTGTGGTGCATCATACTGTATAGTTATGACATATCTTTCCTCTAGATACTTTATAGATGATATTGGCACTGAGGCCAGACTTATGACATCAAACATTGCATCGAGATCTCCCCCGCTCCTGCTTCAATGTACCTACCCTACATTGCCCCCAGCAGTAAGATCCGCGGACAATATTAGGAAAGTAGACTGTCTGGTCTGTGTCGAGATGGGCCCCTATATTTGTACCTAGGTAACTTGCCTCAAACCTCCTTACAAGACACCCTGGCCGTTCAAATTTAATTATGAGGGCAGTGAAAAACATGTCCGAGTACAGTGTGACAGTCTTCGACCCCAAACAGGACAGGAATGTGCATTTTCCTGCCAGCAAAGTTGGAAACAGCGAGTTGACGTTTATCTAATTGGTCGTCGTATTAACAGCAAAGCCGGTAAAATGGGGGCGCGGATATAGTTTGCGTGCAAGAGGATGTTTCCATAGGTGTTTGGTTTATTTCTACGAAATTCCTGATAGTACGTGGTGTGATACCTCTGTCCTTCCATATTCTTTTACTGTCAGTGGATTTGTTCGACCTCAACTTTCAGTCCTTAAGGCTTACCGCACGAGCATCAAAGTTGCAGAATGTCTATCCGATTCCTTGATGCTGCGCTCTCTCTATCCCGACCCTCTCCTATCCGATCCAGGCCTGAAACACCCCTGAGCTATGTGAAATTGGGAGATCAACAGCGCCGATGAAAGTAGCCTTGCACCCCCAGCCATTGGAGGTATGGCCGCAACGTTGAGCAACGTGCTTAGCCTCATTTCTGTCCATTCTTGCGGTTCCTTTACGTATCTCCCAGTGCGATCATGAGGTTCAAGTGGCACATCAAGATATTGGGCTAGGGACGGTCCAATAGTCCATACACCAGGATAGTAGCCTTAGGATCCCTTTTCCTCGTCTGCAACATCTGCGGGAGACGGGTCAATTGCTCGCTTGTTGGACGCGACAGAAGGATTTGATTGAATGACCTGTCCAAGCCGTTTCGAACAAATAATATGTACCCTTCGATACTAGGGACCGCCCATTCGGTGTTCACAAAACCCAGCAGCCTCCCATAGGTGAATCAGGCAGCATCATTCCAAATGCCTTCCTGCGAGCAGATGCCAGATACATCTATAAAGATTTGGAATTCCCATCCAACTCAATGCAAGCCCCGTGTTCCACCTGCAGCCAAATCACCCGCCCAGCCCGCCTCGTGTCCCCTGCGGCACCGCTATGGCCGCCCCGGGATTCTTGTACGACGTCGGCGGCATACAGCTAACGCCCCCGATTGGTCGCGGTACGGTAGGTCGATGGACTGGGTGTGCTGGGGGCGATAAACTTTGCACTGGCGCTTAGGGCTGGGCTGGCCACCCCGTATTGCGCGGATTCATGGCGTCTCGCGTGGGTGTCCACTATCTGGGTTATTGCAGGGGTGTAAACTGCCGCAGCCACGGGAGACCGCATGCGTCTCGAGGAAGAGGGTTACGTGGAGGAAGCTCGGTAGCTCAGAAAACTTACATCATTGGGCAGCATCATGACATTCCTTTTAGACTCGTCACTTGGAGTTATCAGCTGGGCACTCGATGGAACCAAAGCACGGGCAGGTTGCTTATGGGCGCGTCTCCTTTGAAACCTAGCTAGCCCCAGGGTGCTTCAGCTGAGTGAAGCAGCCAACACCTGGACCTGGAGCTCGTTTAGACAGGATCTGTAGCATCTCCTTGCGCATGTCAACCCCTCTAATTCCCATCTAAAGGGTCGGCTTACTCCTCGGCGTTTCAAACTAGGCACTATCCTTGAATCCTAGGTACAAGACCCTGTGCTGCAATATGGACACAAGGAGGTGCGACTGTGACATTCCTTATTCCCAGTTCGAGTCAGGTTCGACAACGACAAATCCATAATATGTATCTGCATATACGAACATCTGTCGAATGACCGTCACAGTGACCACTTCGAGGCATCCCCTATTCGGATAGGCTCTGCGATGACCCCCCGCGTTGCCTTTTCAACATGTCTATATCTCCGCCGATAGCTTGGAACCTGATATAGTGTTAACGCCGTTGGTAGGGAACGCCGGTAGGACAGGACACTCACCACGCCGGATCGATGTTCTCCAAACAGAGATGCGGCGACACGTCTGCCTCCTTCCCTCCCGCCCTGTCGAGCATCGTCCATCCCATCCCGAGATGCGTCCATGGATTGGCGTCAAAGTAAGCGATCTCGAAGTCCTCGTACCGCGGCGTTTCGATGACCTGCTGGTAGTGCAGCGACGACCCAGGCCAAATCGCGTTGACGCGACCGGTTTCGTTATTTTTGTACCCTACCACAGAGAGAATATTAACCCTTCAGCTTGAAAATGAGATAAGGAGGCACATACAGCTGCGACAGTCGTCACTCCACACGGTATGCTTCACCCACTCCTGGACATGCTCGTTGAACTGGTCGGTGATGCGCTGGCGCGGCACCCAGGAGCGGATATTCTCATTCTGCATCTTCTTCAGAACCTGGATCGCATATTCCGAGACCGAGTGCAGCGGCGCCATGACGCTGCCGTTCTGGATCGGCCACGAGGGCCCGATGAACGTGATGTAATTGGGCATATCCGGGACCGCAAGACCGAGATATGCTTCCGGGCGCGACTTCCATTTATCGCGCAGGTCTAATCCATGACGGCCGATGAGAGGAAACTGAGGGCAATAGCTATTGTCGAAGCCGGATGCGCAGATGATCGTGTGCACTTTGCGCTCTATGCCATCCGCCCCGACTACCCCGTCTTCAGTGCAGCTGACGACGCCCGTGAAATGAACGTCGACATTTGCCTGCTGAATGGCTTCCATGTACGGATCCCCCGGTGTAATGCGACGGCATCCAAAGCCGAATGTCGGCGTGAAGCCCTTGGCCAACCGCTCATCCTTGAGGATACTCGCCATGCGCTGCCGGAAAAAGCCCGACGCCCCCTTCTGCGCTGGTGAGTCCCGGTAGAAGGCTCCCCACATGCCGTTCACCTCGGCCTCGATGCTCTTTGCGTGTTCCACGAGAGCCGCGGGGTTCGTTCTGAACGTGGCGCGCTCAGCCTCGGTGTACGTCTTTGTCGGGGCGCCGGTGTTGCCTGCGAGAACGCCGAACCAGACGCCTGTTCGAACGAAGATGTCCAGATGAGCCGTATGCGGCTGCATCCCGGCCACGGTCTGGATGCTGGATGCTCCGGATCCTATCACCGCCACTCGATCATGCTTCCATTGTGCCTCGGCGTAGTCATTAGGCCATGCTGCGGTGTGTATGACGCGACCCTTGAAGCGGTCATGCAGCCCCGGTGTGGCGGGCCACTGCAAGCAGTCAACATTGGTTATCATCCAACTGCGAGGATGAGTTGACGCACCTTTGGGTTACTCAACACCCCACATGCATTCAGCAGAACATGGCAATAGTCGTCAAAACCCTCGGGTTCGTGTCCCGGGCGCTGCCGACGCAGACGGACCCTCCACTGCCCCATTTCTTCAACCCACCGCGCCTCTACTACTTCTGTGCGAAACTGCATGTACTGCCGTAGCTTGAACGCGGCGCATACCTTGTCCAGGTACCCCCATATATCCGGAGCGTAGGAGAAGTAGCGAGGCCAGTCGGGGTACTTAGACAGCAAGTCAGCTGCAATCAAAGCCACGGATTACCCGAGGCCAGAGGCTGACACTCACCAGGGCAAATCGATACGTATATGCGTGACTGGGTACATCGCAGCCGGCATTCGGGTAGCGGTTCGTGAGCCAAGTGCCTGGATCATTTATCTACCTCGTCTCCCATTCTAAGAAGTACAACGGGTTGACATGATTCAGGAGACTCACCTCCAACATCGTGATTCTTCTCATACACGACATGCTCTATATTTTCGCACTGCTTCTGGATCTGGTATGCCATCAGAATCCCAGAGAAACCGGCGCCAATGGTGATAACCCGCAGCCGGCGGTTGCTGGGGTCGTTCCACGTTGTGTGTTGGGGGATGGTGTACCCCGGACGTTGAGCCTCTGCTCCTTGATTTGAGTAGCGTACTGTCATCTCGATGGTGCATCTATTTCTGGTAGCCCTGTCGCAGGCGATCCCTCCCTTTACGTAAATACTCCGCAGGGGGAGGCGTATAATGGCCGCGTTTTAGCCAACGCTCGGACAGCGAGACCGTGGAGGTGGTCGCACGCCGAACTCAGGCAAAGCCGTGGCGGCGCGGGGTTGCCCAACCCAAACACAAGGGTTTAAAACTGATTTTGAGGTCGTGGAAGTCAATGTTCCATCGATTATTGTACTGAATCAATAACAACATGGCAGCACCTCCAGCGCCCCAACCCCCCAGTCTGCTGGGCTACCACCGCGTCCTGTCGCCCCTTGCGGGAATCCGCGTCTCCCCCCTCTGCCTGGGCACCATGCACTTCGGCGGCAAATGGACACGTGCCATGGGCGACGTGAGCAAAGAGACGGCGTTCGCACTACTCGACAAGTTCTACAACGCCGGCGGCAACTTCATCGACACCGCAAACTTCTACCAGGGCGAGGGCAGCGAGATCTGGCTGGGCGAGTGGGTTAAGGCGCGCCAGAACCGCGACGAGCTTGTCCTGGCGACCAAGTACACGATGCCCTTTCGGCTCATGGGCCCGGAGAAGATCAAGTCGAATTTCCAGGGGAATCACTCTAAGAGTCTGCGCCTGTCGGTCGAGGCGAGCTTGACCAAGCTGCAAACTGACTACATCGACCTGCTCTACGTGCACATGTGGGATTTCACGACGGGCGTCGAGGAGATCATGCAGGCGCTGCATCACCTGGTTGTTGCCGGGAAGGTCCTGAATATCGGGATCAGCGATGCGCCCGCATGGATTGTTGTCAAGTGCAACGAGTGTACGTCTTCTCAACTTATCCATCTCCTCGCTTCCAAAAAAAAGAAA